>NC_091767.1:59785164-60096414 GCF_029378745.1 Bos indicus
GCTCCCATAAATGAGGGTGATTATCTGGACCCTTCTACTTCCCACAGGGCCCAGTCTGGGGGTCTGCACAGAAGGCTCCCTACCTTGGCAGCCTCCACCATCTTGGCTGTGGCATCGGCCAGGATCTTGGCGGCACTTAACAGCTTGCGGGAATTCTCCAGATCACTCTCCCCTTCGGCATCAGCCTTGATGGCGTTCACCAGGTCAGAGGTGGCTTGGGCGAGGATGCGGGCCTGTCGCACCATCTCACCTGAGAGCATAGGCACAGTCAGCAAACAGAGCCAGAGTTGCTGAGAGGGTGTGAGGGTGGGGAGAGAGATGAAGACAAGGTAGATAAGGCTTTTAGGGGCAGCAAGCAGATGCAAAAGTTCTTGAATTGATTTCCCTGAAGTTACTGTTTTCTCGGTTCAGGATCTTGGAAAGGGACAGATCTCTTGGTGGGTTTTGATGGGGGCAGAGGTGACAGGGGTGGGGTGACAGTGGGGAAGACAGTCTCCAATGAGTATTTTCCACAGTCTTAAGTGGAAGAGGCTCTTTGTGAAGGGTTTTGGGAGTGACAGAGTGGAGGCGGGACAGCTCTCTCTTAATAATGCCACTTTCCATCTATTTTTGTGTATACTTTGGTATGATCTTTAACTGCACCAAGGAAGGCAGGGCAGTGATTCTATTCTTGCCTAACGAATAGGGAACTGGAGATTTCAGAGACTGAACACCCAGCCCCGTGCTGAGTCCTCAGTGGGGTGGTGGCAGGTCTGCAAGGAAGAGTCCAGCAGGCTCAGAGAACCTCATTGGGGTTGTCTTCCCAAGGGGGTGTCCTTACCAGCATCACCCATGGAGCTGAAGATGTTCTCGGTGACAGTGAGGATGGTGTCAGTGGCCTGGTCGTAGCGGCCAGCAGGCCCAGCCCCTGTGGCATGGGCCCTCACGTGCTGCAGCAGCTCATTCAGGGCCTGGGTGACAGCTGTGGCCGCAGCACCTACCCCCCGTAACAGCTGGGCATCCTCTGTGGCGGCCTGGGAAGCGGACACACAGCCCTCCACAGCCTTGGCCACTAGTCGCCCAGCCTCTACCAGCTGTTCTTGGCAGACTGGGGAGCTGATAGTAGGAGCCACCACCTGTGGGAAAAGTGAGTGTCAGAGGCGTAGGCGAGGGGAAGGAGTCGTGAGGTGTGGTGTCTGTGGTTCTGTGCTGTTCACAATAGTGATTAGGTTGGACAATGAAGCCTTGGGGGCCAGAGAGATTAGATGAGAGGCTCTTGTGTGCGTGGAAGCATCAGCTCTTGGCGCAGGCTGGCGCACCTTTGGGGCTCACCTTGGTACAGGCCACCAGCTGGGAGGTGGACAGGGCACACTGTGTTGCCGCAGCGATGACCTGGGTCTGAAGCCCTGAGTCCTCTGTTCGCTGGGCCACACTCTTGGCCTTGAGGACCAGGGCAGCTGCAGCGCTTGCCACGGCCTTGGCTAGCTGCATGAGCACGTCCTGTGAGAAACCAGTGGTCAGCGTGGCCTGAGATCCAGCTTGGGGTCCAAGGGCCCTTCTCAGAGGCGTAAGCTGTTTCATTAGTCCCATTGCCTCCAATCACAGAACAGTGTGCAGAAGCAACCAGAACCTACCCAAGCCCCTGCCTCGAGCATCAAGTAGGACAGAACCCCCACCAAGGAACAAACCCACACCGAGAGAAACAGTGTACACCGAAGGGAGGCGGATACACCCGGACGGCGATGGGGAGGGAGGGCAGGCGGGCAGTGCCGTTACAACAGGATGGCAGGGGGGGTCTCTCCCACCCCCAGCATTTTTCTCTATTTCTTCTCCGTCTTTGGTTGGAAGCAGTCACCCTGGAGTCTCAGGAGCAAGTCCCTGCATGACCCTCTGGATCCCATTTCCTCAGGTCCTGCCTGTGCCACGCCTCCCCAGCTCCCGTCGTGCTCTGCTCCCCGGAGGCCAGGGCAGGGGGCAGAGCAAGTGTATGCGGCTCAGAGAGGACAAAGCTGGGAAGGCCCAGGCCAGAGGCCATTACCGTGGGGGGATCGGGGGGAGATGGAAACCCAGCCCCGCTGGGTGCACAGATCTGCATGGGAAATCCAGGATGACAAGTCAGCTGAGGAAACTAGCATGGGGTGGGGAGGGGGCAGCATCCTCTGGGTATGTGGTTACAGGACTAGAAGTGGGGTCAAGAGGCCCTCAAGTTGGGGTGAGGGCTACATATGGGGAGGCCTGGGAAAGACGATAGTGGCCAAAAAAAAATATCACCAATAAGGGCCAAGGGTGAACTAATAGGTTAAGTTGGGATTCAGGGGTTCTGAATTCTTAGCCCCCCAGAAAGGGACTTGGGGGTGGTTCCCAGTGTGATTCCTGGAAAGAGGTTCAGGTTGGCTCTGAGGGGTCAATTTATAGTAGCTGGACTAGAGCTGGATTCAGGATCAGAGGTCACTTCCTAGAAGCTGGGGTTCTGGGGGCTGGGTGAGTCACCAACCTGGAAGTGGGGGTCAGTATCACTTTCCCCAATTTGTTGCAACAGCTCCCCACTGGCCTGGCCCACGTTCCCAGCTGCTTGCAGCAGGTTCTGACGGGGCTGTGGAGAGTGAACACCGGTCAGAAGCTGCCCAGTCTCCGCCAAGATGTCCAGGGGTCCTACACGCCCACGGTTCCCCGTTTCCACCCTGCGATCCCTGGGCTTGGACCCTGGCCCCTGACCTCGGCACTGGCTGGCTGGGCACTGCGCAGCAGCTCTGACACCGCCCCCGCCAGGCCCTTGGCCGCCTGCAGCAGGGGCCGGCCGCTGCCGCCTTCATCCTCCAGCAGGGCAGCAAGCAGCTTCACGCCACGGGACATCTCCGTCAGGTTGGAGGAGATGGTGGTGACCGCACAGCCCACTGCCGTGTAGTCTGTCTCAGCAGGGTCCCCTTGCGGGAGGAAGAAGATGAGATCAGTCACAGGCAGTTAGTCACTCACACACACACATACACACACACCCCACCCCCACCCCCCACGCTGAGGGAGACGCACAGTTCCTTCCGTGAGTCAAGGTGCGGTCACACTCCTGCTTGCACATACTCGCTCTCACACCCCCATTGCCCAGAGACCTGGGCATCCAGCCTACCTGCTGTGAGGTTCACCACAGAGGCGGTACCAGCGGTGATGGCATCTACCTGGGAGTGGATTTCATGCTTGGATTCATCCATCTTGTTCTTACGCCAGGCCTTTGAGGCCTGAGGGGAAGAAAAACCAACCTCAGGATTGGCTCTGCTCCAGTTAACCCCAACCCTGGTCCTTGGAGTTCCAGCTTCAGCACCACTGGCCCTCCTCCATCCCACACTCACAGCGTCCTGGCCCAGAGGGGGCAGAGTGTCAAAGTCATCCAGTGTGGCCTGGGCAGCTTGCACAGCCTGCATGCTGGAGTTGATGGTCCCAGTGAGCGCCTGCTGGGCTGACGTCTACAAGACAAGGAAAAGAGTAACAGAGAACATTTAGAGAGAAAAAATAAAGGAGAGCCTGAGGCCAAGGAGAGGAATATGAACAGGGACACAGGAAAAGACTGCCTAACTCCCAGCTGGGCCCAGCAGAACTGTGGCAGCAGTAGGGCACCCTTACCAAAGGAGGCATGTGTCCTCGGTGCATCTGGCCACTGGTGATCTGCTGCTGGGCAGGTGGCATGCTGCCCACCTGGAAATTCTCGGGACCCGAGGCTCCGGAGCGCATGATGGCGGGCAGGGCCACGGAGCCATGCTCCACCTTCCCCACCCGGTTATACTGCTGCTGAAGCACAGTGGACCTGAAGAGGAGACAATCAGGGAGCGTTCTGAGGACCTCCTCCTCCTCTCATCCCCTTCCCACCTGCTATACCACGTGTGCTTGTCCTGTGCTCTGGGGGGTGTATGAGGCCTCATCACAGCCTGAGACTTGATAGAGAGCCATCCTAAGGACCCCCCACCCTCCCAGTCCTTGGGGTCATTCCGTGCCTTCCCTGACTGAGGAATGGGGTCAGCCCAGCTTCCTTCGTACTTTTTGGGGGACACGGAGTCCTCCAGCATAGTAGACTCCTCGTCTCCCTCCAGCCCAAAATGATCCTTGCTTTTTTTCTGTAGGAGAAAAAAGGAACAAGCGTCAAAGAAGAGGGAAGTGGAAAAGGCAGCCTCTTCTTTCCCCAGTCAGCCATCTTCCAGAAGCTGGGTCCCAGTTTCTAAAGGACCTGCGTGGGGCCAAGGTACAGGAAGAGACGGAGGAGGCGGGGGTGGGGGAGCCAGTGCTCACCTTCTTAAGGATGATGTCGATGTAGCCAGCGATGAGCTGAGCGATCTGCTCCCCCTCGGTCGTCTGCACCGAGTAGTAGCCATCTTGGTAGTCTCCGAAATCCTAGGGGGACAATGAGGGCAGGGCTCAGTGGGGAAGCCTGAGTCAACCTGGGACAGGAACGGGTGGGGCAAGAGCCCAAGGCCGAGCTGTTGAGGGTGCCCTCCCAAGCAAGCAGCCTCTGGGACAACAGCCTTTCTTCTGCCTCCTAGTTCTCTATTTCCCTTGGAGGGAAATACTTTATTTCTAAGGAGTATCTTTACACTACACAGTTTCAAATACATGGCATTTAGGAAATCTCTCTTCTGTCATCCTGATAAAATTGGGAGGACACATTCATCATTAAATGACCAGAGTTAAGGATGAGCACTAATATCCAAAATGGAAAAATCGCCTTTACTAATTTCCCTTCTCAGTGGGGCACTTCCTCAACGTGGGATCAGTCTTCAATTAGTAACGCTGAAACAGAAAGCTAGAGGCGGGGCTACTGTAAGGAGTCGCTGCTGAAAGAAGGGAGGCTTATTTTTCTATCATCTTTTCTTCCCTCACTCCAAGTGGCCTGTGATCTCAGCTTGCTAGTTACAGTTTGGTTCTGCTGATTTTTAAAACTGTTTCATTTTAGCTTCTCTCATTCTCCAGGACAGAGTTTCTCCTCTATTCTAAACTCCAAGTTCCTAACAATAGCTCCAAAGTTCTCCTTTTTTCTGGAATCATTTTCAGGGTACCTACCCCTGCACAGAGGGGTTGGGGAGACCCTGCGGCTGCCCCTTCTTTGAAAACACAGCCCTTTCTCCCCCAAGACCCCAGCTCACCAGGGTGAAGCTCTTGGGAGACGCAGCCCAGCGTTTTATGTTGGTGAGGTTCCATTCCTGGATCACCTCCTTGGTCTTCTCGTCCACTCGCATCACACACTCCTTAGTGATGCCCAGAAGCCTGGGCACCAACTTGTTCTTTCCTTTCATCTTTTCCTATGAGGCAGAGGTCGTGGATGTTATTAGTCAGGAGATCAGATCCAGACCACAAAGGGGTGCTGACAGAGGCAGGAGAGCTAACCTGGGGTGTCTACGGATGGACCTGGACACGGCCACATCAGGATAAAGCACAAGGGAAGAAAAACGCAGGGCAGGGAGAGAAGTGCTGACTAGGGGGCAAGTTTTCACAGGGAACAAAATGAAACTCTTGGGGAATGGCAGAAAATGTGACTCAGGGCAGGGCTAGAGACTCAGAGAGGAAAGGGTAAGGGCAGAGATACGGGTAGGCAGGGAGAAGGGTCAGTAACCCACCTTGACCAGGAAGAAGGAGACACCGTACGTCTTGAGGGAACGGGCTAGCTTCACGTAGCGTACCTTGGCCTCAATCTCACTCATCTGTCCACAGTTCTTGTGTGCCTTTGAGTATGAAATGGGTAAACTTTTAGCAAAATCTGAGTAACATGACATTGCAGACTAGATGTTAAGTTGGGATGTAAACTATGGTAGGAGAATATTATGGGAACACAGAAAAGGTTAAGGGATGCAGGCTATGAGAAAAGAGGTGAGGGGATAAGCTGATATAGACTATGCAGAAGCGATGGTTCAATAAGCGAAGGATACAGTTAAGGGACTTGGAAATGTTCTATAGATGTGAAGGGATAGTTAGGAAGTAGAAGGTCAAACAGAAGGCCTTTTGGGCTGAGGATTCAAAGAGCAGAGATAACACCTTCTGTCTGTACAAAGATCTACTCTTCACAGTGATTCCCTATCTGTCCTTTTCAGGGCAGATAGCTATCCCATGTTAAAGGGAAAGGAAAGAAAACAAGATTATTGAACTGAGTTCCACAGCAGATGCAGTGATGCAGCACAGACCAGAAGCCCAGGTCTTTTGCTTTCTGGGCACAGGAAAGGTAGGAGAACAGCTTGGTGGGCGGAAGCAGGGTAGGGGTGACGAGGAGGGGGTCCATTCAGTCAGTAGGATTAGGCAGCAAAGCTCCCAGGTCATCCCAAACATGTCCCTTGCCCCCATTCACCTGGAAGATCTTACGCTCTCCCTTCTGCTTCACATACTCCTTGGGCAGGAAGTCCTTCAGGCTACACCAGAAAAGGGAGGGTCAGCATGTAGTGGACAGCATCAGGGCTATGTGGGCCGGGGACTGTGGGCCTGGGGGTGTGAGGAGATGTCTAGGAGAGTGTTATCTTTGGGGAGAAGGAAGATTCAAGGCACGAGAGTCTAGATTGTCTCTGAAATTGAAGTGACTTAGTACTAACTCTTGAATGCAGTCTGCATCTCTCTCTACAGGGAAAGAGACTGAGGGAACTTGAGTTGGAGGCTCATTTCCTGGGGAAAAGAATAACTAGATCACAATTTTAGGGAAACAAGAGCAGAAGGGGCTCACTAGAAGGATGACCATGCTTGTAGGAAGCTGAGAAAGCCACATCAAACTCTATATATTCTGAGAAATACCAGTGGATGAGACCTATGAGACTTCTGAAATCTGATGTTTCCTGTGACAAAAATGTACCCTGTTTGCCTCTGGCTATTGCAGCACAATTCTTCAGAGACTCTCAAAAAAGTGACATGCTTGCTTCAGAGGGAGGGGGCAGGGGCAGAGTCTGGACTACTTTCACATTCCACAAGGGAAGAGACACGTGGAGGACGGAGGCTAAACAGGCCCCCATGGGGGTCAGGCCCTGGGAACTCAGAAGAGGAAGCAGGGGAGAAGGCCTGGGACAGAGACAGGCGCACTATGCTAGGGCCATGGTGGCAGGGAGTCCTGGGCCCTGACAGGTATGGGATGAGGGCCACTCACTCGAGGAAGCCGGCCTTGTGCTTCTGCTCATTGTGGGGCCCAAACTGGATCTGGCATTGGAAGCCAGCAAACTCACAGGCCTTGTCGAAGGAGACAGGATGGGAGCCATTCAGGATGTCATCTCGTGCCTGGGGAGCACAGAGGAAACAAATGCTGTGTGGGGAGCAGGGGCGCCCCCCCGCACTCCTGCTTCTCTCCCTGCCGCCCACCACCGGGCCCATCCTCTCCCTACCTGCACGTAGAGAAGGTTCAGCTGGACGGGGTCCCGGGAGTCCACGTTCTGATCTGAGTAGAAGAACTTCCTCCGGAGCAGAAGCGTTTCGTGCTCCTCCACTCCCTGCTCCCTCAGGGTCCGGCCATGGTCCAGCCAGTTCACTGGGACACAGAGGGTCCCCTCAGTGCCAAGTCCCTGCAGCCCTTACACCGTCAGTCTTTGATTTTTTGTTTCTTCATGTCCCGCCCTCTCTAATACATTCCATTCCATGAGTGTAGGACTTTGTTTTACCACAGATGCAGCCCGTGTTTAAACAGTGCCTTGCAAAAGAAAACTCAGAAAATAACGCAGAAATGGCTGCCCCCGACACCCCAGTTGTTTTAAATGCCCTCGCCAGTCCCCTTCTGCTTACACTCGTCATCTGTGTGCAACTTCTGCTTCAGTTTCTCCATCTTCTTTTCGTCTCGCAGCAGTGTCTTGTCCTTTCGTAAGGTCCCTGTCACCTCCTCCTTCTTCTCTTCCATAATCTCTCGAACCAGTGAATATTCATCATGGTTGGTGATGCCTGGGAGAGGGGGTGGGTTGGTAGCATCCCCAGCAGAGTTTTTAGGCTTCTTTCTGAGCCCCCGGCCCCGCACGCCCCTTACCAATGCGGGCACAGATGGTCATGAGCATGTCCGTGACAGTCTTCGAGTCGTCCACCATGACAGTCTTCACGGTGCCGTCCAGCATGCGGATCTTCAAGGGCCTCTGTTTCTTCCTATACTCCATGGTGTCCTATTGTGTCAGAAACAGGAGGGGCCCACTTTAAGCTAAAGATATTACTTTCTTTTTAGGCAGCCAGAGAGGGAAGGAAAGTAGATTACTAAAAGGAAGACTGGTGGCTTGCTTGAAAACAGGGTATTATGACTGCGTATATTAGAAAGCATGGGAGAACTCAAAGACATCAGATATGGGTGCTGAATAGGAGGCAGAAGGAGGGAAGTGATGGCAGAGGATATTGGTGGTCCTTGTGAAGTGATACTCACCCCGTTTCGGAGCATGTAATAATCCAAAGCCTTCCCTGCCTCCAGCCATATACCCTTTTTGGGGTCATCATCTGACAGAAACAGCCCAAAGTCGCTGGCTAAAAGAGAAGATGGGTCAGCTTAGGCTTAAAAAAAAACCCCAATGTAGTTGAATGGCTACACCACTATCCCTTATTATTTTCCCAGTGACCCTGGGCCTAAAGAGGAGGGCAGGGGCCAAGGAACACAGACCTGAGATGAGAAGACTTGGGGGACAAGAGAGTCATCTCCCAAGGCCAAGAGCCTGGGAACAAGAAGGGACCAAGGGCTCCCACCCCAGCCACCTGGGCAGTCAAGACTCACGAGGGCCAGATAGGGCCTCTGGGATCCGCTCACGGATGATCCGACAGGCGTCATACACCATGGTAGACGGCTCAAATTGCATCGTCTTCACCACATTCCCAATGCTGATCTTCAGCGAAAGTGCAACCATGGCGGCGGCTTCTTCTCTCCAGCCTGGCTATACCTGGCCCATGGCATCAGGGCATTAGAATACACCCTCATTGGAGAAGAGGAGGCCCCCCACATGGAGACCCGGGAAAGGGAGTCACCAAAGCAGAAAACAGTGAGCGTGTTTTTTTTAATGATATTAAAGAGTGAAAGATGAGCTGTATCAAAAGGACTAGTCTTAGGCATCTGAGACCTCTGAAGGAGAGGTTGGTCTGCAAGGCACAAAGGCAGGTCTGAAACAGTGTTACCTGAGGACGCACCCCACCCCCAGCACTGGAATCTGGGCCTCCCTTCTTTCTTCCAAGTGTTTCTCTCTTACCCTTGTCCCTGCTCACCTCCTTTCCCAGTCCTGTCTCTGCACTATTTTCACCCTTCTTGGTTCAGTCTTTTTCTCTTTGTCTCTTACTATATCCTTCTGGCTTCTCTCTGTCTGGGACTTCCAGAGCGCTGCCCTGACTCATCACGTGATCTTTCCTTTCACAGCTTTATTCTCCTTCTCTGCAGAATGAAGACGTTATATTAGATAATCCCCAAGGGCTCTTGAGCCCTGCAAACACTGACTTAAGCTAGTCTGGCAGGGAGGCCCAACACTGCTGTTCAAGCCATCCTGGCTTACGTGTCTCAGCTCTCCAGTAACTTGACATGCTGGGGGCCTCCCGGAGCAGCTCAGTCCACATTTGGCTCCCCCAGAAGTCAAGCCAGAATCATGGTTTTTCTAATCCAAAGGGATCTCAAAAGTGATCTAGTCAACCCTTTAATTTTGCAGAACAGGAATCAGACTGGGTATGTGTATGTTTCAAGGCAGCTCAGAGAGAGAGCCCAGTCCCTCTTAACTCCTCAGGCCTTGCTGCTTCTAAGATAGCAGGTTAATACCCAGTTCTCACCATAACTCCTCCTATGCTCTGTCCTCTTCAGTAAGTCCTTCTCAAACACTGCCCTCCAGCTCAGCTGCCTCTCCTGATAGTGTCTTCCTTACAGCTGGCTGGGGACACTAGTCCCACACAGCCTTCCCCCGCCCTCCAGGCTCCACCCTCCATGGAGGTGGCAGGTGGCGCACAGTGCACCAGACAACAAGTCTGCCTGGCAGCTGATGATGTGACCAGCTCCGTCCAGGGATTGGTGCCTCTTACCTAAGAGAGGTGAGCACATCTAGGCAGCCCATTCCCCTCTCTGCAAACTGCTAGTCCCAAGGGGGAGAAAGCACAGCTAGAGGAAAGCTTGGAAGTGGAGGATGGGGTCTTAGAAGCAGAAGGTAGGAAACAGGAGGCAGCAGCTGAGAACCAGGGAAGCTGGGAAGGGGTGTGTTTTTGGAGGGTGAAGAGATGAGGAGAGATTGAAAATCTAGGTAGAAACAGGAGACAGGAGGCAGATGTGGCAAAGGTCTGCATCAGGAGTCTGACAGACAATTTCTGACCTTATAAATAATCTCGAGTCTCCAAAAAGAAGAAACCACAGCTCTCCCTCAATCTTTACTCCCAACAAGAGGGGACCCTCCCACTCTCCCCAGTTCTAGGTCTCTGCCCCCGTCCCCATCCCTGGCACACCTCTCCTGATAGCTGGACAGACCTGGCTGTAGGGTCGCTGGAAGGCTGGAAGGTCTGTCAAGCCGAGGACACACTGAAAAGACCTTCCACCCTCAGCTGAAATTGCACATCTCCCCCCATTTCCTCCGGACATATGGACACCCCCCTTCCTCCTTAAGCACGGAAACCTCTGTTGAGACCCCGATAAGGGAGTTGACTCATGGCTACCCTCACTTTCAGGCTGGTCCTGAGTGGACACCCACAAAGCTACAAGTGGGTGAAGGAGCAAATGGAATCAAATGAGTTGGGGGCAATGAGAGCACAGAAGCGGGCCCCTGGAAGTAAGGGGAGATGCTATCCAATTTCTGTTCCGGCTAGAGAACTTTGCTCCCCTTTCTACTTTCTGTCATGTTTTATGGAACAGCAACAATCCCCCCCCCACCCCCACACCATGTCCCCCTCCCAGAGAGCTCCTCCTCCCTCAAGACATTCCTGAGATGCATTCCAGAGGAGTTGGGCAATTGGGGGGTGGGGGTGTGGGGAGGATAGAGGACAGAGGTCAAATCCCAGCAAGGAATGGAATGTAAGTGTACTAGGGGTAAGGAATTTGGGGGACATGGAGAATATAGTCAGAGCAGATACCCACAGAGGGAGCTGCAGAGAGACAGGGAGTTACAGAAAGGGACAGAGGGAGAGAGAAAGCTGAAGACAGACTCAGAATGTAAGAGGGTTGGGGGGAGTAACACTCAAGCCTGTTACCAAATTTGGCCTCTGAGTCTGTAACCGCGGGGAAGGGGGAGGGCTGTGGGTGAGACTGACATATCCGGCCTCAGGCTGCGGCAGGCTCATTTAGGGCTGGACTGGGCAGCTGAAGGGCTGGACCTGACCTCCCCCAGCATAACCCTTCCCTACCTCCATCCTGATCCATGCATATTCATTTTCCCTAAATGTACCCCAGCCTATGCACAGAGCTCTTTCCCACAAAGTTACTTATAGTCTCTACATACATACACATTATCTCAAGCACACAGCCCCTACACAGCTCCATCACAACAACGTTATCTTCTCATAAAGACTCTGCCTCTGTCATCAAGCACACAACACTCAGCCCCAACGTCTCTCTGTGTGCTTTCTCCTTCCAGTCTTCCAGTGAGCAGTTCTGAGGGCCTGTTGTGGGGAAGGCCCTGGTTTTCAGTGGCTGGGAACCAAGAAGGGTAAGCACTCGCATCTGCCCTCAGCAGAGTGGATAGCTACATACAGAGTTATAATAAAAGGCAGGATGAGGTAAGAACCAAACAGTACGTGCTCATGAGAGAGATCCCTTTCAGGTCAGGGAAAGGGGACTAAAATGTCTCCATGAAAAATGTCATTTGAAGTCAAGATTTAAACAAATAAAGGTAATCAGAAAAAAACAATGATCTATCTTTTATTGACGATATGTCAATTGCTTTGTGTACACAATTTCATTTAATCCTTACAACAACCCTGCAAGGTAGGTGTCGTTATTTCCATTTTTACAGATTAGGAAACTCAGGCTCAAAGAAGTTAAACACTTGCTCAAGGTGCTTGTCCAAAGTCACACAGCTAATAAGTTGTGAAGCCAGGATCCAAACCCAGGTCTTTCTGACTCCAAAGCCCAAGCTCTCTCCACTATTCCAACCAGCCGGAGATGAGTCAGGGGTGGCATTCCAGGCAGAGAGAATAGCATAAGCAAAGGTGGAGAAGCAGGAAATCACGAAGGAGCATTCAGGGAAGTGAGGAGCAGGCTGGCTGAAGCACAGGGTACCTGCAAGTGAGCAGTGATGGGGAAATCAAGGTTAGGATGGAAAGGCAGGGGCGGACTCAGGAAGAGGATGCGGGATTTCACCTACCAGAGGACAACAGGAGGCCAAGGGAGGCTATGATCAGAGAAGGGGCACAACCAGAACTAGACTTCAGGAAACTCACTCTGGCACCTACCTGGGAGGTTAGTTATAAAGACCCTGCACTGGCACAAGTCGGAGGTAATGAAGCCAGAATTAGAAAGGTGGAGAGGAGGATGTCACTCATCAGAAATTTGAAGAGGTAGAACCAACAGGATCTGATGACAGGCTTAACTCAGGAACCAGGGGCCCAAGTGAGGCTGGAGGCCCACAGCTTCCAGTCATCAGCAGGTACTCAAGAGTGCCTGAATTTAGCTAAGGTACTGGGGAGAGGGGAAAGAAAGGACAGGAGGAGGTGAGAATGCAAACATGAGGCTGCCTTAGGGGATGCAGTTAGCAGTCAGTTAGGGGCAGAAAGGATGGGCTTAGTGACTATTATCAGACTGGAAATGGGGGAATAGAAAAATGCAAGGACAGGCTAGGGAAGATAACAGTAGGAAAAATATGGATATAATAAGTTACTGAATCAGCCTGGGGGAAGAGGAAGGATACTTATGTGAATCGAGGCTAAGACAGGGAATGAGGTCAGAGGCCAGGTCAGGTGGTAGGAGGTTGAGAAGAGATGTGTAGTCAGTGGCTAAATCAGGTTAAATGAGTGGAACAGGGGTACAGGGAAGAGACGCTGGCAGTGTCTAAGTAAAGATGGAGTTGACAGGGATGGGCTGACGCCAGTGGCTGGGTCAGGCTGGGTAGGGGACAGTGTTGTGGTCAGTGGCAGGGTCAGGCTGGGAGTGAAAGGGGGTGTGGTCAGTGGCCTGGTTGGGCGTGGGATCAGCAAGACCCAGTTTCCTCTTTGGGTCTCATTTCCTCTTTTCTGTTGGGGGAGTGGGGGAAGGGGATCTATAACTGGACCAAGAAATTAGGAGGCTTAGAATCAGGGAATGGCATATAGCCGGGACTGTGAGGGCTTGGCAGTAGTGCTGAGCTGGTGGTGGGGTATTTAGCAGATAACCAGGAGGTATGTAGGTGAATGAGTGGGTAAATATGGTGGGAGAGTGCTTTAAAATGATGGGAAAGCTCAGATGTGGATGAAGGAAAATGAAGGTGGGATGTGTGGATTAAGAGGTGGGAAGGGAGGCAGAACTGAGGCTGAGAAGGTAACATGAACAGCATGGGAAAGCTAAAGGCAAGGAAAGTATTCTGTCAGTGGGTACGCCTGAGGGTGTGAAATGCAGGGCCAGGGAGGAGAGTTGGAGAGGAAGGCTTAATTTCGAGGGACTGAGGGAAAATGGAGGCAGTAGGGCTGAATTTTCAGAGAATTAAGCCACCCTCTTCTTGCATGGGAACAGTTTCCTTGGTCTGCTTCCCCCTTAATCACCAGTCCCTTCTCCCCTACGCAGTCCGCCACGATTACTAAGCCCTGTACATGTCCTGGGTGCCTAACTCTTTTCTAACTCCTACCTTGTAAACAACAGGATCCAAGAACCCTCCCCCTCAACTGTGGTGGTCACAGCAAGAGCCTGAGGCTTAGAGAATAGAATTAAGCTGAAATCCCTGATGCCAGCAATTCCAACTAGCCCAGAACCCTAGCCTGAAATTAGTCTGTCATTTCCCTGGGCCAAAGAAGCCTTCCCCACACAACAAGGGCATCTACCTACTGCCAATCTCTTAAATTTCACCTGCCTGAGGTCAACTACCCTGACCTCAACTACAGCACAGAAAACTGCCGGAAATTTCTAACATTAACGCTGACCGTAATTTGTCTCCTGATTCCCAGTACTGGATTTGACAGGCATCCCTGTCCTACCACATACCTGAATCCAATCCCTGATCCCTAATTTTGATCTAATTTTTACCTGTAGCACCAACTCCGGACCTTTAACCCTAAATCTTGATCCCTAAACCTAAAGTTCATTTGTCACTTGATTCCTGATTCACCCCTTTCTTGTTTATCCCTTGTACTGTCTATGCTAACCTTCTCTAATCCCTAAAACTGGATTTCTAACCTAGTTCCTGTTGTTGACCCTTAACCTGAACTCTGACAAACCTGAACCTGAACTCTAACTAAACTTGGTCGTTATAGAAAACAAAATAATACCTTTAATCCAAACTTCACCTACACAAAACGCACCTCACACTAATAAATCTAAATTTTAACCCCAGCTTTACACTCCTAAAGCTAACCTTAACTCCTAAAACCCAACTCCACTTAATCCCCAACTCACCCGTTCCTACGCACGTACCCGCTATCAGCTAACCTCAAAGCCGATCCCGGCCCTGCGCCACACTGCCACCCACTCCTCACCCTCCCTCAAAACTATCCCAGGCCGAGGACTGCTCCAGGAAGGGCCTGGCTGCCGAAAAACGGCCTATTTAACTCAGAGCAGAAGCCGAGATACACCGGACGCGAACCTCTCCAACATGACCCGAAACAGACGCAGAAGTCAGGGGCCCTGCCCGCCCGCCTCCCAGGCCTGGCGTCGCGGCCCCACCCTGAGGCCCCAGTTCGCCCGGTCCGGCCTACCTGCGCTGCCCGGCTCTGTGCCCCGCCCGCCGGCCCGCTAACCCGCTCGTTCTCCCGGTGGCTCTCGGGCTGCGGCCTCGCCCTCCCTTCGACACTCTCGGCCACTTCCGTCCCGGGAACGTCCCCCACCCGCGGGCGGCGCCCTGGGCCCGCGCTCTATGGTAGCAGGCACTGCAGGAAGCTGCTCTGGCCCCAGCTCTCGATGCTCGGGAGCCCGCCGACGACCGGCAGCCCCTCCCCAGCAGGAAGCGAGCGTGCGGTGCGGTCCCGAGGAAGCGCCCGAACTGCGCCCTAGTTCCCTTTTAGGCGCTAATCCTTCCTTTTTCTAGCCCGGGGCGGAGCCGCTTCCTCAGAATGCCCGCCCTCAGGAACTGCGGGGGCGGAAGGCATGTCCCCTCTATTTGCATCGCGCCCTGGACGTGGCGCGTACTGCGGCCGCCTCCGCGTCGGGGTCGGGTGGGGGGACTCCAACTCCCGGCATGCCTCGCGGGTATGTTCGTCACTTGTGTTCTGTTGGAAGTCTAGCGGGGAGTGGAGTCTGGGAGGCGTGTCCCGGTTTCAGAGCCATCGCCTGCAGCTAGGAGGAAAACGCCGCTGGAGAGCCGATAGGTGGGGCCGACTGACAGTCGATCGCGGTTACGCCTGGCTGGGGATAGGGTCCGGGTGGCGAAGTGAACTCCTGTGTTTCTGCGCATCTTTTCCGTAAATGTCTCATATGGAGCTGGCGTTGGACCCGGGTGACCACGACCTGCTAGGCTTTCTGCTAGAAGAAAGCGGTGGTTTGGGTGCGGCGCCCGACGAGGCCTTGACGTCTCCGCCGGATTGGGAGCTGCCACTTTCTGAGGTGAGTTGGGGGGCTTTGAGTCGGGGAGGCGTGAGGCGGGTTGGTGGGCGGGGTGTCCCTGAGGCAGGGGGTGGTGATGGTCAAAGCCTGTTAATTTGAACCCTGTGCAGTCTCTGAGCGACTGGGACGTGGAGGATTTCCTGAGCTGCCTGCCGAGTCCCCCAGCAGTGTTGAACGTTTTCAGCAACTCTGACCCCTGTCTTGTCCAGCATGACCACACCTATTCTCTGTCACAAGAGCATGTCTCCATAGATCTCGGTAAGCCTGAAATAAGTGAAGTTTGGGAAAGGAGAGGACTCCAGGGCCTGACTATTCATATTTGCCCTTTTGCAGATAATGAGAGCTATGAAAAAGAGAGGGCTCAGATGACTCCACTGCGTGTGGAGGAGCCGGCAGATCAGGTACTTGACTTGATTTACAGGAGGGTTATTCCCGTATTGCGCGGGTCGGGGCAGTATTCCGCGTTACTTTCTGAAATCCCTTTGCAACTCTGCTGCCCACCTCTCCGGAACCGCAGGAGATTGCTAGGCTGATACTGACTGAGGAGGAGAAAAGGCTGTTGGAGAAGGAGGGGCTTACTTTGCCTGGGATGCTTCCGCTCACTAAGGTAAGTCTCCCATTGTGGGGACGGGGGTTGTGTGTTCCAAGTAGGCCAGTTCTGTTAATTTTGTATCAGTAACTTGAAAAAGAACTGAGGTGAGAGATTAGCACATTTTTGAGTAGGAAGCTGGAGGATGTGGTTAGTATACTGCTTGCAAGGACAGATCCTGGTTTGTAGTGCTTGTATAAGTTTTGGTGTTCTTTTTAACTAAGAATTCAAAATTATCAGGGTAATATTAGTAAAGGGATTTGGAAAGTACTGTACAACCACGGGGCTGTGATACTTATATTTCACTGGTTTCATGCTAATTTACCTGTAGCTGAATAGTAAATTAAGTATTAGAGTTCATCAAGGCTGGATTAAGTAGTATAACAAGAATAAATGTAAAATTTGGAGTTTCAAGCAATGAGTGGCAGCTTCACACGCACGGTATTGTGATACTATGATGAAATCAATGTCTGTTAACAGAAAGGTTAGCTGAATTTTAATTTCTTAAAAATATAAGTTGAGCCAATTCCCTGGCAATCCAGTGGTTAGGACTCTGTGCTTTCACTGCTCAGGGTGAGGGTGCAATCCTGGTCTCACCAGGGTGCAATCCCCTGATCTGGGAACTGAGATCCCACAAGCTGCGAGGTGTGGCTAAAAAAAAGTACAAGTTGAGTCAACAGTGTGATATGGCTACTAAGGAAGAGAATGGGGTTTAGAAGCTGTATCATCAGATTCAGTTGTTGTTGTTGTTTGGTCGCTAAGTTGTGTCCAACTCTTTGCAATTCCATGGACTGTGGCCCGCCAGTCTCCTCTGTCCATGGGATTTCTCAGAGAAGAATACTGGAGTACGTTACAATTTCCTTCTCCAGGGGATCATCCCGACCCAGGGATGGAACCTGTTTCCTGAGTCGCCTGCATTGTAGGCGGATTCTTTACTGCTGAAGAAGAAGAGAAGGCAATGACACCCCACTCCAGTACTCTTGCCTGGAAAATCCCATGGACGGAGGAGCCTGGTAGGCTGCTGTCTATGGGGTCGCACAGAGTGGGACACGACTGAGCGACTTCACTTTCACTTTCACTTTTCTTTACTGCTGAGGCACTGGGGAAGCCCAGTTGTATCATTAGATACCAGTTATCTAATAGTGTTGCCACTAGAAGGGCAGTAACCATCTTGTTTTCCTTTATATTGGCCAAAAAGCTTCTTAAGTTTTGAGCCTATTATCTTTGACAAATATTAAGAAGATGCAGTCCATCCTGAGAAGAGATAAGATGATGAGTTAAAATTTTTGCCCATTTTTTTTTTTTTAAACTCTGAAGAAATGTCAAGTGCTTTAAAATAGCTGAAGACCTTTGTTCTATTATAGCCCCAGAGATTAGGTGCTAGGTAAGTCCAACAGGTAGAAATAACAGAGGCAGATGTTGGCTCATGATAAGGAAGGTTTTTTAAAAAAATTATTATTTAATAAAATTGTTACAATGGTTTGGCTTGTGAGGACATTAACACCTGGTCCTCAGAAGCATTCAGACAGAAGCAGAGTGCCTATTGGTCAGGGAAATTGTAGAAGGAATTTATGCTTTGAGAAGATTGAACTCGGTTGCCTTCAAACTCTTTGGTTTAATGTACCTCTGATGGGATCCCTTTTCCTGTCTTCTCCCAGATGGAGGAACAAGTTCTGAAACGGGTGCGGAGGAAGATTCGAAACAAAAAGTCTGCTCAAGAGAGCCGCAGGAAGAAGAAGGTGTATGTGGGGGGTTTAGAAAGCAGGTATGAAAGGGAGCTGGACTTGGGGGTGGGAGAAACAGGTAATTGGAAGTATGAGGTTTTTGAAGGGAGGATACAGGCCATGTCCCCACATCCCTGTTATTCCTCCAGGGTCCTGAAATACACAGCCCAGAATCTGGAGCTACAGAACAAAGTACAGCTCCTGGAGGAACAGAATCTGTAAGAAACTCTTTCACATCAGGCTTTTCTCATCCCTCCCACTTAATACTGTCTCAATCTTTCTCCTGCTCCATCCTTGATTTCTCACAGGGCATCTCTCACGTATAAGGTCTGATGCTTGGTCTTTAATGGGTCTCTGATTCCATGAAGCTCACAGTAATAGGGAATAAATTCACAAGTATAAGTATTAAGAAGGAAGAGAGGGAGTAAGATCTCATGTGGCAGATGGCATTTGATAGTAGATATGATTCTGGGATGGGGGTGGGGAGCATTCTAGGCAGAGAGGACACAGCTTAGTCCAGTCTGGCTGGAACCCTAACATAGGTGAGTTGGGCCAGAAGGTAGAGAATATAATCCCTGGTGAGGATTGTGTACAGAGCTGATCAGGCAGTGGAGAACCACTGAAGGGGTTTGCAAAAGAAGTTTAAGTCAGGGCAGAGACGTGTGTGTTTGTGTTAATGAGGTCTGATATTTTGGTCACAGAAGAGATCACTTGCAAAAAGTAAGAGAGGATCCAGAGCACACATAGAGAGGATGGCCTTAACAGGAGGGTTTTGTTGTATGGCAAGGTGCCAGGCTGGGGGTGCTCACTGTCCCCTTATAGGTCCCTTTTGGATCAGCTGAGGAGACTCCAGGCCATGGTGATTCAGACAGCAAACAAAGCCAGCAGCAGCAGCACCTGTGTCTTGGTGAGGATGGTGATGGAAGGAGATATTCTTTTCTCAGGTGGCAGGGAGAGGGGTGCAATGCAGAGCCCTTCTTCATCTCTTTTCTCCTGTGCTCCAGGTTCTACTGTTCTCCTTCTGTCTCCTCCTCGTACCTGCTATGTACTCCTCGGACACAAGGGGGAGCCTGCCGGCTGAGCACAGAGGTGAGAGCTCCATGAGGATACCACTAGGGAGGGGCTAGGGGAGAGCCCCAGCCTGCCCCTGAACAGGCTTTGTCTCCTCAGTGTTGTCCCGTCAGCTTCGTGCCCTCCCCAGCGAGGACCCCCCGCAGCTGGAGCCACCTGCCCTGCAGTCAGAGGTACCAAAGGACAGCTTGAACCCTGAGCTCCAGGCTGCTAGCAACTCTTGCTGCCTCTTCCATCTCATGCCCCAGGCTCCTAGAGCAGAGCCTCCCCTGCAATTGCCACTGCCTGATGGTTTCTCAGGGTGCTCCTGCCCAGATTCCATATCTCCCCTGCATGCAAATCTCACAAGAGAGGAAGGATGGCTCCCTACTCCCAGCCCCACATCTGTTATCTTGCAGGGCAGATACTCAGGCTAGATGTGAGGATGTGGGGGCCCTCTTATCAGAGTCTGGTGCCCCCTAGTCTGTGTTCGGAGGAAAGGGAGTAGGAGAGGGCTAGCCTCAGGTCTTGTACCCTGTCAGGAAGCCTAAGGACTCAAACACACCACACTCACTGGGTTTCTGGGTCTTTTATTTGAACCTGTGTATGTCTGTCACCCCATGAAAGGGCGTAAGAGAATCAGATGACCTCCCTGAACACGTCATGCAGTGAGGGGATGGGGTGAAGAAAGAAATAAATAAGTGATTCTGATGCATGGTTCACCCTCAACCCCTCTTTACTGGCATGGTGGGTAGGTAGAAGGGAGGGCATGATTGTCCTGGTGGCTCAGGGTTGCAGGAGACGGGGAGGTGGGGGTGGTGGCAGAGGAAAGGTCAGGCTAAAGGCTGGGCTGTTAGCGCCTCCTTCCACAGTTCACACGGCTCACTCTGGGCTTGGGTTTGCCATGGCTTCCTTTGGTCCACGTTTGGGCCTGGTGCATAGTCCTGTGCCCCGTTTGGATATTGGCCCAGAGGCCTTTTTATGTTGCTGCTGCTGCTGCAGGGCCAGCTGCATGGCCCAGATGCTCAGTGGCCGCATGTAGGCCAGTGAGCGGAACACCCGCCGCTGGCAGTACGCCTCAGGAGTCTGGAAGGCCAGGCCCAGGCGCTCCCACACAGTACGATAGCAGCCTTCAGCTGTCCGGAAGCCCTCCCAAGTCAGGCCCTGTAAGGGAGAGGGGGAAGTCATTACTTGGCAACCCTTGAATAGCTATTTCAGCTGGACAGATGGAGATAATAGGGTCTCTGCCCTCAGGGAGTTCCTGGCTAGTGGGGGAGATAAATTTGGCTCACAGGCAGAAGCCTGAAGACAGGCAATAGAATGCATGCCAAGGAAGGTGGGAGGCTCTCTGGATGGATAAGATGGCATTGAATTAGGTTATCAGAAGTCTGATAGCCAAGGTACAGATGGCAGAGAGCCGGGGAAGGGAGTGAGTTACCTCTTGGATCATGGTGGCTGCCAACCCGTAGACCACGCCCACCCAGACTTCATCAGACTGGACGCTGGATGTGTCGGGAACACCACAGGGCTGCATGCCATTCACAGCCCCCATGGCCCCTCCTGCAAAGGCCTGGACATTGAACTCAAAGATCGTTTGGAGAGCACGGACCACCTGTTGGGTAGGAAAAACCTAGAGGGACAGAGAAGAAACATGGTCTTTTATACTTGCTTCCCACCCCCAGGAAAAACCCTCAGCTTTCTCTAGGACTTCTCCTAGTCTCTCACCTCACTGTCTCCTTCTCCTAGGCCACTGGCCCTTAGGAACCACTGGCCAGCACACTGGTCAGACATGATGCTACAGGACTGAGGCTGAGAGCTGCAGTCGTAGTTGTAGTAGCGGCCTGGAGAGGGAGGACACAGTAAGTCTCCTGCCTCCCAGAGCTGCCTTGAGATTCTTTAGGATTCCCCAACTCACCATTCCACAGCAGCCGATCATAGGCTTCCTGGCCCCGGCTAAGGATGGAAGAAAACTTATTCTGGGCCTCCTGTGCCCCACACAGAGCAGCCATCTGGACCATCACAGCCACGGCCGCCAGCCACAGTCCTCCGCAGTAAGCACTGATGAGGGACACGGGTTGGGGGAATCAGCCTGGCAGCTCCAGCCACTCTCATACAGTATAATAGGCACACTGAGCCCACAATCCCTTGGTGCCCAGTTCCCCACCTCAGGCCCTGGAAATCCCTACCCCCCCAACCTGGGGCCTGTGGTGACCCATCCATCATAGGTTTGGTCTGCATAGCCTCCATTCTCGATGAGTCCATCGTGGTCCTTGTCAAACTTCATTTCAGACTCCATCACGGCCTAAAGAGGGATCAAGATACTGAAGACCGAGATACTAAGAAAAGACAACAGTAGCCAGCTGGGCTTTCCCCAGACACCCAGAAACATGCCACTTGTACACAGACCACTGCACACATGTCCCTTACCAGACACACAGGCCACATGTCCCTCAAGAAACATTGGTCACCCGTCAGGTAATAGTCCCGATAGACCTGCAGCACAAACTTCAGGTTCAGGTCCTTCCAGTCTCCAGTATCGTGGATCTCGTACGCATTGACCCGGAGCCATGGCTCGTCATCTGGGGAGGGGAGGAAATGTGGTCATCTGCACAGTGGGCTCAGGTGGAGGGTGCAGAAACGGAGGGAGAGACACACCCTTGTGCTGGAGGGGCTTGTACCTGGGTCCCCAACATCATGGGGGATGACGTTCCTCCTCTTCACAGGCGCTGTTACCCCACTCATCAGGAACCGCCGCTGTGTCAGGTCCTCCCTGAGAGTGGCCAGAGCTGGGGGAGCAGATACACAAGGGGGGGTGCGGGGCAGGGAGTGGGTAGGCTTGGGGTGGCGCACAGAACTGTGTGTGGGACTCAAGTGAGCAGGATCCACATATGTCTGAGTGGAAGAGGCATCAGGGACCACCAAGGTTCAGGGCTGTGGGGAACTGAGAAGCAGAAGGGGAACAAAAGGGACCCTCACCCATGTCATACTGAAGGCTGAGCTCAAGTTTGGGCCAGAGCATGATGAGGGCGAAGGAAGCATAAAAGTGGACATCGTATGTGTTATACATGCGGTATTCCTGGCCTGGAGAAATGAAGGAGACAACACGTTGCCAGAATTCCTGCTGCTTCTTCATACTGCCCTGCCTAGCTGCACCTCTAGAATTGGGGTGTAGGGCACCATCACACTCCATGTTCTAGCCAGTACCCTGGGATAGGCAAAACCCATCCTCCTGCCGTGGGGCAGGGCACTAACTGGCCTCATGGACACACACCACGCCCCTTGGCAGCCCGTACCTTCAAGGTAGGCAAACCGGCCGTACTCCTGCAGGAGGGGGCGGAGCTGGCCCATGCTGCCCACCAGCTCCTCTGGCAGGGAGTCTTCAGGAACTTCCAGCCATACTGTGCCCCCGTCAGCCAGGAAGTAAAGTTCATTGAACAGTGCAGATTTGTACCAGGCAGGCAAGGATCTGGGGAGGCAGGAGGAGGTAATGGTCTCATGAGGGTGGCACTTCAGGAAAGGAAGGATTCTGGGGTTCAGTGAAGTAGGGGTCCCAAGTGAATCCCAGACCACCTCTGTTGACTTTGGTGGTGGAGAGTGAATCAGAGTCTTAGTGAAAGTGTGAGGGCCTGGGAGAAAGGCAAGAGACGGGCTCCACTGGCACCTGTCCTCCAATACCGGGCTCTGCCAAGCCGAGATCTTCTCTTCCCAGTCGGCATAGTGCCTCAGGGCATAGTGGCTGAGGGCGGGTGCTGCATCACCGTCTGGGCCAAAGAACCTTGTGTACCGCCTGGGTGGACAGAAGGGGAGGCATGAGAACACGGGCTCCACTCAGACCCCCAGCACCATGATCCGTGTACACTCGCATTCCCGTCACCTGTAGTAGACCTGGCCCTTTGCTCCAAACATGATTCTGGGCATGTCCCAAGCCAGTGAGAACTCTAAGCGGTGCCGGCCTCGTGGTGGCAGCTTGCCCGAAACACACACAGCCCCAGCGATGCCCACTCCTTTCTGCGAAGGGAGACTTTTTCCTGAGAGAAGCACAAAATGAGTGAGTACCCACTTTGGCCACAGAGATCCCTGACATAGGAAGAAGGCCTGTTGGTTACCAGGCCTCCCAGCCCTGCTCTGAAGACAGGGACATTCTCTCTTCCCTCCACCTCCCCGTGAGACCCCCCATCACCAGCGAGGGAGTCCAGCTGTCCATCCAGAAGTAGATCCTGCCACACCTGCTGCCCGGCGCTGTCAGGGTCAAAGGCTGTAAGGTGGGTTACCGTTGTGTCTGCCTGTTAAGGGGTCAAAGACTTTGTGAGGAGAAACTCCATAGGTGCGTGGCTCCTGACTAACTCCCCTCTATATCTTCCCGCCTCTAAGTTCCACCAGCTCAAAGGCTACGGTGAGGGTGGGACTCAGGAGTTGAAGAAGTGAAGAGATCACAGTGGATTGGGCTCAGGGGTCAGGCTGAGAGCAGGGCTTCAGGGCAATGCTATAGGGCAGGCGCCTCCATACCGAGAGTCGCGCAGCCACAGCCATGGTGTAGGGATTCGGGGGGGTTGGATGATGCAGCAGCAGCCCCTGAACAGTCTCCCCATCATGCTCCAGACAGAAGGGCTCATTCCACAACCCCCCGGGGGCGTCGTCTTCACCACCAAGTCCGTTCCGCATAGAGAACATGATGGACACTTCCAGGGCTTCATCCCCTTCATTTTCCACATCCCACACAAAGACTCCTACAGGCAGGCTGCTGTCCTGGGAGCAGAAGGTCAGACTCAGATGGCCCCTGTGTAGCCTTTCGGCCCCACTTCCCAGGATCAGTCCTTGGCACCGAGGAGCTGACTCAGATACCCGCTAATATAGTGTCTTCCACTTGCATCTCCCCACATTGCCTGTCTACTAGGAGACAGAAGACCAATTGGTTGGTGGTCCTAGGAAACCAGTGTGAAGTTCATGCCCCACCCCTCTCGCACAGGTCACGACACTTCCAGGAGAGAGAGATCCTGGGGAAGGGAGAGCCCAGAGGAAACCAAGGGGGAGCCTCACCTGGTAGTCATGGGGTAAGATGGGTGTGATCTGGCGGCAGGTGAGGGTGACGTTCTGGCCAGGAAGCTGATAGACAGTCCAGGCTCTGGGATAGAGGGCGTGGTAGAATGCAAAGTACCCACATAGACCCCAGTTCCAGCTGCACAGGACACTTGGGCGCTCCACCGACAGGACTTGCTGGTACACCGTCTGTCCTCTCCGGCGCAAACACACTGTGAACTAAACAAGAAGGTACGTGGGCTGGAATGGGGTAACAGGTATCTCAAACGAGACCCCTTCCCAGAGTGGCTTCTCCCCTGCCAGACCCTGCAGTGGTGACCCACGTCCACAGGCCTTCCCCCTACACTCAGTAAATCACTGCAAATCGTGCCTTCTCCATCTTTCTCCCTGCTTGCTCTCCCTTCTCACTGCTCTGGTCTTAACTGCCCTAAGACTGGCCCGCACCATCTCTGCCCCATCCCATCTGGATTTCAGACTGATCTTTCTTACAGAGAACTCAAGATATATTAGTCTGTGTTTATAATATTTCAATGACTCCCGTGGCCCTCAGGCTAAAATCTAAACTCACCTACCTGGCTTTCAAAGTTTCATTCTTGAGGTGGCCCCTCCCGGCCCATCAGATTCATTACTTGTTCAAGCCCTTATATTTCTGGTCATATCAAATACTGTTGCTTGAGCACAGTACATTTCCTTCTCCATGCTTTTGCGCATGTTCATTCTCCTTTTGGTAATACCCCTCAGGCTTCAAGGCCTAGATCAAATGCCATCTCTCCCCTCAAGCAGTGAGCCATTCTCCTGTGTGCCCCCTACCCTTCTAGTCCAGCATGTGATAATGTGTTTACATTCTGACTCCCTGACTGCTCTGGAGGGTACAGGCTGTGAGGGGTTAATATCTCCTCCCTCGGTTCAAAGTACGCCTAATATCTTTAATGTATACATCAAATAATTTTTTTTTATGTTGTTGGAATAGTAGGTAATGGTTAACATTACAGGCTTGTAACCACAGAGAAAACTGGTTCTGAATCCCACTGCTTCCCTTTACCAACCATGTGACCTTGGGCATGGTACTTAGTTGCCTCATGTGTAAAACGGGCATAATAATGGTACTTCCTTGTAGAACTATCTTTACATATTAAATATTATACAAAAAAAGAGTCATGATTCTGGAAGGCATTCGCCTCAGGATACCTCAGGGATGAGCCAGAGAGGAAGCCTGGGGCCTTGGGCAGGGTTGGTGAACCTGAACTAGGAAGGGCAGTGTCATTAATAGGATTCAAGGTCTGCTAGTCATTTCTCCTTTGAAGATGAGCTGGAGGCCTCCCTCAGACAGGAAGTAGGAACTTGGTGGACAACTCAACATGGGAGGGCACTAGAGACAGATGATGAAAGGTAGCCCACATGCCTCTGGCAATCAAAGGCCTAGCAGTGACGAAGTGGCTGACGGCTGGCAAATCAGGGCAAGCAGTAGGTGCTCTGTGCATGCATCTCTGTTCCTGTGCATTTGCAGACTTTTGGTTTGTTTTCCCTTCTGATCTTTCAAGCAGGTTAAGTGATCCTGGAATTGTCTGACTCTCTGTGGCTGGGGACAGGCTCAACCAGTGGAGCTGGGGCAGCAAGGCAGGTGGGAGGCATTTATTAGAGAAATAAAGGGCACCAGGGGTACCTTTTCTCTTTCAAAGAACATGAACTCTGAGTGTCTCATTCCTATAGTACACTCCAGCACAGGGCTTGGCACACAGAAAGCATCCTGAAAATACTACATGGAATCATGTACATCTCTAATCGCCACATCCTACACTAGCCAAGAGACCATTCCTGCCTGGGAGGTATTGTCCGGGACCTCTGCTCTACCTCCTGGCTCTTACTTGGTTAGCGATGACTGTCTGGTGCTGGTACATTCCAGGATTAAGCTGCCAACGACAGAACTGGCCTCTCCAGCCTCTGGTGATAGTGCCTCCCCCAATGCCACCCAACGGACAACCTAGAGAAAGAATCAAGATGTCAGAGGGGCACGGGAGAAGAAAAAGAGCGCATTTCTCACTTTCTAGACTATAGAGATGGGTTCCCCTAAACCTGGGGTGGGGGGTGAGGGGAGAATATCAAATTCACACACTGTGCACTTTAAACTTATACAGTGTTCTATGTTAGTTATATCTCAATAAAGCTGGGGTGGGGGAACCCTAGGGAATGGGTCAGTGCAATTTAAAGAAGCTGAAGGCTTCTTTGCCTAGCTCCAAGTGGGCCTGGATGCTGCTCTCTCTGACTGGGCAGGACTGGAGTGAGGCTCACCGTAGATCTGTCTCAGGGGCACAGAGTTGATGAGGTCGATGAAAGGTTTCTTCTTTTCCACCTGGGTCTTACGGTACCACCACTGCAAGTACCTGAGGAGCAAGGGGTGCTGTGGGTCAGGGCAAGAGGCTGCAGTCACCTCTCTCTCTTTGGACACTGTGACTTCCCATGTTTAACTGTTCCAAGGACCCACTGCCTTCACTTCAAACTTCTCCTCTCAACTTCTCTGTAGTTCAAGGTCCTCTCATCTTCCCAGTCACCCCCAGTCATGGCACGGGACTATCTTTGTTTCTCCTTTCTACTCCTTAGAAGGAGCTCTCTGATCTTTCCTCACCTCTAACTCCACCACTGATTTAATTTATTCCAGGAGCTTCTGTCTGAGGTGCTGAAAGGGCCAGTTAGTTTCCTGACTTATAATCACCCCCACCCCATAAACAGGCATGTGAAGTCGCTTCAGTCGTGTCCAACCCTTAGCGACCCCATGGACTGCAGCCTACCAGGCTCCTGCGTCCACGGGATTTTCCAGGCAACAGTACTGGAGTGGGTTGCCATTTCCTTCTCCAATGCATGAAAGTGAAAAGTGAAAGTGAAGTCGCTCAGTCGTGTCCGACTCTTTGCGACCCCATGGACTGCACTCTACCAGGCTCCTCCGTCTGTGATATTTTCCAGGCAAGAGTACTGGAGTGGGGTGCCATTGACAAAACTTGAACGGCTTCAATGCAGAAACCAAGGGGTTCCAATGCCCATGGATAAAGATTTGCCCAAGCAAATTCTAGAGGACATGTACATAATTTCAAACAGGCATAGGCTGCTGCAGTAGCTTCTTTTTTAAAATGATTTTTCTTCTGATTATGAAAGGTTGAAAATCTGGAGAATGCACTAGGTGGAAGGTGAAAAAAATCCCACCCATATACATTTTGGGCCATCTTCTTTTAAGTCTTTTTCTTTTTTTTTCTTTTTCTGTCTCTTTTTAAGTTCAGCATTTAAACTGTAAGCTTTCTAATTTGTTCTCTTATTATATCCCAGAAAAACCTTCTAAAACCCCCAACATATCCTGATCTTATCACAGCTCTGTATCCAATAGGCAAATGATTCTGTTTGGGATTCAAGGCTTTGACATCTGTCTCAGTCTATCTTGTATGTGTGTGTGTGTGTGTGTGTGTGTGTGTGTGTGTGTTAGTCGCTCAGTTGTGTCTGACTCTGTGACCCCATGGACTGTAGCTCTTCAGGCACTCTGTCGATGGGATTCTCCAGGCAAGAATAGTGGAGTGGGTCGCCATTTCCTTCTCCAAGGGATCTTCCCACCCAGGGATTGAACACAGATCTCCTGCATTGCAGGCAGATCCTTTACCATCTGAGCCACCAGGAAAGCCCCAGCCTATCTTACTTCCTACAATTTCCATTCAGAGTGGGTCCTCACTAAGCAACCCCTTCCTGCCGGACTCTCTCCCAATTCCACTCTCCTCCCTCACCAGTTCGTTTATCCCCATTGTTCAAGCACACTGCTGATAGCCATGTAATGGGGTAAGTAATCCTGCTGAAGTAGAGTCCTACCTCAAGTCCCTACCTCAACAGATGGTTGGAAGGGCACAATAGATACCCTTCTATTGGCACACCTGTGCCCTTCTAAGGTCACAAATGACACAATAGATAGGAAAGCTACAAAGTGGAATATACATGTCACATATCATCATTACTTGTACGTACACTATCTCAGCTCCCGATCAGACACTGTCCTGTTACTTTAGTGTTCCTCATGTGAGTCTGACATACTTTTCAGTTCCATGGGGAAAGGGACAGCGACAAAGACTTGTTGCTTATTACCCACAGCTTCAAGTACAGGGCAGGGCACCTGGTCTGCAGTCAACAAATATTTGCTGGGTTTGTAAAGAACGTATGTACAAACAGTGGAACATAAGAGAAATGAACAGGGACAGGAGCAAGTGGAGGAGAAATATGATTAAAGAACAGGGAGGGTACATTCTGGGAGTGAGGGGAGACGGAGGGAAGATGAACAGTGGGATGGTGGGAAGGCAGCTCTTCTTTGCAGCTTAGAGGAAACTGGACTTTGAAACTGGTGGCCAGAAAGGATTGCCAAATGGAGGGAGGGCACAGCTCCGATTAGGGCAGTGAGGGAGAAATGCAAGATGTGAAGATAGCAGAACAAAGGAGTGTCTAGCGCAGAACAAGCACTCAGTACATATTTACTGAATGAATGGATTCGGGCTGAAAGCGAGAGCAACCAAAATTGAGTTCTTACCATTCTGAGGCCAAGAGAACTCTGTCTTACTGGGGCTCCTGAGCAGTGTACCCCCAATTCAGCTCCCTCTTAGGGCCTATGTTTCTCTCACACCAATGAGCAGCTGGCTATTCCTGATCTATTTGTCCTTTTCAACCTCAACTTAATCATTCAGAATTCTTGTCTCACCCCTGCATTCTCCTCAGTGCAGGACCTCATCTCATCTCAAAACCCGTGTGTCAGTGATCCCCACCTGTCCTGGGATGGGGATCTGAGTCCAAGGGGTGAGGACAGCTTCAGGCATCTGTGATTCAGCTTATACTTAGGGATGGAAGGGCTAAGATGCCCATGGACAGGTTCTTGTCCTCAGTGTTCCCACCACATATACCCCAAGGTGCTTCTCTCAATACCCTGGCCCCAGATCCTGTTTTGACCCAAAGCCTTTTAGGGTCAAAACTAGCCGAGTCAGTTTCAGAAGCAGCCTGGAGGAATTACTGTGCTCTGGTACAGGGCACCCAGAGGAACTGTCAGAGGAGTCAGACACCCAGGCAGCAACAGGCCCTCCCCACTGCCAAGGGCTTGGGTTAGGTCCATGGGCTCTCCACCCCAGCCCCACAGCACTGACCGCAGAAGAGAAGGAATCTCTACTTAAGAGGCTGTCAAAGCTAGGTTTCCCATACTTGAAGCCTCCCTCTGCAGTTCTGTGTTTACTGTGGCAACTGTCTCAGGATGACCTCAGGGTAATGCTTTCTGTCCTCACAGGCACCTGTCCCTGTTACTGGGTCTTGGTCCCCAACACTCAGTGAGGATCCGGAGGAGTCCTACAGCCTCCTACAGGATAAACTCTCAGCCTGTCTGCAACCCCTTGCTGGGGTGGGGGACCTGGAAATGCTCTGGAAGATTATAACTAATCTCTAGGAACACCTAAGGCAGGGCCATTCTGGTCAAAGGTCTTCTTTGCTTTTTATATCAGGGGCCATCTATTCCAGAATAGATTGAATATTACCTTTCATCACCCTCTCCTTAGGGTTGAGAGCAGGCAGGTTCTCAACCACTCCCTGGAGCCAGAGTTTGAGGAAAGAAGCCAAAGGGTGTTGGGACTATTAAATGCTGTGCCTAAGTGAGTGAGGTTCAGTGAATACTCCAGTTGCTTAGGGGGATCTGGAGTTGAGAACCCTTTCCTTCCAGAAGACAACATTGTATCAGTACTGAAACTGCCGGAGTATCTTTCCTACCTTGTCACAAAGTATACCTAATCCCAAAGGGCAGTCTTCAGAGAAGAGAGAGCACCTGAGAGGGAGCCTAGATTTGTAAGGCTTACTACAAGGCTCAAATGCCCTTTCTTGCTAAAAAGACAAGTTACTGGAAGGAAGTAGGTTGCAAAGAGACCTGACCTGGTCTAACCCTCCAAAACTATGGGCTTAGATGATGTTGGGAATAGGGGCCACCTGACCAGGACAAGGCACCCTCCTGCTTTCTCACCCTTTCCTGCCTCTGCTGGAACAAAGTGAGGCACAAGGTCCTCTAGGCAATGGGATCGACTCACCTCAAGCCCATGCCCAAGTGCTTTATCAGGTTGCTCAGCGAGATGTCATTGGCATTAAAGGGTTTCCTCTTCTCTGCAAACTCGTGAGCCAGGCAGATGCGCCAGCCAAAGGGAGGCACCTGGTAGCCCTTAGCTTTCCCCTCGTAGGAAGCCATCAGCTGCCCGGAGTCCTCCGCACTGCTGTAACCCTGTTCATGCTGGGGTGGACTGTCCTCAGGGATTGGACAGTCTGTAACCTGCACAGCCTCCGTGCCATTTTCAGGGCAAGAAGCCTGTGGATCCCCTTTGGCACAGCTGGTCTGCTCCGAGGCTGGGACTCCGGTTCCCATATTCCCCGGATCCTGGGTCTCCAGGACCTAGGTGGTTTCAGTTTCCGAGCTTTCTGGTACCAAGTATCTGGCCAGCCAAGCCCAGATGCGGACGTGGATGGTTGTTAGGTGTTGTCTAGGAGAGCGGGCCACGGGGGAAAGCTGAAGCGAGCTGGTGTCTCCGTGCAACCAGGTAGCTGTTGCTGCTGCGGCGGCGGCGACAGCAATAAAGCCGCCACGGTCTCACCCTCGGTTGTCTCTCTGGGTCCTGGGCGGGAAGGATCGGGTCTCGACGTCATTGGGCCGCGGTGATTAGCTGGCCCGGCCAAAGGGCGACTGGGCCCACGGAGAGGGGAGGAGCCCCCGGGGACGGCCCTCCAGGCACCGCCCCCGGGACCGGCCTGGGAGTTCGCCGCAGCCCAGGCCCCGTCCCCGGGCCGCGGCACCAGGCCCCCCAGCGGTGGGCGCCAGGTCCCGCCGGCCGGTGTCCGGGGCGGCGCCCGCGCCCGGGTACCAGCCCCTGGGAAGGTGACCCAGGGCGGCCGGCCCACCCAAGCCCCTTCCGGCCTAGCCAGCCCGGCGCTTCCGGCCGGAAGGGACTCGGAGGGAAGTCCCGCCTCTGCCGCGGCCACGCACTTGGCCCGGGCCCGGAGGGGCGGGCGGCCGAGGCCTTCGAGGCACCGGGTACCCTGTTTCAGTCTGGCCCCCTGTTTCGATCTGAGGGGTATCCGAGCTTGGGCGCGAGGTGCCGGGCGGCCGGGGCCCCGGGCTGGGAGGTGAAACCTCCAGGGAAGGGGTCGGGGGTGGCCTGGGGGTCCCGGCCGGGAAGAGAGGGGATGACCTGGCGCCGATAGGGGCGGGGGGCTGGGACCCTAAGCGGCGCCGTCTCCCTCTGCAGTGCCCGGTCAGCTGCCGCCGTACCTGCCTTCCGCCTTCCCGCACTCCAAACCTGGGCGCTTCCCTCTGACACCGTGGTACTGAACGCCCGTTTCCTCGGTCCTCACCCCCAGGCTCGCCCGAGACACCCTTCCCTGCCATGGTACTGACCTCTGATACGCCTTGTTTCCTTCTAGATCCGATCCCGGAGCTGCCATGATTGAAGTGGTAGCAGAGCTGAGCAGAGGTCCTGTGTTTCTGGCAGGGGAGGCCCTGGAGTGTGTGGTTACAGTCACCAATCCCCTGCCCCCAACTGCCACTTCTGCATCCAGGTGGGGACACTGGTACTGAAGAAAGCGGCCCTTCTGGGAGGAAGCCTGGTATCTGTAGTGCTGAGCCAGAGCTCAGATCGTCCTGTGGCTACATCACCACCACCTTGTTCATTGTGCTCTCATTGTAGGGAAGGGCTAGTTAACAGAAGATGTGGGTGACATAGCCCTCAGCTCGCCTTTCCTCTCTCCTCCCCCTGCTACCTATGGTATACTTCTCTTTGTATAATGGTTTCTCTTTGGGGTTCTGGATTCTCTGATCCGGATGACAGCCACCTCTCTGTTGGTCTTCTCAGTGTGGTAGGGAGTTTGGGAGAGCGTTTGTGAGGTCAGGAACTCCCCTCTGATGCCCTCTTTTCCTGCTCCCATAGTGAGGCTCTGGCCTGGGCCAGTGCCCAAATCCACTGCCAGTTCCACGCCAGTGAGAGTCGAGTGGCACTTCCTCCCCCCGACTCCAGTCAGCCAGATGTCCAGCCTGAGAGCCAGACTGTCCTTCTTCCACACCGAGGTTAGAGATGGGGCTTTTGCCCTCAGAGGGATGGAATCATTGTTACCCAATGGTGAAGTTGTCAGATTGTTCCGGTGGGTCATTACAGTCTCTGTCCTACTGGGGATGTGGTGGAGTGTAATTATTGTTTTAGGTGGTGTAAAGCTGTTCCTGTCTCACCTTGAGGAAAAAGGAGTGGCTTAGTTTGGGTTGCCCTGTGTTGGCAGTGCTTACTGCCCTCACTTGCTGTGCTAGCCTTCTCCAGCGCTAGACAATGAGGTTATTAAGTTGCCGTCTTCTATTTTTTAGGTGAGAGAGGTCAATGTATCCTTTCCACTCCACCAAAAATCCTCTTCTGTGACCTGAGGCTAGACCCTGGAGAGTCCAAATCATGTGAGTGACTGCCCCCGCGCCCCTGGATTGCCTTCTGCGGCTCCTGGAGGGAGGACCTCTCTGGCTACTTCCAGCTGCCCTGACTACTGCTTCCCAACCAGACTCCTACAGCGAAGTGCTGCCTGTAGAGGGACCACCCTCGTTTCGGGGTCAGTCAGTCAAGTATGTCTACAAACTGACCATTGGCTGTCAGCGTGTCAACTCACCCATCACTTTACTGAGGGTCCCTCTGAGGGTTCTTGTGCTCACTGGTAAGCAAGGGTTCCTGGAGGGAGGGGCTGGGGAAGAGCCTCACCAAAGCAGTAATGCTCTTTAGAGAGTTTGTGAAAGGGGCTGGAGGGAAGCTTCCTGATCTTAGTCAAGGTGTGAGGGAGTTGGGGAGAGAAAGTCCTGGAGCACAGGTGAGATGCCTATCCCTCAGTTGTGGCGCCCTGTACCTTCAACATTGACGGTTGGCATCTAAAACCCTAACCACTGCTCTTCTCTCCCACCACCTCTCCACTCACTCTCTCTCTAGGCCTTCAAGATGTCCGGTTTCCCCAGGATGAGGCTGTAGCCCCATCCAGTCCATTCCTGGAGGAGGACGAAGGTGGGAAGAAGGATTCATGGCTCACCGAGCTGGCTGGGGAGCGCCTCATGGCTGCCACATCCTGCCGCAGCCTCCGTGAGGATCCTTCCAGAATTGCCCCGCCCCTTCCTCCCCTGTAGTATTCCTGTCTCAGAGCCAGACTCTCCTAACCGCCACATTCTTCTGAGGACCCACAGATAGTTCATGATTATAAAGGAAGGCCCACCTTTTGGACTCCCCAGTATGGACCCCAGGCTTACTGTGTCCGTCTCTCCCCAGATCTGTACAACATCAGTGATGGCCGAGGAAAAGTTGGGACATTTGGCATCTTCAAATCTGTATACAGACTTGGCGAGGACGTGGTGGGGACCTTAAACTTAGGGGAAGGAACTGTAGCTTGTTTGCAGGTGAGAGAGGAGCGGGAACTTTGGGGGAACTGGGCCTGAAGGGTTAGGGTGGAAGGAGAGGGCCTGCAGAGACGGGTGGCATGGAGAAGTGGGTGTCACCCAGGGCCCTCTGGTAAAACAGCATGAGGTTGGGCTGCCCTCCCGCCCAGTCAGCACGTCCCTGTGCCAGCCTACACACCCTTGTCTTCTTGATCGCAGTTCTCAGTGAGCTTACAGACAGAGGAGCGTGTGCAGCCTGAGTACCAGCGGCGCCGCGGGGCAGGAGGTGCCCCCTCGGTGTCCCACATCACTCATGCCCGGCACCAGGAGTCCTGCCTACACACAACCAGAACCAGCTTCTCTCTCCCCATCCCTCTCAGTTCCACCCCAGGCTTCTGCACAGCCATTGGTGAGACCCTGACCATTGTTGGGGGCGAGGGGAGCCCAGGGTAAAATGCTGTGCTTTGGTACTGTATAATGGATCCTGGTTCCTAACACACGCCCAGAAGTTTCCACATCCAACCTCTGACCCTTAACACTTCCTCAGAACTTCAACCTGTTTCTTGGGTGCACGGACCCCTAAATTCTTAACAGCTGTGCAGATCTCCTCTCCCCCTGCCCACTGGGACCCTGTGGTGCACTTATCTCTGATTCCTCACTCTGATTCCAAAGAGCATTTGCTTCAAGCTACCAAGTCCTGACTGTCCCACACTTGGGTTCTTAGGTACCTGATGCTCTTGTCCTTATTGTCATGTTTCCAGTGACAACACACTAGATTTCTTGAGCGAAATTCTCAATCCTGGCTCCCTGCCCCATGACTTCCCTGCTCTTCCTGAATACAGGGTTTCGTTTTTGTTTTCTAATTTACTAACCACATCCTGTCTTTGGCTTTTACTCCTGGCGTCTAAATGCTTCTGCCTTTATCTCCCCCCCCCACCCCCACCCCCACCCACCTCAGTATCCTTGAAGTGGCGTTTGCATTTTGAGTTTGTCACCTCCCGAGAACCCGGTTTGGTGCTCCTACCTCCTGTGGAACAGCCTGAGCCCGCCACCTGGACGGGACCTGAGCAAGTGCCTGTGGACACCTTCAGCTGGGACCTGCCCATCAAGGTGCTGCCTACAAGCCCTACCCTGGCCTCCTACGCGGCCCCTGGCCCCAGCACCAGCACTATAACCATCTGAAACTGACCCACGTGGCACAGCCTTCTTCAGGATCCTGAGAACTCAGCCCCTGGGCTCTAGTAGGGCCCATTGTTCCCACCTGGGGTCCAGTGGCACAGATAATGAGAGACAGGCTTTCGGCTGGAGCGTTAACTTATTTATTCAGAATAAATCAGCAGCTGCTAGTGGTTTCCCTGGAAGTGGCAGCAGCAGTGGGCGGTCAGCAGAAGGGCAGTCAGTTGTGTTTAGCTGGAGTGGGGAGCAGGCGCCGCAGGCACAGGGGTGTTAGCTGAGCCCCACTCTGGGTCGGGCCCTCCCCCTTTGCAGGGCAGCCGAGGGTCAGATTTTTGCACGAGGGAGAACTGGCATGTTCCTGCCTCCTGGCGTACCTCACAGCCCGCAGGGAAGTCGATAGGATGCTGGGACCTGGGGAACCGAAGGATGGGGGAAGGGTCAAGACAGTGAAGGTCCACCTTTCTCCCTGCGCCTCATCCCCTCCCCAGCACTCCTCCCATGTCTCCCCAGTGCCCCCGGCCCTGCAGTATTTCTCTTGCCTGCCATATATGGATTTTTTTCATTTCATAGCAGGAGTACTTTCCCTCCAGATCCATCTAACTCCCCTCTCTCTGTAGCCTGAAGCCTCTCACACCTTCTTGTCGGTTCAGCCAGCCTCTTACTGCTACTCCGTTCGTTCTCACATCAGAGCAATCTAGTCACACCCTGGCCAGCTCTCAGTCCCTCATATCGGAGCCATTCTCTCTGGCCACCTTTGGTCACTCACGTATCACAGCAGCCCACACCGACCGGATGCAGACAGGTGCAGTGGAAGCAGTCCTTGCGGAGCCAAGACTCGCCCAGGGTGAAATATTTCCCCTCATAGTGGCAGGGGGCTGGGGAAGAACAGGAAATGTTAGAGCCAGAGTGGAGGAGTAAGGGCACGCTGCCCCTACGTGTGGTCTCTCCTCTGTCCCAGCTCCAGGGAGTCTGGGTTTGCTGCAACAGGACCACCTCTGAGCCCTTCCTCCCAGTGCCCTCTGCACCCATCCTTCCTTATGCCTCACCCAGTTTTACCTTGAGCCTGGAAGTAGCACTTGCTGTGGACTCCTGGGTGCTGGAGGAGCAGAGATACCACCAAGTAGATGACCCCCCAGCCTCCCCGAGTTCCCGCAGCCTGTCCCACCCAGGGTGTCCTTGGGGCCATTCCGGCAGCACAGCTCTTTCGGACCCTTCTTGGCTTCCGTTCAGGCTGCTCTGGCCTCGTCTTCCTTGGCTCTTCTCTGTTCCTCTCCTTGAGCCTTAGCTTCTGTCTCTCTCCCCTGGGCGCCTGTCTTACACCATCTCCGTGCCCTCTGTTCTCACAGGCTTGGGGATGTTTATAAAGTGAGGACCCTGGCCCCCTGCTGAGTGGAGCTGGAAAAGCCGTAACTCTGTTTCCTGAGGTGAGGGCATGAAAACAAGAGGTCTAGCTTTAACAAGCTGTGAGAGCTGATTCATGCCCCCGCACAGCCAGGGGGAGGAGGGTGGCCGGGGAAGGGGCACTGGACTGGGCACTTCCCCAGCAAGGAGGGGGTGGGGTGAGGGCCCCCAGGTGGTCCCCAGAACTCTCCCTGGCCTGGAGAGAAGGAAGCATTCCACCATCTCCCCCCGCCCCGTAATACACACACACACACACACACACACACACACACTCTCTCCAGGGGTGTGTACGCTGGGATCCCTGCCTGGACCGGAGGGAGGCATTTCCTGGGGATGGCTAATCCTGTGCCCCAGCCAAACCAAGGAGATGCAGTAGGGTGCGACGGCCAGAGGCTCCAGGAGAGCAAACAGGCACCTGGTGTGGAGGATGTTTCTCTCAGACCCCAGGGCAGGGTCTCCTTGCAGTGTCCTAGAGACATGGCTGCCCCTCAGAGGTTAGGGGTGGGGGGCTGGGGGCAGGTGTCTCTTTTTTTTTACAGGCATCCCAGAGATAAGACTATCCATTGTTAATCACCCCAAACACACAGCAAATAAAAGATCTTGCCATATCTGGGAATGGTTCTTTTCAAAGAGGAACATCTCTAAGTGCCCTCACGGTATGGGTCATTCCAGTTTTCACAAGAGAGGCCCCTCTTTTCTCCTATGTTACGGAATGAGGATTTAGGAACGTATCCTCTGACATCCTCTTTTGGATTTCCTGTAGGTTGTGGAGAAGCTGAAGAGAGGTGATTAAGAGCATAGGTTGTGGAGTCAGACTCTGGATTTAGATCCTAATTCTACTAAAAAGCTATGTGACATTGAGCAAGTTAGTTCACCTTTCTAAACCTGTTCCCTTATCTGTAAATTGGAATAGTGATACCAACTCATAAGACCATCAAGAGGATTCCATGAGATAATGCATGTCATGCTCCTAGCGCTGTGCCTGGCACATAGCCCTCTGGAAAGAGTAAACTGCTGTGGTCAGTGCTAGATGTTCCATTCTTTGAATGATGCAGAGGAGCCCTGTGTGCACGGCCCACAGCTTCTGTTGGGGCTGCTATAGATTTTTTTCACTTGCACACGTATGCTCCTTTCATCCTACTACTTCCTTCAAAAATTACCTCCAGGATGGTTTTGGTCCTTGTGTCTTTGAAACTCTAAATGTGCGCTTTGAGAACAGAGTTGCTGATCAGCCTCCTTTTCCTAGGTCAGAACCCTCACTTCTTCACGGGAAGACATATCAAATCCTTCCAGCTAACTTTGGGACTCCTGCTTTTTCTCATAAGGTTTCTGAACCATTTCTTCCCATCCTCCTGTGAACTCTCAAGTTCTCCTTTCTGACAAGTCTAATGCTAGCCTTTGGTATTAATTGCCCCAGCCACACCAGATTTCTTTCACTATTTCACACTCCAAAGACCCCTGTTCCAGCTATCACTCTCCTACCAACAAGGTCAATCACTTTGGCACTTATTCTATTTTCCTTCTAAGTCTCCAGTGCCATTTACCCCTAGACTACCCCTCCCTGTAACCCAGTGGTTCCAATCCAACTACTTCTAGAGGACTACCCTCCCTCTCCCCTTGTCACCATTCAGAAACAGCTTCATCAGTCCTCCGAACTCCCTATCCTTTTCCAAGAAGACAGCTTACATGGCTGGAGATGAGGACTGTACCGCACCTTCACCCTAGTCAGGTCTGATATGCTTTCCATCTCAGGAGCAGCAAGAGGAAAAAAAAAATGGAAGCAGGGTGCCCTGATGTAGGCTGGCATGTGGGAGGCATGGCCTTGGAATTCTCTGGGCTGGAGCAGGTGGATTCAAAGGCTTGACCAACACAAGGGCCCAGAAATCCTGTCAGTGGCCAGTAGCTCTGCTGCTGCCTTTGTGGGGACAGCAGCTGACACTCTTGATGCTTGGACCATAGACTTCCTTCTGCTCCTGCAACCTGGAGCCAACCCCATGGGGGGCAGACACTAGTGAGAGAGCTTGAAGGGAGTGGTGGTCATGCTGTAGGCAGAGGGGAGCCAGTGGGGATTGGTGTGTGAGAGGTCATGGGACAGGGGTGAGAGTTCCCGCCTGTAGTGAAGAGGAGGTAGGCACACAGGGGCAGGAGTAGGGGGCTGCTTCTGCAGGAAGTCTGGAGCGGAGACAGGAGCCCTCTCCAAGAAGTTGCAGGGTAGGTGTGTGGCGGGGTGGTTGAGCCGGTTTCTTGCAAGCCTGCTGGTGTGCGGGCTCATGTGTGCATCTGTGGAGCTTCTCAGGACCAGGGCCACCCTTGTTGGGGTGTGTGTGTGCGCGCGCGCGTGTGCCTGGGGCATGGCTGTCGGGGATGCCAGTTGTGGGGGGCGCGGCGGTTGGCTTTCGGGCCGGGAGGGACGGCTGGCTCGCGCTGCCTACGCGGGGACAGAAAAACATCCGCCGGAGGCCCGGCCGGGCGGCGCTCCAACCGCGCCAGGCAGGTGCGCGCCGGGAGGAAGTGAGCGCATTCCGACGCCCCAGCCGGACAGGACCGGAGGGACTGGCAGCGGCCGTGGGGAGATTTGGGGGCCAGAGCCCCAAGGGGCGGCTGGGAGTGAGGAGCCCGAGGAGGGTCGTGGATGCGCCGAGAGAGAGTTGGGGGGAGGGCCCCCGAGGGGTCGGGGTCTGGGTTTCGTCCAGGGCTTGAACACCTAACAGACGCCCACCGACAGCCCCCGCCAGCTCCCGAACCCTCGGGAGAATTCAAGCCGAGGGAGAGGAGCCCAGGGGCAATTGAGAAAGTCGGGGAGGAGGCTGGGAAGGGCAGCGAGGAGTGTGGGGCTGTGGAGCGAGATCGCTGTTGGCTGGAGTACGGGACAGGCTTGGGCCGCCAGAGCATTAGATGGAAGGCCACCCCCGCCCCCCACACACCCCCCCAGGTGGGAAGGGAAAATGGCCACCCCCCAGATGCCGGTGCACCCCGAGAGTGAGAAGCAGGTTAGAGAGGAGTGGGAGTTAGGGCTCTCAGGGTCCCATTGTGACGAAGTCGTTGAAGACCTTGATTAAGGCATGGCGATAAGGAGTCCGGACTGGCCCCGTAGGTAGAATCGATGGTCTCTTAAGTAATAATGAGGAGCTTGGAGGCAAGGTTATCTGTGTCTAGCACTACTACCATCTTTGGTCTTTGCCAAAGGGCTAAGCATTAATCCTCTACTTTTTATAGTCATTTAAAATTGCATGGCTACATTTGTCAAACAGCTTAAGTTATTTGAATTTTTAAAAATAGAAAAGTTGAAGAATCTGATTCAGTGTTTGATTTAAAACTCAAAGTTTAGTTACATGGCATCGAGTCTTTTCCTTTGTCTTGCTTTTGCGCCTCGTTCCTGTCACTGACGTGTGGAAATTCTTGTGTTGTTAATGCCTCAGTTCTGTGTCAGTGGCATAGAACTTCTTTTCCTGTCCCTCATCTATGGTCTTTATTTTTAACTCTAACTTTTGTCTGTGCAGCCCTTTAACCTGCAACTATATATCCTAAATCCATTAAAACATTTCATTGGCATTCAGTATAGAAAGACAAGTAACAACTTTACCATATATGTTAGGTTACTTATTGTCTTCTGTGGACGTGTGTGTAACTATAAAGTTTCTATATTTACCTTGTGGCTGATAAAAAGAGATACAGCTAAAGTTGTGTTATTCAATAATATTTATGTAAACAGCAATTTATTAGTCTGATTTCTCTTCTAAAATCAACTCTACAGTGTCAGAAACTTACACTAATTCTATCATGATCTTTTAAATGTATTTTATCCTGGGCCAAAGGCAATTGCAAGGATTAGGATCGTTGTAATTTATTTTAAAGATCCTTAAATTCCAGTTACTTTTGGCTCCACACAAGGAAATCTGGGTCAGTTAATTTTTTTAAAAGAAAATAATTTCCTACTTTGGGCTCTGTTCCTCTCTCCCGTGCTGTTTCAACCCCAGCCCTACCTTATTCCCAGTGGCTTTTACCTTCATTCCTTCTTTGCTCTGCTGGGCATCTTTAGAGGAAAACTTCACACCAACTTCCTCCACCATAAATTCTCTCCCTCCTCTCAACTCTACACTTCTCTTTGCCAACATACACCACTGCTTCTTCATTGATTTTTTTTTTTTTTTTAAAGCCTGCAGCCCTTTCTGGCTCTTTTCCATCTTAAACTCTAAACTCTCTCATATTGAAAATCTTTTTCTTCCTTTCTCTTCGGTAAAACCTGGGATTTTTAAAGGGTTAGACCTTATTTATTCTGCATGATCCACTTTTGTCTTCTTTCCTCTTCTAACACCTTTTTCTTACTCTGAATTCTGTACACTCTATTATGCTTACTTTCAGCACGGGTTCAACCTTCTCCTTGTGACTAAACATTCTTCCAGTAGATATAGCACAAGATTCTTTTTCCCCCCATTATATTTCCTACAAAAATAAAAAAGTTTTCAAATTCACTTCTACTTCAGTCTCATCTGCCCACATTTTGCATCCAGAAGCATGACTGGGCTATTATTGGAAAGTCCCTTGAGTGACCACTTAAGCTTGGTGTTGTACTAGGTAGTGTATAGTGCATTTCATCAGCCTGGTGCCAGATTCCTAAATTCTTACCAGTAACAGGTGTTATCAATGTGTGTGTGCATGAATGTTCTCATATACATGCATATACCAAAGTACACAGACAATAGAACCATAAGTCAGTATATGACTATGAATATGTCTATTCAGTATATTTTACATTATGAGCAAGCCAAATACATTTGGGAGTGGAAGATCAGGGTGGGTAGATTCATAGCTAGGATAGAAGGTTAAGAGACAATATCCTTTGCCATTCTTATTCAGATGAGGAAGAGAGGAATCATTCTTCTGGAGATGAAGGGACAGTTTGAAGGTGACTGAGTTTCAAGAGTTGAGAGACATGACTTGTAAGGTTGTGGTGAATGGCGAGAGGATGGGGTGAAGGGGCCAGAGTCCCAAGAATAGTTGCTGTACCCAGACAACTCATATTCTCTCTGGCAGAGAACATAAAAGATTCTTTGGTTGTAGTACCGATTTCAACCATAGTCAGGTTTCCATTGATAATCTATATTGAAATTGCCCTGTGTTGTCGCTGTACCATTGGAACTATTACCAAATTTTTCTTTTTAACTTTTTCTCCTTACAAATTGCTATGTAAATGATAGCCCCCACTACTAATAATTAACCCCCAGCTAAGCAGCAGCAGCAAACACCATTAATTCTATCTGAGTTTCTTATCTATTTAGATGGTTCAATTTTTCATGCTTGCCCCACAGTCTACTTCTGATAGTAGTAACCTTTGAAATTCCATTTATGACTTTCATTTTTATCTCACTTATAAATTGCTATTAAAGTTATAGAGTCAAAACTAGATACTGAGAAGGCATCTACTTCTTTATTATCTCTGGAATATGACCAAGGAGGTCTTTGCTTGACTGTCTCTACTGAATGGAATGGATTACTGCCATCTGTAGTGGAAGCGGCCCGTTCTGTGGTCAGCTAGCTTTAAGTTACTCGCGTGTTGTTCAGCAGAAGTCTGCCTTGCTAGCATCTCATCCATTCCCACAATTCTGCTCTTTGAAACAGTATGGGGAAATTGACTTGTTTTTCAATGCAGCAGCTCTTTAAAGATTTGAAAGAGTTTGTTTTTTGTTAGCTATTTAAGCTTTTTTTCCTTTACTCTCACACGGTTCAGTAGAACTTTTCTATTATGCTGGAAGTGTTCTCTACCTGTCCTGCCTAATCAGTAGCCACTAGCCACATGTGCCTGTTGAGCACTTGAAATGTGGCTAGTGTGACTGAGGACTGGAATTTTAAATTTTAGTTAATTTAAATTTAAATGGCCAGATGTGACTCTTGTGTTAGTGTAGTTCCAAACTCCAGGAGTTAGTACACTGTCATATGAGGCTGTCTTTCGGCTGCTCCAGAAATCTTATGGTCATCTCAGACATAGTAAAACATATGTAACTGAGCTCTTTATCTGTCTGGAGGCCAGTCTTACATGTGGTCACACCTGGGAAAGAAACACAAACCCAACCCCAAAGCCCTAATGAGTAATGTCAGTTTTTACTGGACATTTCTTAGAAGAGATAGAAAAGGAAGCTTATATCTCATCTCCCATATTTCAAAAGCAACACTGAAAACAAAAATCCCTCCTTTAATCTCTGTCCCCGAGAGTCCCTGAAGTCCCTCTCGCTTATCTTTCCCCTTCCTCCTCTTCTCTGACCTTGCTCCTCCATGCTCCTAGAACACCACCTTTGCCCCCTTCTCCTTGAAGAAGGGTTTCTGGGCGTACACTTCCTCCAGCTCTCCTTCCCTTTCCTTGTCTCTGCTCAGTGAAGCCAGGGAACTTTTTCTGGATCCATCTTTCTTGGGGGGTGATTAGGGCTAGAAGGTCATAAATAATTACATTTTTCCTTTCTTCACATAATTCCTGATTTCTTTCTAAGGGTCCTCTCATTTTTTTTTTTTAAATCATTGTTGAGAAATCCTTATTTGTCACTGTTTAGAAGAAGTGTCTCTAACAGTTTGTTTTCATTCCAGATCTATTCTTGGCCAACTCTAAAACTACTTCTTCACAGTTTCTTCATTTTCTTTCTTTTTGCTTCTGTGATATTTTAATAGATTTATCTTCTCTTCCCTGGTCTTCATGGCCTACATCCACCAGGAGTGCAGCATTCGTTTCCCACTGTGGTCACCCAGTGCCTTGTCCTCCCTTGATTCCCCTCTTAGCTCACCACTGTTGTCCATACCCGCCTCTCTTTATTATCTGTTATTTTCATCTTCTCCTTATCTGCGTGTGTACTAAGTCGCTTCAGTCATGTCCAACTCTTTGTGACCCCATGGACTGTAGCCCGCCAGGCTCCTCTGTTCATAGCATTCTCTAGGCAAGAATACTGGAGTGGGTTGCCATGCCCTTCTCCAGGGGATCTTCCTGACCCAGGTAATGAATCTGTGTCTCTTATGACTCCTGCATTGACAGGCGGATTCTTTACCATGGGCACCACCTGGGAAGCACCACCCCCATCTGTATTCTTTTTAAATCACTATTTAAAATAATCATTTAGGGGTCTCAAGTGATTTCCAGGGGGTCTCATATAAGTCTCTGTACTATGACCTAAGAATATGTAGGTAGCATTGATTTCTGTTTTGATTTCTGATTTCTGATTGGGAGGTGATGGGGTTGAGGGGCAGAATATCCTTTCAACCATGGCATTACTAATGTTTTGGGCTGGATAATCCTTTGTTGCAAGAGTAGTTCTGTATACTGTAGGATGTTTAGCAGCATCCTTAGCCTCTACCCACTGCATGTCAGAGGTACCTTCTCAGATGTGACAGCCTAAAGCATCTCCAGACGTTGTCAAGTGTTCCCTGGAGGGAAAGTCTGTCCCCCGCCCCCACCACATTCAGAACTACCATGCTAGAATATCAGCTTTCTGAAATTGATCAATACCTTTTCTCCTCAACTGCTGATGTGTTTGCTTAGCCCAAGTTTTCAAAACTGTGATCTTTGTCTTAGGAGGTAGCTTCTTAAAATTTCAGGTTTGTGAGCTTATCCTGTATCTCCTGAATCAGAAATGCTAGAAGTAGAATCTGGAAATCTGATTTTTGTAAGATACTACCCCCTTTCCCCAAAGTCTGGTAATTCTTATGCCCTAGGCTTGACCCTCTGTGGCATAACTGCTGCATTACCCGCATTTTTTCCCTGCAAGTCTTCCTGGTACTTCAGCTTTGCTTCCGCTCTTGGCCCCACAATGCCAACACAAATAGGGAGGCCTCAGGTTACTAGGACAACCAGGGCACAGGAAACCATAAAGTCTCAGCACTCCCACAGGCATCACAGACTGGCTATGCCAGCTTGCTTTCTCCTTAGGGACTTGGTCCTACTTCCTAATCCCCATCCCCAGATTACCCAGACTGGAAGAAACACAGGCCTAAGCCACACACCCTGATTTTGCAGACCTCATGGTGGAATATGGAATGGATGGATAAAGAATTGTGAATGAAGCTTTCTTACTAACATTGATATTCCAGGTCACCTTGGTGATAATTAAATTTTGTTACCTGTGAGAATTACATTCCCCTGAGAACTGATGAGATTACAAGTTTGGAGTCAGGCTGCTTCCATTTATTTATGTTATTTATATTTGTTTCTTTGGAGCTTGAGTCTTAGATCTTTTTGAATCCCTAGCTAGATGTTTTTCACAATTTGCTTTGGGTTAAAAGATTTAGCAATCTACTTCTGATACACTGGGACCAGCTAATGTTTCAGTTCAGTGCAGTTCAGTTCAGTCTCTCAGTCGTGTCCGACTCTTTGTGACCCCCTGAACCGCAGCACGCCAGGCCTCCCTGTCCATCACCAACACCTGGAGTTTACCCAAACTCATGTCCATTGAGTCAGTGATGCCATTTAACCATCTCATCCTCTGTCGTCCCCTTCTCCTCCTGCCTTCAATCTTTCCCAACATCGGGTCTTTTCAAATGAGTCAGCTCTTCACATCAGGGGGCCAAAATATTGGAGTTTCAGCTTCAACATCGGTCCTTTCAGTGAACACCCAGGACTGATTTCCTTTAGGATGGACTGATTGGATCTCCTTGCAATCCAAGGGACTCTCAGGAGTCTTCTCCAACACCACAGTTCAAAAGCATCAATTCTTCGGTGTTCAGCTTTCTTTATAGTCCACCTCTCGCATCCATACATGACTACTGGAAAAACTATAGCCTTAACTAGATGGACCTTTGTTGACAAAGTAATTTCTCTGCTTTTTAATATGCTATCTGGGTTGATCATAACTTTCCTTCCAAATTTAGTAAGAAAATAATGGTTTCCAGATAATGAATGTAGGTTCTATTTACACTTTATTATAAAGCTAGTCATTTATTTCAAGGAAGACTATCTGATTTGATTAACTCTTTAAAGCCTTGAAGAAGTGCAGATCTCTCCTTTTAGGTAGATGCTTAGAAAATGTTGATTTGATCCAGAAGTGGAGCTAGCCACGTTTGTGGAACATTCCTGGCAGGCCAGAGCAAGAGAGAGTAAGTGGGGTGGTGGGGGACGGGAATAAAGTAGACTTGAGAGCTCTTCTCAAACAATTGAAGGACTGTCCTTGGAGAAGGAAATGGCAACCCACTCCAGTATTCTTGCCTGGAGAATCCCATGGATGGAGGAGCCTGATTGGCTACAGTCAACGGGGTCGCAAAGAGTTGGACACGTCTGAGCGATTTAACTTTCAACTTTCCTGTGGAAGAGAGCTTAGATTTACTTGATTTAGCTTCACAAGGTGGAATAAGGACCTTCATTTCGGATGACAGTGATGGGGAACCAGTTTTGACTTAACAGGGAAGAACATTTGAACAGTTAGAGGATCTCAAATGGGAGTGAGCTGAATTGTTAGGCAGTGAATTATTTGTGACTGTATTGCTTGCATAGAGGTTAGATTACCATCTGCACAAGATTTAGATGTTAAGCTGGATTTGACATGTAAAGAGAAACAGATTTATCAGAAGTCAGTTCATCCTTTCTAATTTGATTCTGTGGTAACTATTAAAATCATTACTGTTTTTCTAGACATCTCTGCCAAACTTACCCCCTTGAGTCATTGAATATTAGAGTTAATAATAGAGCCTTTAAAGATTTCTCAAATGTTGTATCCCAGTCCTCTTGATTTCTCAAGAATGCCTCAGAGGTGTAACGAAGTGGCTGGGAGGTATAATGAAGGAGAGCTGGGGCTCTGAACCCTGTCCCTATGAGAGGAGCAGGGGTTTTGCTGGGAAAAAAAAACCCTGAAACTTAAAGCCCTGATATTCCAGGTTCTTCATTTTATTGACAGAGAAAAAGATATGGAGCAAGAATGTATATTACCAAATATCACACAGCTAATGAATTTCAGTCTTAGAATTGAAATCTAGCTCTTCTAATTCCAATCATTGTTTTTTCCACCCTACTAGTCTACCTTCTTAAAAATTCAGTAAAATTTCTCTCCATTTTTCTGACCACCACTGTAATCTAGAGTGTTGTTTCTTTAGATCTACTCCTCTGTTAGCCACTGAACCAGTCTCCCTGCTGTCCAGGGTCTCCTTCTTGTCTATTATACTTGCTGTTGCCGTGTTATTCTTCATGAGACTTTGTCTTCATCATGAGATTTCTCTGCTCAAGAACCCTTATGTTGCCTGTAAGAACTTCTGAGCCTCACACGTAGTTGGCATTCTTTAGAATCTTTGTTCAGCCAGATGAACTTGAGCCCATTCTCTTATGAGTAATAAATGGGCTATGTAATAGATTAACTGAGTCCCACCCTATCCATAGACTCCAACTTTGGTGAGATTTTTGTGTACATCTTTAATCAGAAATGATGAGACGATACAAAAGAAATAGAAGATCACAGCTCAGGAAAAGCATGTTGTGTAACAACATGTATAATATAATCCAACTTATATGACACATACATGCATTTTTAAAAACAAAAATGGGATATGTAGAAATTGGAAAAACACCACCACCACCACCAAACTGGTAATAGACATTAACTCTGATGGAGGCGGGGAGATTAAAAAAGGATGAGGGGTAGGGGAGGGAGGTGGGAAACTTAAAATATGTATTTCTCCATGGAAGAAAGCCTCACAGGATGGATGGGAAACCTAAGAAATGAGGCTTGGAACTGACAAGAGAAAGAAACTGCTTGGTTGTCTTGCCTGGCTCCACTGCAAGCCATGTCTTTGCCTCTTGCATTACTCTTTGAAAGAAATAAAGAGTTCCATGAGATTATTTAATTGGCCAAGCTTAAGTCAAGGGCCATCTATGGCTCTATCAGGATAGAGAGAGAAAGGGTCTAGGGGAAGGAGTCCCTAGGATATCCCTTGGTTTCTGTCAAGGGAGGACAGACATTTAATTTTATTCTCCCAACAGGGCTTTGTATGGAGCAGAAAAGTTAATTGCTGGACAGGACATTAGTGTACTATTATGCAATGACGCCCCACTCCAGTACTCTTGCCTGGAAAATCCCACGGACGGAAGAGCCTGGTAGGCTGCAGTCCATGGGGTCACTAAGAGTCAGGCACGACTGAGCGACTTCACTTTCACTTTTCACTTTCATGCATTGGAGAAGGAAATGGCAACCCACTCCAGTATTCTTGCCTGGAGAATCCCAGGGACAGAGGAGCCTAGTGGGCTGCCATCTTGGGGTCGCACAGACTTGGACATGACTGAAGCGATTTAGCAGCAGCAGCAGCAGCAGCAGCAGCAGCAGCAGCAAGATGCTGGAACTAGAAATGACAGGAGTTCATTGAATTCAGTCACCCTCCCCCACTTCTTATCTATCAATACATCCAGATCCTAGGCCTTCCTTTTCTTTTGGTTCAACCAAGCCCCCTGGTGTGGTTTTAGACTTTACTAGTGGAGGGGTAATGAGTTAAGGGGATGGAGGAAAGGAGAAGGGTAAGGTAAGGCAGGTGGAGAGGGAAGTTAGCAGATATACTTTGCTTTCTTCCCTTTCTGTGCTTGCAGAGAAAGCCTTTTCAGTGACTGACAGTTAAAAAAAAGAAGATCATAATAAACATTTGTGAGCCCAATTACAAATAAAAACCTTATCCCTCTGGCTATTCTAACAACCTGCTCCTGATGGAGAAGCTATTCTTCCACTGTGTGCCACATAGAGTGTGGTCAGGGAGGCATTTCTGTCCATCTGCCTGCCATGTGTGTGTGCTGCCCTCTTTGGAAGGTCCAGACGCCAGAGTATATGCCAGAAGTATTTTGTTTTCTCACAGTGGGGATTCTTTACTTTTGAAGCATTAACCTGATAAAAAATACCTTTTTGCACTTTTTAACATGGGCTTCCCTGGTGGCTCAGCTGGTAAGGAATCTGCCCGCAATGTGAGAGACTTGGGTTCGATCCCTGGATTGGGAAGATCCCTTGGAGAAGGGAAAGGCTACACTCCAGTATTCTGGCCTGAGAATTCCATGGACTATATAGTCCATGGGGTCACAAAGAGCTGGACATGACTGAGCAACTTTCACTTTCACTTTAACATAGCTTAGGCCTGACTTTTTAAAAATTAACTCCAGTTAATCACAAGAGGATGTATGAATTCACACTCTAACTTCTGTGAATTGCAAAGCAAATTCCTTGATTTTCTGCTGATAAGAGAATCTGTTCCTCTGGTATGTTTCAGGGGCTGATGGATCAAGGATACTCTTATACTACAATGGATTGATTAACCTTTGTAATGACTTGTTGGCCAGCCATTATTGATAACCAAAAAGACTTAACTCCTTAACTGTTGTAAAATAATTATTTTTTCAACTTTATTGAAATATAATTTACATACAAGATGTGTCCATTTTATTTATTTTTTGATTTTATTTTTTTGCTTAAAATTTTTTAAATTGTCTATCAGTGAGTTTGACAGAAGTATTGTTAACTTTGTGACAAAAACATGCTAGTAATATCTGGTGGCTCATAGCCAACTTTCAGTGATTATAGTCTCTTCATATAATTACTCACGGTAATCCCTTTTATATAAGCATCTTAAAAACCTGCTTCTCTCACTAACCAAGCCTGACCAGTTAGAAGAGTTTTAAAAGGACAACAAATCTTTTTAAATTACAGAAGTAATACACATCTGTGAAAAATTCAAACAAGATGAACCCATTTGAAATGTGTAATCAGTGAGTTTTGACAGGTATCTACATCTATGTAATCATCTCTGCAGTCAATATGTAGAACATTTCTGTCACCCTCCCCAAATCTCCCTTTGCCCATTGCAATCGTCTCTCTCTACCCCACCCCAGACATCCAGTGATCAGATTTCACTGTAGATCAGTTTTGCCTACTGTTCAGTTCAGTTCAGTTCAGTCGTGTCTGACTCTTTGCGACCCCATGAATTGCAGCACACCAGGCCTCCCTGTCCATCACCAACTCTCAGAGTTCACCCAAACTCATGTCCATCAAGTCAGTGATGCCATCCAGCCATCTCATCCTCTGTCGTCCCCTTCTCCTCCTGCCCCCAATCCCTCCCAGCATCAGAGTCTTTTCCAATGAGTCAACTCTTCGCATGAGGTGGCCAAAGTATTGGAGTTTCAGCCTCAGCATCAGTCCTTCCAAAGAACACCCAGGACTGATCTCCTTTAGAATGGACTGGTTGGATCTCCTTGCAGTCCAAGGGACTCTCAAGAGTCTTCTCCAACACCACAGTTCAAAAGCATCAATTCTTCAGTGCTCAGCTTTCTTCACAGTCCAACTCTCACATCCATACGTAGAGCTTCATATAAATGGAATCATATGGTATGTATCCTGTATATGGCTTCTTTAATTCAGCATTATGCTTTTGATATCCATCCATGTTTCTGTGTATATCAATAGTTCATCCCTTATGTTGTGGGGAAGTATTTCATTGTTGAATATACCACAGTTTATCCATTCACCTGTTGATGGACATTTGTTTCCACCTTCCAGTTTTGAACATTCCCATACAAGTCTTTGTGGATATGTATACACTTTCCTTGGACAGATAACTTGGAGTGAAATCTTAGGTCCTGTGGTAAGTGAATGTTTAACTTGATAAAGAAAAAACTGCCAAATTTCTCCAAAGTGGCTGTACGATTTTATAGTTACCAGCATTCTGTGAAAATTCCAGGTTTCTGCATCTCCATCGGCACTTGGTATTGTCAGTTAAAAAAAAAATTATTTTAGTAGGTGTGTAGTGGTGTCTCATTGTGGTTTTAGTTTGCATTTTCTCAATGACTAATGATACTGAACATCTTTTCATGTGCTTAGTTGCTACCTATCTTAAATTTGGTGAAGTCTTTTTAAATCTTTTGCCCACTTAAAGAATTGGAATGTTTGGCTTCTTGTTATTGCATTGTAATAGTTCTTTATATATTCTTTTTATTATAAAGGTTTTAAAAGTTTGGATACAAGTCTTCTGTGAGTATATGAATTGAAAGTATTTGCCCATGTTAGTGACTTGCCTTTTTATTTATTTATTTTTAATGGTATCTTTTGGGCTCCCTGGTGGCTCAGAGGGTAAAGCGTCTGCCTGCAGTACAGGAGACCTGGGTTCAATCCCTGGGTCAGGAAGATCCCCTGGAGAAGGAAATGGCAACCCACTCCAGTACACTTGCCTGGAAAATCCCATGGACAGAGAAGCCTGGTAGACTGTAGTCCGTGGGATTGCAAAGAGTCGGACACGACTGAGCAACATCACATCACTTTGAAGACCAGAAGTTTACATTTTTGATGAAGTCTAATTTCTTACTTTTTCCTTATCTAGTTAGCCCTTTTTGTGCCCTGCATAAAAATTTTTTGTTTATACCAAAGTCACAAAGGTTTTCTCCTGTGTTTTCCTGTATATCTAGAAGTTTTATAGTTTTAACTTTCACATTTGGGTCTGTTTATGTTTATGATCCATTTTGGTCACTTCTTAACTTTGTCCTCGCTGCACAGCAGATGCAGTAGGAAAGGAAGAATCTAAAAGACCTCTCTCAAAACCGGATGTACTCTAGAACAGAATTATTAAACTTTTCTTCTGTGTCTTGTTGTCTTCGTCTAATATTGCGTACTAACTATTTACTAGTAAAATATGTATCATCACCTGCTGTGTGAATCAGGCACTAGAGATACATTAGTAAACACACTAGACAACATCCTTGCTCCACAGAGTTCACGTATTAATGGGAGAGGCTGTGTTTTAGTGAGTAGCCACTGTGTGCATGGCTAAGTCAAGAAAACATTACTGCCTCTATCTCTGATTCCTCAAGTATTAGATCCTTGGCAATACACTTATTATATGATTGAGCAAGAACCTCTTTCCACAGAGGGTCACCAATCTGTAGAGAAAAGGGAATCTCAGGTTGTATACAGCCTGCTACAATGCAACACAGGAAGCAGTGTAGCAGTACTGGATGGAAAATCTGGGCTCGCGCTCCTGTTACTACTAAGGCACAGTGACTGCACTTAACGTTCTCCTCCTTGGTTTAAGCTAAACAGTATCTTGGAGTATCTTTGTCTCCAGTCCTACTTCTGATGTCTTTGCCAAAAGAGTTTGGTAATTGTATCTTCAAATAACTCCTCAATCTCTTTCCTGATAGCCAGAGAGCCAGATATCTTCTATAACTAACCATTCATATGTCCTTTAAAACTAGCCATAATTTATTTGTGTTAATTATTCCACCATTGTTCAAGCCACTGCAAACATCAGTAATAATTACCACTTACTATGAACATTTATAAACTAGTACTAACATTAGATAACCAGAGAGGAAGTGGTGTTAATTCAGAGCAGAATGAGATCACTACGGCTTCTTGTTGTTTAGTCACACAGTCACATCTGACTCTTTGTGACTCCATGGACTGTAGCACGCCAGGCCTCCCTGTCCCTCACCATCTTCCGAAGTTTGCCCAAGTTCACGTCCATTGCGTCAGTGATGCCATCCAGCCATTGCATCCTCTGACACCCTTTTCTCCTTCTGCCCTCAATCTTTCCCAGCATCAGGGACTTTTCCAATGAGTTGGCTGTTCACATCAGGTGACCAAAACACTGTAGCTTCAGCATCAGTCCTTCCAATGAGTGTGCAGAGTTGATTTCCCTTAAGATTGACTTGTTTGATCTTCTTGCTGTCCAACGGACTCTTAGGAGTCTTCTCCAGCATCAAAGTTCAAAGGCATCAATTCTTTGGCACTCAGCCTTCTTTACGGTCCAGGTCTCACAACCATACGTAACCAGTGGCTTAGGCTGACCTTTAAAGAAGAAACAAATCTTGAACTAGACCTCAAAGATAAGTAGGAGTTTGGCAGATATGAATAAGGAGGGTTGATTAATTTAGATTAAAGGATTCGAGAAAGAAGAGATTAAGGACCAGCACACACACCATGTGTATCATCAGTCGCCTTCATCTATCAATAGCGGATGTCTAGACCATCATGGCCCTCATTCTTACTGAGCCTGGACACAGCCCAGTAGGACTGGAACTGGATAATAAGGGGGAAAATGTAGATATTAAGTGGAGAGAAGCTCAGTGAAAATGTGTGACCCTGGAGGTTAAGATGTGGGTCATCTCTGTGTGGAACAGGGAAGCCCTTGGTTCAGAGTCTGTGAAGGGTTCCTGTTGCATCTGTGCTGAAAATACAAGCATCTGAGAAGTGTGATAGACTTTACAACCAGGCTCAGGAAGATAGTGCTGGGAAAGACAATGAGATTTAGTCTGCCAGAGGGTGCTGCTCAGGTTATTTCTAGGCTCAGAATGACCCAAGAGTTGCACCAGCCAACAGAATCTGCAGCAAACAGGGGCAAGGGAACATTGTCCTAGAGATGTAGGAAGCCAGAGGATCACCGGCTCAAGGAATTCAACTCTATCCTGCTGCTACAAAGTCCCCTTCCCATCTAACATCCAGATCCATCTCTGGTTAGAGAAGCAGGGAGAGGCGACTGTGTGAGAGACAGAGATATTTTCATTCAAGAGAGTCTCAGCAGTATCTTTGTTATTGTTCAGTCGCTAAGTCGTGTCTGACTCTTTTCCAAACCCATGGACTGTAGCCCACCAGGCAAGAATACTGGAGTGGGGTGTCATTATCTGCTCCAGGGGATCTTCCCAATCAAATCCATGTCTCCTGCATTGGCAGGCGGATTCTTTAGCACTGAGCCACCAGGGAAGCCTGAGCAGTGCGGGACTGAATATGGAATGATGCAGGCCTGTGTACATGTTTCCAAGAGGGGCTGATTGGGCCCATCTGAGGTAGGTTAGGATGGATGCTCTGTGCGCTCTGTGCGCTCAGATGCAATGGGACTGCCTACACATGTGTACCTGCCTCAGCACCACCAGTGACTCAGCACTGGTGCACCCATCGCCAAGGAAGAACCATACAGCTGAAACACATCCACTCACCTAGCCTGGTCAGACACGGGAGGAAAGATTCCTGTGATCTGCTATTTCCACTGGCATCTACATTTTATCTGATCTGACTCACCTTGAGGAGCCCATTTTTTGAGGAGTCATATCCAAATTCCTTGGATTTTGTCACTGACTCATTTTCTCATTTATTCTAATATTAACTGAGTCTTTTATGCCATACAGTGTGCTAGGCACTGAGGATATACCCTTTAGTAAGAAATAAGGGAATAAGCACAAGTAACTATAATAAAGTTTGAGCAATATTAGGTTTGGAAAATATTACTGAGAAAGCACAGAACATTACTGGAATACACATTTTTTTGGGGGGGATCTTGTCTACAAAGGAAACAGTGATGTTTACTCTGTGATCTTAGGAGTGATTCTGAGGTGATCAGGTGAGAGGTGGGAAGAATGTTTCAGGAAGAGGGAACAGTATGTGCAAAGGTGACAGATATGAAAGGAATGAAAGAAGTTCAGTGCATACGGAGCCTAGACGGGGAGGGGAGGGATGTTATGTGAGACGAGGCTCAAGAGGTAGGCAGGGGTCAGATCATGGTGCACAGTGAAATCCATGAGTAGGTGTTTGTAGTTCATCCGTGTTCCACGCAGAGGAATGCCATTGCCAGCGCTGCATTTTGGCTGTTTTATACACGGAGGACTGGAGAGGATCAACACTGGATGCTGGGAGACAAGTTGAGGGGCTGTTACATCGGTCCATGTGAAAAATGATGGTGGTTTGGACTCTATAGGGTAGAAGCAATGGAGAAGTGGATGGATTTGAGGACATATTTGAGGGTATATCCAGCAAGACTTGGATGTGGAAAGTAAGGGAATTGGAGAATTCAAGGATGCCTCGGGTTTTTGGTTTGAGTGTGTGAGTGGATGGTAGTATCACTTACTGAGTTAAAGAACACTGTGGTGGGAAGATATCTGGTGAAGAAATCACATCAGGTTTTGGACATCAGAGTTCAAAGTGCTTGCAAGGCCATCAAGCGAAGAGATCCAGTGGACAACTGGATATATTAATTTAGATCTGGCAGAAATGGACTGGTGATTCATCTTTAACATGTAGAAATGGTCATTGGAGTTATGAGTATAGATAGAACTGTGGACAGAGGGTTGGGTGGAGAAAATCTAGAGTAGAGCCTCAAGAAACACTAATCGACCCAAGAGAAGGAAGAGTCAGTTCGAAACTGGGAGAGAACTGCCTGTCAGTTGGAAGAAGCTCGCAGTGTGGTGTCACAGAAGGTGTGCTATTATAGATGGCTCTAGAGACGTGTTAGCATTTGGCTGGACTTGTGATGGTGCTGAAGCTACCTATAATGTCTGATGGGGTAGGTGGCCTACAGAGGACCAGAGGAGCACAGCTGGAGCTCCTTGCCTACCTTAGTGACCTGGCAGCCTTCTGCCTGTCGAATCCGAAGAAACCTGGACTCTGGGAGATAGCAAGGACTCCGAAGAAGGAAATCATTTCCACACAGATGTGTTCCTCTCAAGGCTCTGCCTTTAACCTGGTGAGAAGTTCCGAAGAATAGAGTGAATCCTAGTCTATGGACCTGAGACCTCCCACAGGTTTTGTTGCATTCTTATCGCTTCCTAGAATTGTATTCTCATGTTTTTCTCTGTCTTCACCACTCTGATTCTGATGCCCAGTTGGTTCCCCTAATTCTTTTTTTTTAATAATTTTATTTATTTTGCACACGGGCTTAGTTGCTCTGTGACATATGGGATCTTCCCAGATCTGGGATCTAACCTGAGTCTCCTGCATTGGCAGGCAGATTCTTCACCACTGAGGCACCAGTGAAGTCCTCGCCTTGGTTCTTGATCTTTAATTTAGTTTAGCTAGCTTGCCCTTTCTGAGAAGTAGCCTCCATATATACATACTTTTCTTTTTTTTTTAAATTTTATTTTATATTGGAGTATAGTTGACTAACAATGTTGTATTAGTTTCGAGTGTACAGCATTCAGTTATACATATACATGTATCCTTTTTCAAATTCTTTTCTCATTAGGTTATTAATACTGAGCAGAGTTCCCTGTGCTGTACAGTAGGTACTATTGGTAATCTATTTTAAATGTGTATATGTATACATATTTCTAATAACCCCTTTGCTTGGCTGGCCAGCCCTGGAAGATACCTCCTTATGCACCCCTAATGAGCAGTCACCACAGAGCACAGCCCTGTTTTATGGGCCTAGGTAATGTAGATGTTTCCTTTACCCTCTCTGGGGGTGCTGGTGGCCCTGGGCCTTGATAGTCTATTCTCAGTCATCTCCTTCTCTTCTGTTTTGCTTGACTGAAACATATTTATTATGTTAAAGTGGTTCTACCTTTCAGTGAAACTTGGCTTTTCTATCTATTATTCTGGACTAGTATCTGGGCCCAGTCTTCCTTTCTTTTTTCTTTTATTTCTGCTCTGATCTTTGTGGGGGGTGTTGTTCTGCTTTTTCTAACTGCTTTAGGTGTACGGTTAGGTGGGCCCAGTCTTACTCATGGCCTTAAGGCTTTTGATAACTTTTCCTGTGTAGTAATATTCTGTGGCACTTTCTAGCATGTGCTTTCTTTCCTGCCAGGATTATTCAAAAATTGGCCCCAAATTGCCATCCTCCTATTCCAAAAGTCTATAACCTCTATGTTCCATGTACTGGGTCTGAGGAATGCCTGTAACCCTTAGCTTATTTCAGGACCTATGATCTACATACTCTGGGTCTACATAATGAATCTATAAGCCCAGTGGTGGCTTGAAATTTCTATATAGAATCTTAAGGGAAGAAATCTGGTTGGAAGGGGAGGGAGGCAGTTAAGGAGATTTGTTTTGAAGCTGAATCCATAAGAGTAGTGTGGTCAGCCAACTAGGACCAGCCACCAGAAAAATAAAAAACAGAGTTATGACTAATAAAAATATATACTTTGTTCATATAAGTGAGTTTTATAAATACAGAATCTAAGGCCTTTAAAAAATATTTTGTTGGCTAATTGTTTCATTTACTTAGTTTCTTCCTTCTCCAAACAAAGTATGATACCATTAACCTGACAGTTTTAAACACATGCTTTGCTGACTTTTTCTACTTGTGTGTTGTTATTTGGTTTACTTTATGGCATGGAGGAAGGAGTTTACAGCCGTTGATGCCAACAACTCTTCTTCAGATCCTCCAGTCTTTTCCTTGGTGAGTCATACTGTAAAATTCTAATCATTAGTGTTGTGCAATATCAAAATGCCTTGCATATGTAACAATGACAGCACACTAGCGCACACCCAGGGAAACAAGGTCATGTTACACCTGAAACTGAGGTGATAGATAATGCCATGACTGTGGATGAACTCACCGAGGAAGTGATTTACGGGGAGAAGAATGCAGAAAGCGGCAGGCTAGAGCATGAGGCTAGTGTGGAGGGGAAGACCACAGTTCCAAGGAGGAAGAGGATCCCCACCACAGTGAGTGATCGGTGGACACTGAAACGGAAGGATGACTGGGAGGATGAGCTGCGATGGAAGCCATGGTAAGAGATTTAACAAGAAGGTGATGCTGACAGACAGTGCCAAGTGTGTCTGAAGTAGAATGGAGGAACTTACTGTCATCTGTAAAGTATGAATTTCACTGGGCTCTTCCTCATCTCAACCATTTATAAAAATTTTACACTAGATGATTCAGTTCTATTCAACAAGTATTTATTGAGCTGCATACTGACTGTGGTGGGGTTGTATAAAACAGGCAGAAAGTGTCTTAAAGTAATATGTCTTTTTTTTTTTAAAAAAAGGTTATTTTTACTTATTTATTGGCTGTGCCAGGTCTTCGTTGTGGCATGCGGGATCTTTAGTTGTGGTATGTGGGATCTAGTTCCCTGACCAGGGGTCGAACCCAGGCTCCCTGCTTTGAGACTTCAGAGTCTTGACCACTGCACCCCCAAGGGAAGTTCCAAGTCATATGTCTTTATAAATAAATCTCCTGGTTAACTTGTAAATTAAAAACCCCATCAATTTTGACTGGTGTATTGGTTAAATGCAAACTACAGACATAGTTCAGTGGCATTTAAAGAACATCTTTTGGTATCCTTTCATCCCTATGATACCTTTTTTTTTTTAAAGAAAAGTCTGCATATAATTTTTTCTTACTACAAAAGTGATACATAATCATTGAAAGTTAAGTTATTCATAAAATTATAAATTATAACATAGTATCCCCCCAGAATAGTTATCCTTAACATTTTGATTTATTCATCCCAGGTTTCGACTAGGTATGTATATGTGTGCATGTTTAATGAAACTGGGCTCATTCCATACATTTTTCAACCTTCTGTTTTCATGTAATGATGTATGGTGAACAATTTTAATATCATACATCTCTGAAATAGTGTTTAGGGGGCTGTGTGGATTTTAATGTTTGAGTACAGTATACTTTTAAAAATTTTTATAGGAGTCTAGTTGATTTACAATGTTGTGTTAGTTTCAGGTATAGAGCAAAGTGGATCAGTTACACATGTGTCTACTCTTTTTTAGATTCTTTTCTCATTTAGTTCATTACAGAGTATTGAGAAGAGTTCTCTGTGTTATGCCATAAGTCATTTTTAGTTACATACTTTATATATTAATGTACTATATTATACTATTATATGAATAGTATTGTATATATGTGAATCCCAATCCCCCGATTTGTCCCTCCTCCCTCCTTTCCCCTCCTGGTAACCATAAGTTTGTTTTCTACATCTGTGACTCTGTTTCTGTTTTGTAAGTAGTTCACGTGTACAATTTTTTTTTAGATTTCTCATATAAGCAATATTATATGATATTTGTCTTTCTATGTCTGACCTACTTCATTCAGTATGACGATCTCTGGGTCCATCCATGTTGCTGCAAATGGCATGATTTCGTTCTTTTTTATGGCTGAGTACACATAGCTGATTCTAAGAAGATGATGGTCAGTGGTGGTTTGATGGATGGTGCATAGATAACCTCTTGGAGACACATCCACTGTCCACCTCACCACCAGCAGGTGAACCCTGTGCGTCCTCTTGCTCTTTCAAAGACTCTTAAGGTTAGTGCTCCAGCTCACTTTCCCCTCTAAAGCCTTCAGTTTTCCCGGGCACATATGAATTTAAGAACTCTCTACACTCCTGGGTCATCAGGACACTCAGCGTCCAGCACCCCACACCCCTATAAGAGCACATGCACCATCCCTCAGACGCTGGCCACTGGAGCTCTGGACAAGGCAGGCTGCCCAGGCCCATCACTGGATGATCCAGTGGGCTGACTAGGTATGTGCTTAGGGCAAAGCGGGGCCCCCAAATAGATTTGGAGGAAAAGATTTTTGAGATATATACATATATATATATATATATATATTTTTTTTTTAATGTGCAAGCAGTTACTATGGGAAAAAGTCAAATTTATTGTACTTAATATTTACACTTACATTGTGTTGTATTATAAGTATAGAGGATTGACTTTATTTTCATTGATTTTTTGGCATACCATAATCTAAATTTTAGTGTTTAGGGTTTCTAAAGACCCTAACCTAGCTGTGTGAAGGTCCATTCTCTTTAATTTATCGGAATTTTAGGAGCGGGGGAGAATTCCTTGTCCTTGTCAGCAGCCTCTTCTGGAACCAAATTATCCTGAGGACAGGGAAGTAGTAAGTCCATAATGCTTCTTCCTCTCTCTTTCCCCCATTGCTTTTCTCTCTTATTCTTGTGTGTTCTTTTGGGAGAAGAGGAAAATCAATTCTGTCTCTTCATTCCTCTGTGTTACTCACTCTGGACCCACACCAATAGCAGTGAGCTTTGAATTTAGCAATGGTGAAATCAGGGTCTTTGCTCTCAATAGCAGTCAGTTCACTTTTAGCTGCCACATATCATGTTCAGCCAGGAGAACATTAACTACTGTAAGTGTTTAAATTAGAGGGAACTTCATCCAGAGAACTAGCTATACAAGTGAAGGAAGACCTGGGAAGTTATTTAAGGGAAGGCAAGGCAACCCAGATATTAGCAACAGCAGGAATCTTCTGTCATCCCTAGGCTGGGGGAACAAGGATGAGTTAGAAGCTGGAAGGAGTGCCTACCTGAGGGCAGCGGCAGCCACAGGGAACACACAGGTTCTGCAGGAGATGCTGGCCAAGGTGGAAGGAGAAGGGGAGGAAACATTCTCGCTCTCTCACTTCCTACTGAGTTCTGTTCTTCTGCCAGTGCCCTTTGTTGACAGGATTCAGTAGGGACTCCAGGAGCCATGGGCTCAGTCTGTGACTGTCAGACTTGCTGAAGAGGGAGCGGCATGGATCTGATAAGAAATAGGCCAAGGACAAAGGGGTGAGTAGGACAGGAAGGAGCATGTCAGCACTTGGCCACAGCAACTGGTGTTTGTCCTTCGTAGTTAGTACACTTCTTGTGTGTGTGAGGGTCAAGCAGGGAGCTATATTCTGACTTATTTTTGTGTCCTCTGAAGACCTCTCAATAAAATATTTGTTATATTGAACCAAATTTGAACTAGAGTTTCTAACTCCTGGTCACGTATCACTGACTGGCTCCTCTTCTTAGGCTTTTCAATGAGGACATGAAAATTTTGAAAACCTTTGCACATTTGTTATGAAAACAAGCAGACTCATTCTTTTCAAAGATTTCACCTTTCCAGAATATGACTTCAAACTGCTGATGCTGGGGTCTAGTTTCTCTTCTTTGGGTAGGAAATATCTGTAATGATTACCATAATAATGAACATGTATACCATGCTGGACAACTTAGAACACACTTTTACATTTATTTTCATCATGAGTAGGTTTTAATATGGGGATCCTGGAATCCGTTTATTTGTCCTCTGTTAGATTACTATAAAGTTTAGGTTTGAAAGAAAAACACCAGGGTTCTTTTCTTGTTTTCTTCTGAACCACAGATGGTGGACCATCTTCTTGCCCTTTTTGATAGACAGTCTGGTTACTCTCAGTAGTTGGTGGGTCATGTTCTCAGCTGCTGTTTGGTGGGAGAGACTGGCATCACATTACTGCTCCATCTTTCTCTCTCAGATCTAGCAGGTGTTTGAGGACAGTGACTGTCTCATATACTCACATAGAGTCTCTGCAGTCATATATAGCACACCTGTTGTTTTTAGAGCCCTATTCTCATCCAAATATGTATATATGTACAGTCGACCCTTGGATAATGCGGGGCTTTTGGGCGCCAACCCTGCAGGCAGTCTAAAATTCACACAGAACTATATAGTTGGCCCTCCATGTGTGGGTCCTCATCTGTGGTTTCAACCAACTGTGTAGTACTGTAGTACCGATATAATGGAAAAAAATCTGCATGTAAGTGGACATCATGGCATGATACTGAAAAATAAGTTGAATAGTGTTAAGCAATCAGAATAGTTTAGATTAAACATTTCATTTAGAAAACTGACATCTAGCACAGACTGCTTCTGAGTGTATGCCTGTCCCTAAATGTCTGACCTTCCAGGATTTGCTTTATCTGCACAGATACCACTCCTTCCTCCTACATATACACGTGAACTGTCTCTTCCTGACTGCTTTCTCTTAGCTTAAGGCTTGTTAATCTGGGGTCCTTTGGCCTTCAAGGCTTTCAGAAGATCCTGGGTCCATGCATCCCCAAAATGATAATGCAAAATTTTGTGTGTAATATGTATACGTGCCTTTTTGGGGAGAGTGGGAGTGAGGAGAGAAAGTGTCCATGGCTTTCATTCAGTGTTCTGCCCCCAACCTATCTCTGTCTTCTTTCTTATTTCTGCCTAAACCTTTAACTCCCAGTTCTTTCCCTCACTCAGAAGATAGCTTTGCATCTTCATTTTGGAATGCAGTTGAGCTCTTTATTTTGTATAACTTTTCCTTCACTTCAGCATTCTATAGAAGATATTGAGTTCCTATTTCCCTGGAATTGGTTACTAGGGTCTAAAAATGAGGACAAAGAAATACTAAGCATCACACATCCTGGAGAGAGCTGCAAATGGCCTGGGTCAGTCAGCCTCTCGAGGTAGCCCAACTGGTCCTGGTACCTCTAAGCACTAACCCCACCCATCCCTCATCACCTCATCACCTCACCTCGATTCCAGTCTGTGTAAGGTGTACTATGACTCAAGGGAGGGAGTCATGAGCCTAGCAGCCAATACCTCCCCCTTCTTTTGCCCCCCAAACCAAGCAGGAGGGTATCAAAGAGAGTCTACAGAAAGAGACTAACTTCTGATTCCCTGGCTAGACTCTCTGTTTGGACAATGGACTTATTTAGCTCTGCATTTATCTAAGAAGAAAGGCAATTAAGTGTGGAAAGACAGAGAAGGGGCTTAGCAGTAGAATAGCCTGCATTCCTTCTGTTTGTCTTAGCATGGGCATGTGAGTTTCTTGTGGTTCTGGGGACATGGAGGAAGATAGCTGGACTTGAGCCATTCTGCTGGTAGTCCATGCAAGAGGCTCCCCGTTGGACAGAGGTTAAGAGGGTTAAAGGGGCTGGATGGTCTACACTGGGGCACAACTCAGTGGAGAGGTCTCACAAGTGCCATAAGAGATCTGGCATCTTGATGTCTGTCAAACAACAGTCTGGGCTGGCCTGTCATCCACAGCCAACAGTGGTTTGAAGTAACAATTACCTAGAAGCTAGACCCCCTTCTAGAGAACCTTCTAGAGAAGTAGAAGAAGAGGTGGAGAAGCCATAGGAGGGAACAGGCTCTCCACTTCAGGGTCCTTCAGCCATGGCTCAGGTTGGGCTGGAAGAGGGAAGGAGATGATTTCTGTGTTGGATCTGAGACTAGAGTTTAAACGAGTTGGGTTGGACCAAGCTTTCACATAACTAAAAGGGAGCAGAGAGACGTGGAATCTGTTTGTGCTGTTGTGAGGCTGTTGTGTGCTGTTTGTGCATGTCAAGGCACAGAGGAAGACTCTTATAGGGTGGGTGGGAGTGTTTATACCCATCTGAGTTCAATGCTCAACCAACAGTTACATTGATTTATCACTAAACCCATCCCTGAATCCACTGTCCCATCTTTCCCTTCAGTCTAAAAGGAAATAATTATTTTCCTGTAAAGTGAATTCCTTCATCTGTACTCTTGTTTATTCATTGAGAGAACATTTATTTGATGTCTTAAATTTATTGCCAGTGTTGAGGTACAAAGGTTAAACATGAAGGAATTCTTTCCCTTGTGGAATGCACAGATTAGTGGGGTAGAGTAGAAGGTAACTACCTGCTTTAAAAACAATGTATTAAGGGTTATTAAAAGTGGACTGGAAGGTCTCAAAGAAGAATAGCGATCAGAAAGCAAAAGAAGACAAGACATTTCAGGTTAATTGAAAAACAGTGGGTATGGACTACATGCACTGTGTCCACTTAGGGAACAACAGATGGTTCTGTTGGGAAGGCAGACTTGGCAGCAGAGGAGGCTGGATAGAAAGGCAGGAGGCAGATCCTGATGGGCTAACCTGCTTGTTCTCTACCCTGTAGATGATGGTTCTTCATAGCAATGGTACTTCCCTGGGAGGGGTGTTATGGACATTTGTGGGTCATTTTTCATTGTAATGTGATGGAAGGTGGGTGCTACTGGCATTTCAGTAGTTAGGGGCCACAGATGCTAGACTCTACAATGTGAGAATAGTTCCACATAGTTTAGAATATATTGTTTTAAAGTAGATATCTGCTTATTCCACTAGGTCGTATATTTTATGAGAGAAGTACTTTTTTTTTTTTGCCACACTGCACAGCATGTGGGATCTTAGTTCCTGACCAGGGATCAAACATTTGCCCCCTGCAGTGGAAGCCTGGAGTCTTAACCACCAGACCACTAGCAAAGTCTGAGAAGGACTTTTATCCTGTTAATCTTTGTACTTCAACACTAGCAATATGTTTTTGATGTCAAACGTCCTGAGTTCAGCATAATTTTTGAATCTGGGCTATTGTTACTAATTCTAATATTGATGTATAATCTAGTATATTTTTTAAATGATATGGCTTCTGATCTTACTTCTTTTAAACCCTAGCTTACTCATTCCATACAATTAGGTACAAGAAACTGAGTGTTTCAGTAAGTCTTCTATATTTCATTATAAACTATTGTTTTTTATTTCTCTTTTGTGTTAGATTTAGGACATTGTATTGGTGTTTTGAAATTATGTGTATAGATCACTTATGTATTCCATTCTAGGAGAGTAAGGGTGCTATTATTTAAAATGTTTATTAGAAGAAGGGAGACTTAGGTCTGATAGGATCAAGAGCCACTATCATTGGTAGCCATTGGTTTCCAAAGTATTGTTGGAAGCTACAGAGCTCAGATGTTTTGCTCACGAGCTCCCTAAAATAGCAATAACCTCCTCACACAGCTTTACACTGAAATCTAACATTTACTATTCAAGTTAATAGGAGGCAGAAAATACTAATCACTTCATAAGTTGAGGACTGATTGTAATCATAAAAAATATTTCATGATGATTTGATGAAGTAGATTTTAACTATCTTATGGAATAACGCATGCCAAATACAAAATAAGTTACTGAACTTTTTATCCATAGATATTTTTCAGTGTATGTGAATTTTTTGGTGGCCCATAAAACTTTCCAATTACATTTTTTATTGTTTGTTTGTTTTTTCTTTTAAGTCAGGTTGCTGCTGCTGCTGCTGCTGCTAAGTCACTTCAGTCGTGTCCGACTCTGTGCGACCCCATAGACCGCAACCTACCAGGCTCCCCCGTCCCTGGGATTTTCCAGGCAAGAACACTGGAGTGGGTTGCCATTTCCCTCTCCAGTGCATGAAAGTGAAAAGTGAAAGCGAAGCCGCTCAGTCGTGTCCAACCCTCAGCAACCCCATGGACTGCAGCCTTCCGGGCTCCTATTGAGGTATAATTTATAGATGGTAAAACCCAAATGTGTACTCTGGTTACTTTTAAAAGAAAGTATGTCACTGATGTATTTCCCTTTGGCTATGCCGATTGTAGGAAATCCCAGAATGGGCTTAACACCCCATTTCCAATGCCAGGTTTTACCCATAATAGAAGTCTGTATCTGGTGAGGAAGACAGGAAGCCCCAGTAGTTTAAGGCACTAACTAGCCTTTAAATGTCTCCCTAGACCAATGTGTTCATTTACATATCTGTTTGTTGGGTGTATTTACACTCTAGAACAATTCATCATAGTAAAGTTTGGTGGAGTGAGGGACAGGCCTTTCTTTTGTCAAGTGTGGGAAGGACTGTGTGAGCACAAGTTCATTCTCCAGCAGGTGAATTTTTGGAAACAGTTCATATGGAAGACGAGGATCTGGAAATGAGTTCCCTTGAAACCATCTGTACAGACATGGCCCGTGGAACATCCTTCTGTCCTCTCCCTGTTTGGAAGCTTCCACCCAGAGGTTCAGGGCCCAGGAGCTCTGTCTGAGAGAGCGCTAAGGGCAGAGGGTAAGGAGTTTGGGGCTCACCTCTACTACTTTACCTGGAGCACCTGGGCTTCTTTTCCATTTAATATTTAAACTTGTGTTTGAAGGCAGGGTTTTGCTGCTAAAAACAACACTTTGCAAAGCACAGCTTCCATGGAGAATCAGAGACAAAAGTGTATGGTGGCTTCTCCTGACAATTCTTAAATGGCTTCTTAGGAAATCACTGGCTCTCTATGAAAAAAACTATTCTTCTGCACTATCTTTTCACAAAATTTGTGTTTGTGACACTCACAGTATGTACCAGGTGAGTTCCCTTAACTTTTCTTGCTTTCAGTCTGTCTGCCAGCCAATCCTACATTGCCACTATGCTGCTGCTGCTGCTGCTTAAGTTGCTTCAGTCATGTCCGACTCTGTGCAACCCCATAGACGGCAGCCCACCAGGCTCCCCTGTCCCTGGGATTCTCCAGGCAAGAACACTGGAGTGGGTTGCCATTTCCTTCTCCAATGCATGAAAGTGAAAAGTGAAAGTGAAGTCGCTCAGTTGTGTCTGACTCTTAGTGACCCATGGACTGCAGCCCACCAGGCTCCTCTGTCCATGGGATTTTCCAGGCAAGAGTACTGGAGTGGGGTGCCATTGCCTTCTCCGACATTGCCACTATAGCTACTCTTTATTTTCTATGACATAATTCAGCCACACAAAAAGAGTACAATTTTGTCAAACCTTGCTTCAGATTTCTCCTCCTCTTCCAGTCTTTGGCTTCTCCAGAAAAATCCTAAGCATAGCAGAAGATTAAAATAGAAATTAATACATTTCCATTCTCTAGAAGCTATTGTTTAGGTCTATAAGATCGTATTTCCTTTGCTTCTTTTTATGTGAGATTTTTGTAAATTGAGCAGGACTTAAAAAGTGAGGGGACACATGCCACTTTTTCTCAGTGAAAGATTTTGTGAAGAAACTAGAATTTTAAGTATAGTGCAGAAAGAAATATAATTGAAAATATTTAAGACTTTGTGGCGTCAGATACTCCCAAGGAGTAATAAGTCATTATTGAGGATGGTAACAATGGTGAAGAGGGGAAATAGGAACATGGGGAAGCAGTATATGAACCTGGGGGAACAGGCCGAGTGTAGAAGAGCAATGGGAACCACTGGGACCTTCTTGGCCACCCACAGAGGTGTTAGTCCAGGCTTGGAGGGAGCAGATGGGTGGAAAATGGGTTCACTTGGAGCTTGAATCATCACAGAGATAAAAGTGCATGGTGGCTTCTCCTGACAATTCGTAAATGGCTTCTTAGGAAATCACTGGGTCTCCATGAAGCATTTTCCATGGAAAAAAACTACTCTTCTGTACCATCTTTTCACAAAACTTGTGTTTGTGACCCTCACAGTATGTACCATTTCAGCTTTTAGGATACATATCCTAATAGGTAAGTTAGAAGCCAGGGTTTGATTTGAAAATGTTTTAAAACATTTTAACTTAGAAAACTGTGTGTAAATTCAAAGTAAAAACCTTTGATCCTTTAAACAATAAGAGCAGCTCTTTGAGAATATTACATATGATAAGAAGGTGACCTCAAAGTCTAGAACCATGCTGTATGGAGGGGGAGGGGAGTCAGGAGGGGGATGGGAGCGGGCCACATGACCAAAAATGGGGGTTTGACTTGTTTTCCGGCTTGTCTCTTTCCCTCACTGGGACTATAAGAAATAATGTAGAATTATAGTGAGGTCTTTTTTTCCTTTAATATGTTTCACTATTATTTTTTTCTTTTTTTGGTTTTTGGCTGCAGCCACAAGCCTTGTGGGATCTTGTGGGATCTTTGTTCCCAGACCAGGGATTGAACCCACACCCTTGCAGTGAAAGTGCAGAGTCCTAACCTTTGGACTGCAAGGGAATTTCCACTATGTTTCTTTTTTTATACTGCATTCTCCTCTCCCTTACCAAAATGCTGCATTTGAAAATGTATCTTTTCTGTCTTATTTTATCTTACTTTCCATAATTGCTCTCTGTCCTCTGTTGGCAGGTTTTCTTGGACCTGTTTTGTGTGCAAAGCACGTATAAGTCAAAGCCTTTTTCCGCAAGTGAGGTTGGTTAAGCAGAGAAAAGACAGCGAGGTGTTTTGTTTGTCTGGAATCCTATGGGCTTGGAGGCACAATCTGGTGTACAGCAGGCCAGAGGGTCTGGAGTTAGCTGTGATATCAGGTAAGTTACAAGTTCAGTACTAAACTGGGAGTCTGTTTGGGGCATCAAGGCTTAACATGGAGATTGTCATGAGCCTGAATCCCATGTTGGTTTCAGAACTCAGCAAGGGTCTTGAGGCTCCTTTGGCCAGAGTGTGACAGGCCTCAGGATTTCTTTGTAATAAGGAACAGAACAACTTGGAAACTACCATAGCTTCTGTGGTTGTTTAGTCGCTAAGTCATGTCCAACTCTCTGCGACCTCATGGACTATAACCCACCAGGCTTCTCTGTCCATGGGATTTCCCAGGGAAGAATACTGGAGTGGGTTGCCATTTCCTTAGTAGTTAGCTAATTTGATGCTCCACAGTTTAGTTCTGGATCAGATATGAGTTGTTTCGGCTGGCCCTGTCCCAGAAGAAATTATAGAGGGTGTCTGCGAAGTAGTATGAGGCGTTACCAACCCTCCAGAGAGAAAGTTGACTCCTAGCTGGGTGCTGCTTAGGCCAGCAGGACCTTTAGGCTTCCAAGGCTTTGCATGAGTAGCAGTATGGCCACCAAATAGTAAAAATCTTATTGTCTATATGAGGGAGAACATAATTAGATGATTAGAATATATAGATATAATCAAAGTTCTCATTTATCTAACATTTTCGGTCTCTTCTTGCAAATGAAAAAACAAAAAATTTTCACTGGGTGTTAATTAGAAACAGCATTGCGGACTTCCCTGGTGGTCCAGTGGTTAAGAATCAGCCTTGCAATGCAGGGATGTGGGTTGCATCCCTAGTCAGGGAATGAAGATCCCACATGCTATAGAGCCACGAAGCCCGTGCTCTGCAACTACCGAGCCTTCGTGCCACAACTGGAGAGTCCATGCGCTGCAAGGCATGATCCCTCATGATGCAGCAAAGATCTTGCATGATGCAACTAAGACCAAAAGCAACCAAAAAAAAAAAAATAAATTTTTTAAAAAAGAAATAAGAAACAGTATTAAACAGTTAACTTTATTTCCCTGCCCTTCCCACTTTATAGTCTTAGTGGCAAGTTGGAAGGAAGAGGGAAGGGGCAAGATGCTTGAAATGATATATCATGTATTTGAACTCATCTGGAGAGTCTGGGCAACAGTGGTGTCTGATCCTCCCTCTCTTGGGTCTGCAGGTGTTCTAGAGAGACTCTTTTGGGTCTTTGGTGGCCATTACCCTCTAAGCATAGCTTCACATGGTAAGTTCCATGAGTCAGCAAATATCTGTCCAGAGTCCACCTTAGAGACCAGGAAACCTGTATTCTAGTGTCTGATCTGCTATTAAGAAGCCACAAAGGGGACTTCCCTGGTGGTCCATTGGCTAAGACTCCACGCTCCCAATGCAAGGGGTCCAGGTTCAATCGTAGTCAGGGAATGTAGTGTAGTGTAGTGTCAGTCGCTCAGTCGTGTCCGACTTTTTGCGACCCCATGGACTGTAGCCCACCAGACTCCTCTGTCCATGGGATTCTCCAGGCAAAAATATTGATGTGGGTTGCCATTTTCTTCTCCACTAGTTGGGGAACTAGATCCCATATGCTATCGCGCTCTGCAACTAAAGACCCCACATACTGCACGGAAGATGAAAGATACTGTGTGCCTCAGCTAAGACCCTGAGCAGAAAATTTTTTTAAAAAGAAAAAACCATGTAGAGTTGGGGGAGAGGGGCAGGAGAGGAAGCTACAGGACTTCCCTCTCAGAGACTCAGTTTTCGAGAGGAAGTTATGGGACTTCCCTCTCAGAGACTCAGTTTTCAATTATCTTTAAATAACAGGAGTGAACAATATATTTATAAGATTCCTCTTAGCACTGAAATTCTGTGATTCTGGCAGAGACTGTGTCATTTGGATTTGCTTCTCTGATTAAAATGTGTGTAGTTGCTTGAAAAGTATTTGGTTGATTGTATGTGAAGCTAGAGTCATGTCTTTTTCAGGTTGTCCCATTACCCTTTTGTCTGGTCTATCCTTCTTTTCCTTGCTCAGATAGGATGAAGTTTCTTTGCACTAACAGTGTCAGGAGCTGGAACTGGAGTTACAAGTCTAGTTTAAAGAGCTATCCAAAGGTTTCCATTTCTACTGGCTTGAGGGCAAAAGAGGTTGTTGGGGGGCTTGCCTTTGGCCTCTGAGCCCAAGGGATTCCAAATGAATGCTCCGCAAAGGTAAGCCTGTATCATTCAGCTTTGTGCATTCATCCCCATAGCTTGTGCAAGGCAGACAGTGTTCAATAAAGAAATATTGTACCTGAGAATAAAATGGCATTGTCCTTTAGTTCCCTCCCCAAACCACTAGGTGTCGCCTCCACCTCAGAGAAACTAAGCCCCTCCTCTCCCTGCACACCCACCCTTCTCGCTCTACTCCGGGAGCTCTCAGCTTCTTGGAATTGTGATTGCTGGAGAAGTGGCCTGAAGCAGATGCACTGTGGCTCTTGGGAGGGGGGAGGAAAATGGGTTGATGTGCATCTCCTTAATGACAATTTGAGGAAAACTCCCTAAGGTCCCATGGCAGTTCCTCCCAGCAACCATGATTTCATCCCTCCCAAGCTAGTCCTGGCAATCAGAACAGCTCCTCCAGATCTGGGGTGTCTGGGGTGAGCCTTCTAGGCTGGATGCTTAGGAGGGAGGGTGGAACCCAAAGGGGACACAGTGGGCTTCCACTGCTGGAAATGTTCTGCTGAGTCAGTCCCTGAGCTTTTGTCGGTTGCGAGCCTGGGCTGTGAAGGAAGACAAAGAGAAGAGGCTGTTCTGGGGTCCTGCCCAGGAACAGATGGTGTGATGGAAGCCCAGTGGGCTGTGGTGGCCTCTGAGGACCCGGGAGGGCACAGACGGGGCGTAGGGCCAGGAAGAGAGATTGGAGAGTTAAGTCTTAAGGAAAAGGGAGACTCATGGACTTCGTAAGGACTAGGGAAAAATCGGTCCTTGGGACACCTTGGTCCTGGAGGGGCCTGTTCTTCCAGGAGCAAGCATGTTTTGCTGGTGAAGAGGAGAGAGAGTTCGCAGCAGTGAGAAGGGTGGTGTGGCTCGCTAGGTGGAGGACCAGTGAGGATACCAAATACGTGGGGGTTCCAGACTTCTTCCTGAGGCTGGAGTGTCTGAGGGACTCGGGGAAATTGAGAAAGGAGACCCTAAGAAGAGCGGGATGTGCGAGGGCCGTGTAGAGAGGCCCTGGCTCCTGGGAGTGACATGGACAGCGCGCGCTGGGGTGGCCCGGGGGGCCCGGAGGAGACCGGGCAGGCCTCAAAGTGAGGGGACGCCCTGAACCTCGCCGGCCTGGGAGGCCCTTGCGCGGCGCCCCCTGGGTGGGTGTGAGACCTGGGAGGTCCCCGGGCGGCCGGGTAGGGGTGGGGGGGGGGCGGGGGGGCGGGTTGGGGGAGACAGCAGGCGCCGGAGGGTGGGGCCGGGCGGGGGAGAAGGAGGGGCCGCGGGGAGGGGGCGGGGAAGGCGCGGGGCGGGGGCGGGCGGCTTGCCCGGGGAGTCGCACTCGGCCGCCGCCGGCGCAGCGAGCGGAGACGGCCGGGCCGCGGCGACCTGACCCGGACGAGCGGCGCGCCCGGGGGCCCAGGCAGGGGGCGGGAGGAAGCGCGGGGCTGCGCCGGCCGCCCGGGCCCAGGAGAAGCGGAGCAGAGAGGAGCTGGGACACGGGCAGGGCCGCCGCAGCTCCGGATGGGACCAGCGCCCTGGGCCCGTTAGTCCAAGCAGGAGCTTCGGGAGAAGCCTTCTCCGGGAGATTCACCCCTGCCTTCCCTCCCCTCCGGCCCAGGCCTCGCTTCGCTCCCCGCCGCCCATGGTCCCAGTCCTTCCGCCGCGCCAGCCCCCTCCCACCTTACCCCCCTGGTCCTCCTTTCCGCAGCTCTCTGCCCTCCTAGCCCCTTCGGCCGTGAGGTGCCCCCCAGGCCTTCTCTTTATACCAGCCTGTCCCCCACCCCCACCCCATCCCAGTCTCGGATCCCCTTTTGCTCCTCAGCTTCAGATTCATCAGCCGACTTCACCCCTCACTGTCCACATCCCAGTCACAGGCCCCCTCGGTCCCGCCGTCCTCCTGCCACCCTACCCTTAGTCCTCCTCAGTCTCTGCCCTGGGCTGCTGGACCCAGTCCTCACCCGCTCCCTCCTTTTCCTCGCCCATCCTTGCCCCTCTCCTGTGTCCCAACCCTCCTGGCTCATCATCATTTCTCTTCTGGCGGTCTTCCCCTGGTTCCAGGCTGGGTGGTGCTGGTGTCTCCCCCGTAGGCCCGCCTGGCCCAGGGTTCTGGGGGCGGTGGCGCCGCCGCTTTCTCCCCATGGCACTGCCATCTCTCCTGCTGGTGGTGGCAGCCCTGGCAGGTGGGGTGCGTCCTCCCGGGGCGCGCAACCTGACGCTGGCGGTGGTGCTGCCCGAACACAACCTGAGCTATGCCTGGGCCTGGCCACGGGTGGGTCCCGCTGTGGCGCTTGCCATGGAGGCGCTGGGCCGGGCGCTGCCCGTGGACCTCCGCTTTGTCAGCTCTGAGCTGGACGGTGCCTGCTCTGAGTACCTGGCCCCTCTGCGCGCTGTGGATCTCAAGTTGTACCATGACCCCGACCTTCTGTTGGGCCCGGGTTGCGTGTACCCCGCTGCCTCTGTGGCTCGCTTTGCCTCACACTGGCGCCTTCCCCTGCTGACCGCGGGTGCTGTGGCCTCTGGTTTTTCGGCTAAGAGTGAGCATTACCGAACCCTGGTGCGCACTGGCCCCTCTGCTCCTAAGCTGGGTGAGTTTGTAGTGATGCTCCACGGGCACTTCAATTGGACTGCCCGTGCTGCCTTGCTGTATCTGGATGCTCGCACAGATGACCGGCCTCACTACTTCACCATCGAGGGAGTCTTTGAGGCCCTGCAGGGCAGCAACCTCAGTGTACAGCACCAGGTGTATGCCCGTGAGCCGGGGGGCCCTGAGCAGGCTACCCACTTCATCCGGGCCAACGGGCGCAGTGAGTGTGGCCCGGGCTGTGTTAGGGCTAGGGGAGGAGGGTTGCGGTGTCCCTGGGGCTCAGCACTGGGAGGCTGTAGATGTAGATAGGTGTTGAGGAGCTGATGGTGGTGGTTGGGATCAATAAGCAGACATGGATGGAGCTCCTGGGAGAGGCCCGAGGCATTGTATTGGGGCGGGGGGTGGGGTGGGGTGGGGTGGCGGCGCTGCTGGTGGCCGTTCACAGGTAGTGTGAACAAGGAATAAGATAGCATGGAGGGTGAAGCTTGGGTCAGGGAGAGTATGGGGTTGGGGGACGTTGAATCTGGAGAGCAATGTGAGTGCCCTGGAGTAGTGAATGTAGTTGATGGTCACTCCAAAATGTGTGCCTGTCTGTGAGCAGAGACTTCTCAGACTGGGCTGCCAAGACCCCTTGGAGGCATAAGAAGAGTGAGGACTCTGTTAATGGGCTTTGAGGTACAGCAGATTTGGTGGGGAAAGACAGGTAAAGCTCACACTGAGAGAAATTCTGAGCAATCAGTGCCTTTGAGCCTAGGGAGAGGCAGGGCAGAGTGGGGGAGTGAGGAGGTCTGGGTGGGGAGCAGAAGGCAGGGCTCTGGGAAGGGGAGGGGCTCTAGGGATAGCTCCCTTCCTTTGGAGTCTGGAGTCAGGCTCTGACTTCTGCCAGATGGTCCTTATGGCCCCAGGGTACTTATGACATAGACTCCCAAGGGGAGGGATGGGGCACATCTGGTGGGTGGTTGATAGGTTCGGGCCTCTATTCCTTGCTAAGTGTGCAAATGCAGACGGTCAGAAAGGGGGCTGTTGAGGGTCCCAGCCCCTCTCTCAGGGGCCCCTCTGTCATGTACCTGCCGCAGTTGTGTACATCTGTGGCCCTCTGGAGATGCTGCATGAGATCCTGCTGCAGGCCCAGAGGGAGAACCTGACCAACGGGGACTACGTCTTCTTTTACCTGGATGTCTTTGGGGAGAGTCTCCGTGCAGGCCCCACACGCTCCATGGGCCGGCCCTGGCAGGATAATCGCACCCGGGAACAGGCCCAGGCCCTCAGAGAAGCATTTCAGGTATCATTTGAACCAAACTTGAAGGAAGGGGGAGAGGAACTTTTGGGGGATTCTCTTTCTCTCATAAGACCCCACAGAAGCCCCAGCAATAGGGGAGAATTGTAAACTATAGGGGTGAAAAAGGACAGAGGATTTTCTAGCCTAGTCTCACCTTTGTGGCTCTTTCTCAGTGAGTCTGCCAAGGCCACCTCTTAAGATCTTGGAATGGCTGGCTTTCCTAAGTACCAATGGTAGATATACTGTCAGGGAGAAAAGTTCAGGAGAAGATTTAGTCCCAGCCCCTGGGAGGGCTTCCACCCTTTCTGAAGAGGTGAGGCATGATTGCAGTACAGTTAGATATAAGTATGAGATAGGATGTGATTATGGGTCCTGGAAGAGATGCTAAGAACTTGAGTGGTTCAGAGGAGAGAGTCACTGTGGGCTGGGTTTAGGGATGGCTTTTATAAAGGAAGCAAGACTCTATTGTGACTTTAAAGACAGATGTTGTTTTCCTAGTCAGAGTGGGAAAGAGGATCCAGGAGGCTAAGAGAAAAAGACAGGAATGGACCTGTTTGGAGGTCCAAGGCAAACTGACCTGATAAGAAAGAGTGGTTCACTTGGGACAGATTATAAGAAATAATGTTGCAGGGGTAGCCTCAGCTTAAGAAGAGCCCTGAACCTAAGATTGAGGTGCTTGGACTTGAATGGCTGAGTTTTCGAGGTTGGTTTGTGTTTGTTTTTTGTGATGAGAAGTATACTGACAGAATTCAGGTTGGATTGGAAGAGGAGAAGATGGGAGGCAGTGAGACCACCTGTATGTGCTAGCCTAGAATGAGGCCTAGAGGTATGGGCTTGAGCTGTGGTAAGGATGCGTGTTTGCTCATTTGTGTCTGACTCTTTGCAACCCCATGGATTGTGGCCCGCTAGGTTCTTCTGTCCACAGGGTTTTCCAGGCAGGAATACTGGAGTGAGTTGCTATTTCCTTCTCCAGGGGGTGTTGATGATAGCAGGAATGAAAAGAAACGGATGTGAGAAACAACTTGTAGGGAGAAGGGACATGACTCTGTTCACTTCTCTGCTCAAAACTTTAAATGACTGATTTCCTACTGAATGAAGTCCTGACTCCTTATCATGACCTTTAAGATTTTCTACAGTCTGTTCTCAACCCACTTTTAAAATCTTACTTTCCAGTACTGCTGAGTATGTCAGCGGCTAGACCTCTCTCAAATCCGCGACCAAACGCTGCCCCCCGTCTTTATGCTCTCTGCTCCTTCTGTTCACAGTGCTCTTCCTCCCTTCACCCCAAATCTCTGCCTCTTAAAATCATACCCATGAATTGCTCCCCTCTTCTTCCACCAATTTTTCACCGATTTGTGTGCATAAGTATTTTTTTTAACTTATTTATGCATATCCCTCCTTTTCCCAAAAGGATTTGAGGTGGCATATGGGATAACCTTAAGGTCCTTTCAACCCTTAGATTCTAAGTAGGTATGTATAAGTGCTGGACTTGTTTGGCCACCTTCTTCAGTAAGTGAGGTTTTATATGACTGGTTTTTTTTTTTTTTTTAAATTGGAGGATGGTTGCTTACGATATTTGTGTTGGTTTCTGCCACACATCAGTAGGAATCAGCCACAGGCATACATATGTGCCCTCCCTCCTGAGACCCCCTCCCATCTCCCTCCTCAGCTCACCCCTCCAGGTTGTCACTGAGCACTGGGTTGAGCTCCCTGTGGCTGTGGTGTGATTTTGTATTTGGTTGCATCTGACTGTGAATGACACATCTGTTTGCCCTCCTGAGTCTGTGACTGTCACACATGAACACAGGCAGTGACAGGACAGGCTTTGTTGATACTGTAACTTTTGCCTAAAACGACCTTCTCACCTTTTGTCTGTCTGAATAAGGCATTCTTTAGGACTCAGATCAGTTATCTTCCCTTCTAGAAACAATCCCTGAATCCTCAGGCTGGACCGGATTTCCCACTGTTGTGTCGAACTGTCTGCTCTGGAAGTTACTATTCAGTCAATGTTTGAGTCACCTGAAGACTGACTCATTCTATTCGAGTTTATTGAGCACCTGTTAAGTCCCAGTCGCTGTGCTAGGTACTAGTATACAGCAGAGAACATGACAGATATAGTCCCTGCCTTTTTGGAGTCCACATCCAGTAGAGTAGACCAACATAAACAAATAAGCAATAATACTAGTACAGAACAAATTGTGATGTGGTATGGTACTTTAAAAAAAAAAGGAATGGAGTGGTTTGAGAAGAGAGTAATAAGGGAATTGTGCTTTCGCTACCGTGGTCAAGGAAGGTCTCCCTGACCCTCCCATATGGGAAGACTCCACAGCCTTCTGGGCCACATTTTCTTTGCTGAGGGAACATCTCTCTCTCTTGTGGGAGAATTCCTATCAGCCAAGAGGCCCCAGCACTTAGGATAGGGGAGGAGGGATATAGTCCACTAACAATTAGTTACTGACAATTGGTCTTTCAACATTGTGGGAAGTGGGACACCCACCCCTCCATGCAGTCAAAAATCTGAGCATCACTTTACAGTCGGGCCTTCCCATCAGAAGTTCCACATCTGTGGATTCAGCCGACCATGGATCATACAGTACCGTGGTCTGTGTTTACTGGAAAAAAAAAAAGCCGCATCATCAGTGGACCCATGCTGATACCTGAGTTCATACCCATGTTGCTCAAGGGCCGACTATAAATTAATTCTCAGCTCTCCCACTCACTGTAGGCATTATTAAGACAGAAAAGCAAAGAGAGAGGTTTTGCTACAGTATAAGAGAAGGGGCAGTCAAGAACATGCCAACGGGAAAATCAAGGTAGTGAGGTGGGGAGAGAGGGTGATGGGGTATCCTCTGACAAAGCTCTTCTTAGCCTTTTCTGATCCTGAAGCCGGGCAGGGGGTTAGGGAGATTGTGTGGTCAGTTTCAGACAAGGATGAAAGAGCAGAGAGGCCACACCCCAGACATACCTGGCCCACTGTGGTCCTGGACCAGGCTAACCTGGAGAAGGCGGCAGCAGAGGTGAGGAGCTCCTGATACAGATATCCACGGCTTTCCAGGCGGGTGTCGTGCCCAAGGAAAGGGTCCCGGCTCTTGCTGGATACTAGCTAGAGTTGGGGAGGAGACCCTAAAATTAAGTATGTTGCTATGATTTTTAAATGTCATTAAACCGTAGCTGCTAGAGGGCAGGGATCATACCTATCTGTGTAGTCCATGTGCCCAGCACGTGTTTACTGAGTTAAATCAAGGTGTGTGTTGGGAAGAGGGGGACAGAGTCAGGAATTGTTCTAGAGAGGAGTAGAGCTGGCAGATACTATAAACCGAGATGATCAGTCAGGAGAGGGGAAAATAAGTAGATACAGTGGAGCTAAACAAATGACTCAGCTCTAAGGACCCAGAGCCTCTGTCTGGACATTTTGGAACATTAGACAGACTGGCCCAGAAACCCAGGCAGAAGCCACCACCTAGGTGACCAGCATGAGACTGGGTTACAGAGGGGGGACTCCAGCATCTAGAATGGAAGTTAGCACTAAACCAAGGGCTGTGTGGGGCAGCATCTCTTCTAGAGACCACCATTCTGTCCATTAATCGGGGTTAGGTGTGGGTGGGCCCACAGGCTGAGCCAGGTGTCTGCTGCCCTTCCACATTTCCTGGGTGCCCTTCTGGCTTCCATCACAGCTGCACTCATTTTTGGCAGCCTTTGCTTGCTTTTTTTTTCCCACCTGGGGTCCCCTATGAAATGGGACACAATGACCTACCTCTTTACCTTCTCTCTAGCCCCTGAGCAAGAACAGCAATTCTTTGGAGGTTCTTCTGCTTCTCTCTCTCTTTTTTAGTAGCTAGTAACCACAGCAGAAGAGTCTAGCATAGCAGTTTTCAATGTGTGGTCTTGGGATCCTGGGGGCCCCTGGAATCCTTTTATGGGGACCGTGAGGTCAAAACTATTTTAAAAATACTGAGATGTTATTTGCCTCTGTCACTCTCATTCTTCCATGATTGTACAGTGGAGTTTTCCAGAGGCTACGTGATGTGAGATGATGTCATCACTCTGGCAGCTATAGAAGGTGTGCTTGTGTATTCTTGTGCTTTAAAACTTTGTCAGTTTTTATTTCTCCTATGGTAAATATTGATAGATGTAATCCAAATTACGGACTCCTTGGAGTCCTCCGTAATTTCTAGTAGTAAGGGGTTGTGAGACCAAAAACATTTGAGAACTGCTGTTCTAGCAAACAAACAAACCTAGGGAATTACTTTTTAAAAAGCACTGGAAATCTATTATCAACATTTGTATTGAAATGTAAATTGTGTGAAGCCTGATCTTTTCAAGTTTCTTTTTGTAATGTTTAAACATTTTATTTATTTATTTTGCTGTGCTGGGTCTTCATTACTGCGTGTGGGCTTTCTCTAGTTGTGGTGAGTCAGGGCTACGGTCGTTGCAGTGTGTGGGCTTCTCGTTGCAATGGTTTCTCTTGTTGTGGAGTGCGGGCCCTAGAGCGTAGGCTCTGCAGCTGTGGCGCATGGACTCAGTTGCTCTGTGGCATGTGGGATCTTCTCGGACCAGGGCTCAAACCTGTATCTTTTGCATTGGCAGGTGGATTCTTAACAACTAGACCACCAGGGAAGTCCCTCGAGTCTTTTAACTAACTTTTTGCACTGTCAACCATATCCTACCTTTCTGTTTTTATTTTATTCATTGAGTAAGTGTTCCTGAATGAACCCTTCCAGCCCCACCCTCAGTCTCCCTCTCCTTTTTAATTCTGCCTGACAATGGGAGAGTATTAGCAATGTGTGGTCAAGCATTCACACGCTCCAGTAAGAATAATTACCTCAGTAGGCAAACTCTAGTCTATATATTGAATATGTGTTATAAACTGACTTCACTATTTCGTACCTGGAGTGAATTGATCTAGAATAGATCATAAGTAATGTATCTAGTATCTCTACAGTACTTTAGGGATTAAAGACATGGATTAACACAATTGCTAGAAATGACTAGTTTTAATCTTTCATTTCACAAAATATATTGATCTAAAGTCTTTCCCCAAAGTTGCCATGCCAGTTTTCTGACCAAGGCAGAGAGGCTAGTGATTGTGGAGGCCTGAGGTGCAGGCCGAGACCAGGAAGGGGGAAGTGTGGGAGGGCGGTGGGAGCCAGGCAGGCACCCCCGTGGAAGACAGAGAAATGCTGACCGTGGCCAGTGAGAAGTGTGCACAGCTGAGACCACATGTGTCACTGGCTTACCTGTGAGGTGTGTGTGGGCATGGGACCGTGTGCTTTCCTTGTGACTCATGACTTGTGGGACTAGGCTGGTATGCAGGGCAGTACTGCATATAGTGGGTGTTCTACACACGTTAAAGGAATGGGCTCGTGGCTTTTTACCGATGGAATCACTGTCTCAAAGTATTTCCCCCACTTGTCATAGGACCTGAAATCTCTTTAACTCACTGGGTGGAAGCACTGGGCCAACATTCTGCTGATAGTATTAGCAGTATTAACACCAGGGAGAGAAGCTGTTGCTCAGGGTTGTCCTTGCTGGTAACAGGTACCCAGAAAGGAAGGGACCGAGGAGCCTTGAGGGATAGTAGGAGCTTCAGGAAGATGAAGAGCCCATTTGGGGGATGGAGTTGACTTTGTCTGTTTCTTAGTCTCCACATTCCCGGAACCATCCATAGACAGATGGTTCTATCTACCTTGTATGGAGGAGTGCCACCCCTTCTCCCAGATGTATTAAACACACACACAGAGTGTTTAGTATCCTCTCAGCCTTCAGGGTCAGCCATGTACATTTTATATCATGTGTATTTCACCACGTCTCTCTATCCTGCTTCCTCTCTTCCCCTAATTCCCATCTTGAATCCTTTTCACTCTGCCATGTGCTGTGGATCCAGACGGTATTGGTCATCACATACCGAGAACCCCCGAATCCTGAGTACCAGGAATTCCAGAATCGTCTTCTGATTAGAGCACGGGAGGATTTTGGTGTGGAGCTGGCCCCTTCCTTGGTAAGCAGATCTCTCTCTCCCTGAGAGTCAGGCCAGGCTTTGAGGAAAGGCTCTTCTCCCTAACTCAGAATACAGCCTTGGCCACAGAGCCAGCCCTACTGTGGGGGGCTTCCATCTGGGTTTTTCCGTCTGCCCTAGTGAGGCAGGGATGGCCCCTTAGTTATGGGAGGAGGGAAGAAAGCAAACCAGGAGGAGAAGAAGAGACCTCAGAGATGGGAGGGGGGCTGGAAAAGGGGCCTGGCAGGACCTTTGGAGAGCACTGCTGAAGTTACCACCCCCAGATGAACCTCATTGCTGGCTGCTTCTACGATGGGATCCTTCTGTATGCCGAAGTCCTGAACGAGACCATACAGGAGGGAGGCACCCGGGAAGATGGACTTCGAATTGTTGAGAAGATGCAAGGACGAAGATACCGTGGTAATGGAGAGGGTCAGATGAGGGCCAGAGTGCTGCTTTCAGGCTCAGGAGTGGAGTGGGCAGAGGCAAACACAGACACCAGGGGCAGGAGAGAGAGTTAGCTGGGGTCAGAGCACCCGGCTGAGGTGGACACATGCTAAGAATGGGGGCAGGGACGGACCACCAGGTAACTAGAGGGCTTGGGAAGATAGGAGAGGGACCAAGGGCAGATCTCCAAGTAAGGGGTGCTCCTTTCTGTCTTAGGTGTAACTGGACTGGTCGTTATGGACAAGAACAATGACCGGGAGACTGATTTTGTCCTGTGGGCCATGGGAGACCTGGTTTCCGGGGACTTTCAGGTGATGGGGGAGGAGGCAGGGAAGAGAGTGTGGGGCCCACAAACCCAGCTTTTAGGATCCTTTTGGGGGAAGAACCAAAGGCACTGGAGGCAGGGCCTTACTTTCTCTCCTGGAGCTGCATGATAGTGGTGGGGGGAGTGGCAGGTTGGGGAGAAAAGCAGCAAAGTAGCTGGGTATGGGGCGAGGAGGCTGGTGGGAGCAGGCCTGTGGGCCCCGTTCTCTCCATCCTCACAGCCTGCAGCCCACTACTCGGGAGCCGAGAAGCAGATTTGGTGGACAGGACGGCCCATCCCCTGGGTGAAGGGGGTCCCACCCCTGGACAATCCCCCCTGTGCCTTTGACATGGACGACCCATCCTGTGATAAAAGTGGGTGTGTGCAGGGACTGGGAGCAGCTCTTCCTCCCTTTGCTTTCCTTTCTCTTATTCCTCCTCATGCACCCCCTGCCCCCGACTCTTTGCTCTGTTTCACCTGTCTCCTCTACCCCCTCCCTCCTCTCTACCTCGAGATGGGTCTGCTCCCTGCACCTAAGAGCATCGCCCCCTTCTGGCTCACAAGGCCACACACAGTCTTTCTCAGGGTCCCCCTCTCCCCTTCAGCTCCACTTTCAACTCTGGCAATTGTGGCACTGGGCACAGGAATCACCTTCATCATGTTTGGTGTTTCCAGCTTCCTCATTTTCCGGTGAGTTCTGAGCTTTCCGCTGACAGGCTCCCTTAGCTGTAACTCCGTCGTCTCTAACCTTTCTTGTCATTTGTCTTTTAGCCTTGGTCTTGTTTCCCCGCCCCGACTTTGGTCTGGACTGGGTACACTAGTTTAGAATTACTGATTTTGAGTGGGGTCTTCTATGGGCAAAGGTGAACTTTCCATGGATGCTACCATGGCACTAGTGCTACCACCTGCCAGTGCAGGAGACATAAGAGATGTGGGTTCAATTCCCTGGAGGAGGGTATGGCTACCCACTCCACTGTTCTTGCCTTGAGAATTCCATGGACAGAGGAGCCTGGTGGGCTGTAGTCCATAGGGTTGCAAAGAGTCGGGCAGCATTTTAAGCAGGTACTTTATTTTCAGCCTCTGTGTTTTTACATAAGCACAGGGCTTGTGTCCGACCCACAGAGAGTGCTTCACTCTCTCTCTGTCCTGTCTCTCGGTGTGACAACTGCAGCCTCAAGAGCTGCCAGGAAGCCCCCGCCACCCTGCAGCTGGCTTCTGGGGTGGTAGGATCGGGCTTGCCAGTCAGCTGAGGGGTGCAGTCCTTACAGAAAACTGATGCTGGAGAAGGAGCTGGCCAGCATGTTGTGGCGCATCCGCTGGGAAGAGCTGCAGTTCGGCAATTCAGAGCGATGCCACAAGGGTGCAGGCAGTCGCCTCACGCTGTCGTTGGTGAGCCCTCCTCTCAGCTGCCCCTCCGCTTCCCTCTGAGTGCCTGTCCTTTCATACCCTGGACCTTTCCCAGCACATCAGCCTGTAATGATAGCGCCTGCACCACCACCACCATCTAATGTTCCTTTCATCCTTCCGCCTCCATGTTGCCCTTGGCCCCAGCGGGGATCCAGTTACGGCTCGCTCATGACAGCCCATGGGAAATACCAGATCTTTGCCAACACCGGTCACTTCAAGGTGAACAGTCATCCGCTTATTCTGGTCCCCACCATTTCATCCTGTCTCATCCTCATCTTTCACCTCTTCCCGTGACCCTCTGCCCCTTGTCAGCCTCCTCTCTCTGTCCAGCTGAGCTCCTGGGTGCTCCCACAGTTCTCTAGTCTTTCCCAGCACCCAGAGGCTCCTTCAGAGATTCACGTTCCTCTTCCCCTTTCACCCCTACCCTCAGGGAAACGTTGTGGCCATCAAGCATGTGAATAAGAAGCGCATTGAGCTGACCCGGCAGGTTCTGTTTGAACTGAAACATGTAAGTCCTGGTGTATGGGTTGAGGGCCCAGGATAGACACGGATGTGGAAGGGGAAGGAGAGGACTAGGGAATAGTAATACTGGCTGGGAGGGCAAGTGGGTCATTTGTAAATGACTTTGAGTTGTGAGTACAATTAAGAGAAAGGTCCTCTCCTGTAGTGGTAGATTTCTGTATCTAATTTTTAGCTCTTTGAATTCTCTTTTCTTCCTTTTTTTTTCCTTTTGGCTAGATGAGAGATGTTCAGTTTAACCATCTCACTCGCTTCATTGGTGCCTGCATAGACCCTCCCAACATTTGCATTGTCACCGAGTATTGTCCTCGTGGGAGTTTACAGGTGTGGGATCTAGGTGGGGATTATGGGGCCAAGGGAGATAGACCCAAAATTACATCAACTGTGTGGGTGACAGTGGGGCGAGGATAGTCACATCATCTATTCCATGTCACCTACCAGGATATTCTGGAAAATGACAGCATCAACCTGGACTGGATGTTTCGTTATTCACTCATTAATGACCTTGTTAAGGTGAGTCTTCCCCACTCCTTGAGTTCATCCACATTAATAATGCCTCCTTTTTTCTGTCTTTGCTTAGGATTTCTCTTCCTGGTCCTCTAAAAATTCCATTCTCTCCACTTCCCCTTATTCTGAAGATTGGCTAATAATGGGTAAACAAGGGATCTGGGGCTTTCAATTAGGAGGAATGAGTTTTATTTGCCACAAAGAGTCTTCATAGCAAACTTTTGTTTTCCTACACTAGACACCTCAAATCTCTCTCCATCATCCTTTTATTTTTTTTAACCTCCAAGAGTTTATATTAAAATCTCTTAGCAGGGAAAAATGAATGGGGTCTTCAAACATACTTATCTTCTGGGTTTTTTACTCTCATTTTTCTCTGTCATTTACCCTCTAGCCAATATTTGGCACATTTGCTCTTTTGTTCAGAAAAACTGAAATTCAAAAAGAACATTTTACTAAGTAAATGTAAAGTTTAAATTTACATAAAAAAAGTAAGTTTTACTTACTTCTCTAAATAAAACTGAGAAGCCAAGGAAAACGATGCTGATCATTTGGTATCTAAGATACTGCTGCTACTGCTGCTGCTGCTGCTGCTGCTAAGTCGCTTCAGTCGTGTTTGCCTCTGTGCGACCCCAGAGACGCCAGCCACCAGGCTCCCCCTGGGATTCTCCAGGCAAGAACACTGGAGTGGGTTGCCATTTCCTTCTCCAGTGCATGAAAGTGAAAAGTGAAAGTGAAGTCACTCAGTCATGTCCGACTCCTAGTGACTCCATAGACTGCAGCCTACCAGGCTCCTCTATCCATGGGATTTTCCAGGCAAGAGTACTGCAGTGGGTTGCCATTGCCTTGTCCATCTAAGATACTAGGCTTCATCTATTTTCAAGTGACCCAGAGATCCATGGATTTGTGGAGATCTAAATTTGCATCTTGGAGAAGGCTGCAGTCCATGGGGTCGCTAGAGTTGGACACGACTGAGCGACTTCAATTTCACTTTTCACTTTCATGCATTGGAGAAGGAAATGGCAACCCACTCCAGTGTTCTTGCCTGGAGAATCCCAGGGACGGGGGAGCCTAGTGGGCTGCCATCTATGGGGTTGCACAGCAGCAGCAGCAAATTTGCATCTTGCATATGTGTTTAGAAGCAAGTCCCTGGGTCAGTGAGCTAGCCTAGTGGATCACCTATACCACACCTGATCTGGCTTTGGTTATTCTGATGAGTTCTAATGAAGTTATTTTAAAAATTTTGTGTGTAATGTAAAGTTTGCCATCACATGAGAGAGAAATTATTAGGTCACGTTGATGTGGTACTCAACTGGAGGTGTGATGATAAATTATAAGAAAAACATGACTCTTAAGAGAACAATGATTTGATGGAAAGGTGATTTATAACAAATCCAGAAGCCTAATCATATCTATATTCACAAATTTGGAGATTTCCAAAGGTTTGTTGATGTCAAGATGAAACAAATAAGAAGAAAGAGTTCACAGAGACTAGAGTTTTGAATTGTTTAGGCCCAAAGCTAAACATTTAGAAGAGTTTTGGTTAGCACTGTATCCTTTTTTTATTCCACCCAAACTGACTTCCCAGGGGAAGCATCACTCTATCCTCTTAGGACCTGCCTTAGAGTCCTTCACAGGCAAAGGTTCTCTCCTCTCTGGCCCTGTGGGGTCAGAAGTTTCAGGCTTCTGCATTGATTTGGCAGCTACCTCCTACCTTGGTCCATTTTCCAGAGTTTTTTTAAAAAATTATTTATGTCTCTATTTTTGGTTGTGCTAGGTCTTCACTGCTGCATGTGGGCTTTCTCTAGTTGCGGTAAGCAGGGGCTACTCTTCATTGCAGTGCATGGGCTTCTCATTGCAGTAGCTTCTCTTGTTGCAGGGCCCAGGCTCTGGTGCTCAGGTTTCAGTAGTTGTGGTTCACAGGCTTAGTTGCTCTGGGTCATGTGGGATCTTCCTGTACCAGGGATTGAACCTGTGTCCCCTGCATTGGCAGGCAGATTCCCACCACTATGCCACCAGGAAAGTCCTAGGTTTTCCTGATTTACCATCTTCTCCACTTTCTCTCTGGTCCGCATTCCCTCTAGTAGATCACTTTTCTTCTCCATCTCGACCTGCCTGCCTGTTTATGATTATATGTTAAAGTTTCCAACTGGCTTATCTTCCTTGGTGCATTTAGGTAGTCTTAATACCTGGATCTCAAAGCACGCCTTCCTGAGCAGTGGCCAAGCGTTTGAGGCCATCACGGGTGTAGTATTCTTGGAGTTCACCCTCATAGTTCTGTTCCCTTCATTACTTGGAAGACAAACTACCCTTTCCAGGGTAATAGCTGATAGCTCCCCTTGTCCCTCTTCTTATGTATGTCTCCTGTCCCTGGTGCTTAGGCGCTGATATACTGCTTAAGGTACCAGGAAGAGATGGTGGTGGTTTAGTTGCTAAGTTGTGTTGGACTCTTGCAACCCTATGGAGTATAGCCTGCCAGGCTCTCTGTCCATGGGATTTCCCAGGCAAGAATACTGGAGTGAGTTGCCATGCCCTCCTCCAGGGGATCTTCCCAACTCAGGGATCAAACCCAGGTCTCCTGCATTGTAGGTGGATTCTTTACCATCTGAGCCACCAGGGAAGCCCATGGAAAAGATGACTCTCCTATTTTTGCCTGCTTCTTTAAGTGGAAACTGTACAAATGATGCCTTCCAAAATTAGCATATTGTTTTTATGGCCCTGAGATCTTTAGACAGCTAGCTAATGCCCATCTCGTGGAGAGGGGGTATCCTAAGCCAGATATGATCCAATCCTATGACTTGATCTGTATCCTGCAGGGCATGGCCTTTCTCCATAACAGCATTATTGCATCCCATGGGAGTCTCAAGTCCTCAAACTGTGTGGTGGATAGTCGTTTCGTGCTCAAAATCACAGACTATGGCCTGGCCAGCTTCCGATCAACTGCTGAACCTGATGACAGCCATGCCCTCTATGCCAGTGAGGCCTTTCCCCACAACCCACTTCTGCATTGCCCTCCCCTGGCCCTGATCATTTCCACTTAGCGAGGGTGGGAGAGGGAGATGGAGTGGCAGTACTGTGGCGAGTATTATGCGAATGAGCCCAAGTGGGCTTGGGGATTCCATCTTTGAGGACCTGGTTCCTTCTTTTCAGAGAAGCTGTGGACTGCCCCAGAACTGCTCAGTGGGAACCCCCTGCCAACCACAGGCATGCAGAAGGCTGATGTCTATAGCTTTGGGATCATCTTACAGGAGATAGCACTTCGCAGTGGGCCTTTCTACTTGGAGGGCCTGGATCTCAGCCCCAAAGGTAAGTCAATCTACTACCCAGCAAAAAAAAAAAAAAAATCTACCCAGCGCTTCCCCTACCTGGAGGACCTTTTCTTCAACCAAGCCTTTGATCACCCTCAGAGATTGTCCAGAAGGTCCGAAATGGTCAGCGGCCTTATTTCCGGCCAAGTATTGACCGGACGCAACTGAATGAAGAGCTAGTTTTGCTGATGGAGCGATGTTGGGCCCAGGACCCAGCTGAACGACCAGACTTTGGACAGATTAAGGGCTTCATTCGCCGCTTTAACAAGTAAGAGGGCATGACGGGGCAGGGGCTCCCCAGGGATAGAGGCCTCATCAGTCTTAGTGGATGAGGTGGGGCTGGTGTGGCCAAGAGGGTAGGTGGGCTGGGTAGAAAGCCCCGGAGCCTTGACCATCTTGGAGCATGTACCATATCATGGCCTCCTTCCAGGGAAGGAGGCACCAGTATATTGGACAACCTCCTGTTGCGCATGGAGCAGTATGCCAACAACCTGGAGAAGCTGGTGGAGGAGCGCACACAGGCCTACCTGGAGGAGAAACGCAAGGCTGAGGCTCTGCTCTACCAAATTCTACCCCAGTGAGACTTCTGACCCCTTCCTGAATTTTCCTTTGGTATCTGCTCTGTTGCTTTCTACCTCATCTAGCTCCTGACAACTCCCTTCCTAACCCTCAGAACCCTGCTTTGTCACATCTTTGCTACCATGAACCCATTCTGGCTCTAGACCATGTTTTTCATTCTGTCTCCAAATGAGCTGTGCTGCCTTCTTCCTGGCCTCCTATCCCTTCTTCTTAGGATGCTGCTCTACCAGAGCTTCACTCCAGTGAGTATAGGTAGAACAGTCCCATCTTAGGACATTTGGCCTGCAGCCCCAGGGATCCTCTTCCAACCCCCACCACGTGTCCACCCTATCTTGCTCTGGACTGTCAGGACTTCCCAGCCACCTTCCTTCTCCTCCCCTAGGCTCAGCTTTCATGTTAGAACCCATCTCTGCTCCAGCCATACACTCTTTTCCTCTCCCTTTGCCCACTTCTCTGAGTCTGGCTTGGACTGTACCCTTGCCTCCTAGTTCAGTGGCAGAGCAGTTAAAACGGGGAGAGACTGTACAGGCTGAGGCCTTTGACAGCGTTACCATTTACTTCAGTGACATCGTTGGCTTCACAGCTTTGTCGGCAGAGAGCACCCCCATGCAGGTGAGAGACAGGTTAGGGGCCAGGGATGGGGTGGGGACCTAGGGAAGCTTAGCTGGGGCATAGAGAAACTTGATAATAGGAAAGACTAGCTTGTTCTGGAGTTTCCATATCTTGCCACGGCTCGTGTGTTAAGAATTCTTAGAAAGTCAGGCACAAGTTTTGAGGCCTCTACTTTCCCATCCCTTTTAGGTGGTGACACTTCTTAACGATCTATATACATGCTTCGATGCCATAATTGACAACTTTGACGTCTACAAGGTGAGAGCTGGGGCCGCCCTTCCACTGACAGTCCTTTAAAAACCAGTCTCCCCAAACCCCACGTGCCTTACCTGCCCCGTGGTCAGTTTTCCTGCTTGAGTCTCCAGCATTCCAGTGCTGGAGTGCCCTTTATAGACAACTGAGGCTCTGGCACTGTAGTTGTACATCCCAGTCTAATCTCTTGTGAATCCTTGAGGCTTCCCTAATCAGAACCATCACAAGATCTAGTCTGCCACTTTTTGCCTGAGGGTATGGTCAGAGTCTAGCCATCTTTTCTCTTCATCCCCTCGACATGGAGGGAGCATACAGGATGTGGGTATAGAATGATATATTGGGATGAAGGACAAGCTATGTAGTGAAAGCTTTTTGTTGAAGTCATTGAGTCATTTAAGGTAGGCTTTATGGTGCTTGGGAGTAAAAAACGACCTGACTTTGTGGCTAACTGTGTGGCCTTGGGCAAGTAAGAGAAGCTCCTTGAGCCTCAGATATTTTATCTGTATGATGGGAATAATAGACTTATTGTGAATAAGTGCCTAACATTGTGTAGATAATAAATACCCACTCTTGTCCCTTCCCTTTGGATTCACTCTGCCATCTCTTATTTACCATAATGAAGAATTCTGATAAACTCTTTATTCGGATTTACCAATTGTTTGTATTTCCCATTTGCTTTATTAAAAAAAACTTATCTATATATCCATATAATTTTTTTCTGAACCTTTTGCAAGTAAGTGGCAGACACAGTGCCCCTTCATTCCTAAATAAGTCTGTGTGTAGTTCCTAAAAACCAGGACCTTCTCTAACACAGCTTCAGTACAGTTAACAAAGCCAAGTGCCTGCTTTCTTTCCTTTGACACTTTGGGCTATGTAGGGCTTATTTCATTGGGCCTGCTTCTCCCAGATTCTCAGGACTGGGGCACTTATTTGGCAGTCACTGTCTGGCTTCCTGGCTGCCAGGATGACTCATAGTGGTACTCAGCTTGTCTCCTCTTACTCTTCCCCATGCCCATTGATACAGATAGAGATGACCTTTTTATCCCCCTCTCAATCAGGTAGAGACGATTGGAGATGCCTACATGGTGGTATCTGGTCTCCCAGGCAGAAATGGTCAGCGTCATGCCCCAGAAATTGCTCGTATGGCCCTGGCATTACTGGATGCAGTTTCTTCCTTCCGCATCCGCCACCGACCCCATGACCAACTGCGGCTACGCATAGGGGTCCACACAGGTAGGGCTGATTCTCCCTCCTGCTCTCGTATCCACTTTCCCCAGGCTCTTCCAACCTGTTTCTTCTCACAGGGCCCGTCTGTGCTGGGGTCGTTGGCCTGAAGATGCCCCGCTATTGTCTCTTTGGAGACACAGTGAACACTGCTTCCCGAATGGAGTCTAACGGTCAAGGTGAGACATCAACCCTCAACCTCAGCCCCAGCCTCCATCTGGGTTGGCCTTTTCTTCTTTTCAGAGTTCCTCCAAATCTCTCAATTGGATAGACTGCAGTTCCTGATTTCCCCGTCCTTGGACATATTTTGGTTCTAGTGCATGTGCCCTGGGAAGACTGAGACCCTCCTGAGGGATGGTGGTTGGGTAAAGCTCTCCCTGATACTGCAGTTCTTCGGTTGCCTTTTCTTTGATTCCTCTTTCCATCATCTCTCTTGTCCTGCCCCAGCCCTGAAGATTCATGTCTCCTCTACCACCAAGGATGCCCTGGATGAACTTGGATGCTTCCAGCTAGAGCTTCGAGGGGATGTGGAGATGAAGGTGATGGCAGGCCACAGGGAGGGAGTCATGGAAAGGGAGGATCAACGTGACTGTGGAGGCTGTGGGGGAAGAGAGGGAGGTACGAGGAATAACAGAAGAATCTGAATTATCTCTGCTCCCCCAATTCCAGGGAAAAGGAAAGATGCGAACTTATTGGCTCCTAGGAGAGCGGAAAGGACCTGCTGGGCTCCTATAAACCCTACTTCTTCCCAAGTCAGACAGTCCCCTGCTGCTGGTACCTGGGTGGGCAGTAGCCATCATCTCTCCACACATCAGAAGTGGACATTGTCACATGAGATGGAAATCAACATGCATAAAACCCCCACCTTATATGGAAGCTGTTGCCCTTTGCAGCTCAGTCTTGTACATATACCTGTCCCTCTCTGGCCTGGTCTCCTTCCTCCCTACCTTCTGTAAATATCTGTATCTAGACCAGAATATTTTGGCCAAATATAAAACAAACAAACAAAACAGTTTGTGACATAGTCTGCGTTAGGGGCGGCGCCAAGGAAAGGTTCTGGGGTATGGAAACAGTAACTCACAGAATCACTGAATCAGCAGTCTCAGGATGAGAGAGAACACTTTTTATGTGAAACCCTGTCACCAAGTACAGACCAAATTCATTTCCTCCCCACCTCTCCAGTTGAGAGAGAAGGAGATTCCATATTCCACATCTACTTCCCTCCTCAGCCCTTAGATAGGAGTAGTTCAACCCCCTCCACCACCCTGCCCCCCTCCCTGACAGGCAAGGGAAGATATTTCTCCGTGTTGGGAATAACTCTCAGGTTCAAAGGGCAACGGCTGCTCTAGAGACAAAGGCACAGGTGTTGAGAAACTGCAGTTCTTCCGGAACGGTGTGTCTAGTGTCCTGATGTTACTGACACCCTGGAGGAGTGCCAGAATGAGGACGGGGCCTGCTCTGCCCCAAGCCAGGACAGAACAGCCTCCTCCCCTCCTTTCACCCACTCCCAACAGCCAGTCACCCTCACATACCGGTAGCTGAGGTGCCCTCTCTAGCCAGAAGGTTTCAGGCTGCTCTGTATGGTAGTCGTGGATCTGTGAGGGAAATACTGCATAACTCTTGGCCTGAAGAGTTAACTCTTCAGCCTCTGGGCTGGCTGCTTTCCCACAGCCTGTCAGGACCCAGCTGTACAAGGGTGGGGGGTGGGGGTGACCGCGTTCTTACCTTTGTTGGGGCAGGAGGCCCTGCCTGCACCAGCTCCTTTTTGTAGTCGTGGTGTGTCACAGACTCGACCTCAGAGTCCTTCCTTGTGGGTTCCTGCTCTGCCTGCACCTCTTTACTACAGAGACCTGGGGAGTGTCAAGGGCATTCTCCACTGACTTTTGTCCTCTCCCTCCCCATTTCCCTTCACCCAGCATCTCACCAGATTTGTTGGCGCAAGAGCATCTCCAGTATGGCTTCACGCTTCCCTGGGGGAGGTCAGAGAATGGACAGAATAGAGGAGGCTGCTTAAGAAACAGGCCCAGAAGAAACAAAGTTGGGGAAAGGAGGAAAAATTGGGTTTTGTCCTTATACCCCTCAGACAACCATAGGCCCACCTGATATTCCTTTTTTTCTCTACTGAACTCATTCTTGCCCATTCTCTCATGTTTCATACCTCGAATTGGCTGACAGTGGCTTTTTGGGGGCTGGTATGAGTCTTTCTGGGTGGTGCAGGAGGACGTGGGTGACTGTGGCTGCAGGGTCAGCAGTCCCCGGTGTCCGTGTCGGAAAAAGAAACTCTCAGAGCCATCCTGCATGACTGGGACTTGATCCAGGTAGTTGGTGGCTCTCTGTAGGCCCCAAGTTGAGTGACAATGATATCCTTCCTTGTACCCACCCCCATCAACTGGGGGCAGCCTTCAAGAAAAGGGAGCAGGTCAAACCTTAATACCTCCTCCTCCCAGTTGTAGAGAAGGCACTGGCCCCGTGGCAGTGTTTCACTGAGAACTGTACTCTTCCCTTCAACTTCGGGGGGCTTCCACAGCCCTCGGGCACCAGGTTCTGAGACTTTCAAAAATTTCCAGGATTGTTTCTGCGGTTCCCAGTGACAGTGGTGTTTGCAGCCGGTATAATTAGGGATAAGATCTCCCCTGGGGTTTCTGAAGCCTACAGGAGCAGAGAAGTTGAACCTAGGGCCATGGCCATGGCCTGGGCTATGCCTAGAATCAATAGCAGGACCAAGATCAGTGCCTTGACCAGAGCCACCGCCAGGACCCTGACCAGAGCCACCACCAGGACCAGGGCCATGGCCAGGACCTCGACCAGAGCCACCAGGACTACCACCAGGACCAGAACTGGAGCTAGGTCCAGGGTCAGAGCTGGAGTCAGGACCAGGGCTAGAGCTGGAGCCAGGAACAGGGCCAGAACTGGAGCCAGGAATAGGGCCACGGCTAGAGCTAAGGTCATTTGTAGTATAGGGATTCCGAGCAATATGGGGAAAATAGGCAGGCTGAAAGCCGAGTCTCCCGTGGCTTATCTTGTGGGTAAATCTGGGTCCAGTGTAGCGCTCTGTCAGACTGTCAGAGGAGGGCTCCGTGAGCAGGTTCCCATGAGAGTAGGGGGCTGGGCTCTTTGTCCATAATGCAGCTGCTCTGGCAGTGGAGGCGGCTGTGGCAGCTGCTGAAGCTGCTGCGGTTGCAGCTACCAGGGCAGATCTATGACGGCCATCCCAAGAAGAAAAGGGATCGGAACTGGACCCTAGTCCGTCCGAGCTGGGCTGTAAGTCTAAACATCTGAAAAAAAAAAAAAAAAGAAAGCGGCAAAGCTGTCAGAAGCACAGCAGTCTGTTAACTTCCTTGTCCCCTTCCGCCCGCAGCCAGAGCTGTGGCTCTCACCGCGACTGCGATCTGTCAGTAGACTCAGAGGTCTCCATCTTCCGACGCCAGCTACCGGGTTGCCATAGGGACGGCAAATCATGCCAGGAGACTGCGCAGAACTAGAGCTGGGCGGACGTGGAGGGTCAGGGTGCTGGCAAGTTCTCTGCGGGGCGGAAGTCTTAAACCCGCTGTGGTTTGGTATGGCTGCCTTCCGTCTGGATTCCCTTCCGCGTCAGCCCGGCTCTTAAAGTTCCGCTGGCCTCCGTACCTAAGCAGAACTTTTTGAGGTTTTCTAAGGTGGTTCTATGAGGTCGCACAGAGTCACACACGACTGAAGTGACTTAGCAGCAGCAGCAGCAAGGTGGTTCTTCCAGTCCAGCGTTTCTCATGATGTACTCTGCATATAAGTTAAATAAGCAGGGTGATAATATACAGCCTTGACATACTCCTTTTCCTATTTGGAACCAGTCTGTTGTTCCATGTCCAGTTCTAACTGTTGCTTCCTGACCTGCATATAGGTTTCTTAAGAGGCAGGTCAGGTGGTCTGGGATTCCCATCTCTTTCAGAATTTTCCACAGTTTATTGTGATCCACACAAAGGCTTTGGCATAGTCAATAAAGCAGAAATAGATGTTTTTCTGGAACTCTCTTGCTTTTTCTATGATCCAGTGGATGTTGGCAATTTGATCTCTGGTTCCTCTGCCTTTTCTAAAACCAGCTTGAGCATCAGGAAGTTCACGGTTCACGTATTGCTGAAGCCTGGCTTGGAGAATTTTAAGCATTACTTTACTAGCATGTGAGATGAGTGCAATTGTGCGGTAGTTTGAGCATTCTTTGGCATTGCCTTTCTTTGGGATTGGGATGAAAACTGACCTTTTCCAGTCCTGTGGCCACTGCTGAGTTTTCCAAATTTGCTGGCATATTGAGTGCAGCACTTCCACAGCATCATCTTTCAGATTTGAAATAGCTCAACTAGAATTCCATCACCTCCACTAGCTTTGTTTGTAGTGATGCTTTCTAAGGCCCACTTGCCTTCACATTCCAGGATGTCTGGCTCTAGATGAATGATCACACCATCGTGATTATCTGGGTCGTGAGGATCTTTTTTATACAGTTCTTCTGTGTATTCTTGCCACCTCTTCTTAATATCTTCTGCTTCTGTTAGGTCCATACCATTTCTGTCCTTTATCGAGCCCATCTTTGCATGAAATGTTCCCTTGGTATCTCTAATTTTCTTTAAGAGATCTCTAGTCTTTCCCATTCTGTTGGCTTAAAGCTCAACATTCAGAAAACGAAGATCATGGCATCTCGTCCCATCACTTCATGGGAAATAGATGGGGAAACAGTGGAAACAGTGTCAGACTTTATTTTTTGGGGCTCCAAAATTACTACAGATGGTGACTGCAGCCATGAAATTAAAAGATGCTTACTCCTTGGAAGGAAAGTTATGACCAACCTAGATAGCATATTGAAAAGCAGAGACATTACTTTGCCAACAAAGGTCCATCTAGTCAAGGCTATGGTTTTTCCTGTGGTCATGTATGGATGTGAGAGTTGGACTGTGAAGAAGGCTGAGCGCCGAAGAATTGATGCTTTTGAACTGTGGTGTTGGAGAAGACTCTTGAGAGTCTCTTGGACTGCAAAGAGATCCAACCAGTCCATTCTGAAGGAGAGCAGCCCTGGGATTTCTTTGGAGGGAATGATGCTGAAGCTGAAACTCCAGTACTTTGGCCACCTCCTGCGAAGAGTTGACTCATTGGAAAAGACCCTGATGCTGGGAGGGATTGGGGGCAAGAGGAGAAGGGGACGACAGAGGATGAGATGGCTGGATGGCATCACTGACTCGATGGACATGAGTCTGAGTGAACTCCGGGAGTTTGTGATGGACAGGGAGGCCTGGCGTGCTGTGATTCATGGGGTTGCAAAGAGTCAGATACGACTGAGTGACTGAACTGAACTAAACTGAACTGTGTTTTAGAACTAAACTAAACTGTGTTTTAGAACAGGCACAGGGCTGAGGTATCAGTCAAAAGCCTACCTCGTGTGTTTATGGAGGGACATTTTTTCAAAGCTTTTAAGGACGAAGAGGCATCAGACAAGTAGCTCAAAAGCAAAATGGTGAGACATGGGGATTAGCCAAAGGGTAGCCAGTTTTTTTTGGTGTGATTATTTCTCTTCCAGTAAAAGGCCCTCACATTGACAGTCCTTATAGACCCCCCTTAGAATGTGGCTTGGCATGTAAATTGAGCAAGTCTTGGGATTCAGTCTCTTCCTATCCATTCAGGCGAATTCCTACCACTACTTTTCTAGAAGCCTGCCCCAGGTAGACCACGAGTCTTGAGCTCAGAGATATATAGGCAAATACTCCTTTACAGAATGGGATTCCTTAAGTGTCTCAGACCATAGTCAAGGGGGATCATAGTCTTGAATCAGTTTTCTTTCCTATTTGTAGTATAAATCTTTATATATTTAAGACAAGGATCCAGAATTGAGGGAGAGCAAGTTTATTAGCATCACAGGGTGCCGTTTTCCCCCATCCCATCCAAACATCCAGGTCTGGGGTCCCTGGTCATTTGGTAGGTTCAACCTGGAGGCCACTGGAGCTGTCGGCCCCCAAGTACGTGAATGTGTAGGTGATACACAGACTGTGCACCCAGCTTGCCATCGTTGATCACTGAAATGGAGTTTTGGGTTGGGGGTGAGGATCATGGGAAGGTCAAAGAATGGTCACACAGAGGGGCAGGTATGAGAATTAACAGTCGAGGGAAGGGCTCAGGGGCCAAACATCACTCACCAAGTCGGTATCCATCACCCAGCCCCTCAGCCTTTGCTGTTTCCTTGGCCACAAGGAGAAGGTGTCCAAGAAGCTACAGGGAAAGGGGAGGGAGACAGGTTGCTTCATTTATAAGGGAGCAAAATTTCTAGAGGAATACAGGGCTCCCCCAGCCAAACCCTGGCCCTGTCCTTCCCACCTGTTGGTCTTCCTCTTCAGCCTGGCTAATCCGAGGAATGGGCTTCTTAGGAATGACGAGAAAGTGCACAGGAGCCTGAGGGGCCACATCCCGGAATGCGAGACACTGGGAGCAGTGACAGGCCAGAGGCCAACATGTTACTTCAACAGGCTGGATTGTATTTATGAAATTCCTAGGGGGGTGGGTCCTAAGGGCACCTCACCTGCTGGTCCTCATATAGGATGTCAGCTGGGAGGCTTCTATCCAGGATCCGGGAGAAGATGGTTGGGGCTGCTCCCCCAGGAGCTGCCTGCTGGGCCTTGGCTACTTCATCCCCATCAGTCACACCTGCAGCTCCTCGGACCTGCAGGTGGGTCAGACACACCCAAAGGAGGAAGTTGGCAATACCTCTCTCATGTACTTAGGTGGGGCTGGCAAGAGACTGGACTCTTGATGGCCATTAACTTCACCCTTCTAAGAACCTATTAGTGGTTCCCACTAAAAGAGAGAGTTCCTCACTTTCACAGTATCAGCAGCAGGGAGTAGGCCCAGATAATGCTGGGCCTGGTTATATAACAGGCAGTATTACAGTGCAGGTCTCAGCAATGCGATTGAGTGCTGCCCCTGAAGCACTAAGGAAACATATCCCTGTTCAGGTGAAAGGGTGCCAAGTGAGAACCCAGAGGCTTATGTCCTGGTTCCTATTTTACTACTTTTTTTTTGTTTAGTAGTGTGTGTTTAATTGTGAGTTTAGTCGCTCAGTCTTGTTCGACTCTTTGCGACCCCATGGACTATTGAATTACCTTAGGTAAATCTCTTCTCTCAGCATCAAATATAAAGGGGTGATTTGTATCATCTCTTAAGACTACTTTGGATCTCTTTGTTTATGTTTCCACTTCCATTACTTTTTGTCTGATCTTTATGCTGTCTTACTTGTTTTATTGAGGTTTAATACAATTGCCCTGTTTGACACCAGGGCGTCTGGGTGTCACACCTGACCTCTTAATGTGAATTTTGCCTCCAGTCTCCTGAATCAGTGGAGGGAGGAGTTGAGTGCACACAACCCCAGCCCCAGGGAACTGAGGGTAAGTCTCAGTTTCCCAGGGGCTGAGAGAAGGCTGAAGTCAGAGGTGTCACACTGTGGGAGAAAGGAATGAGGTGCATGACTCCTTGAATCGTTCTAGTAAACGGGGAGAAGAATGGCTCCCTCTAATTCTGCAGGGTGGGGGAGGGGGGTGGGGAGGCGGGGTAGGCCTTCGGTTGGCTGGTAAAGGGCAGCACATGGTGCAGTGACCTTGTGTCGACCTCGGGGCCAGGGCCTGTGTGTGGCATAGGTCATCGCGGGCTCGTTTCTCCCGCGGCGAGGTTTTAAGAGAGGCCACCTCGACCATCAGTCCGACCTCGGCGCAGAGCCCTGGAGTTTGCGCTGTGGGAGGGACAACGTACCCCGCCGGGCACTCAGGCTGCGGTCCCGCGAGGCCTTAGGGCTGCTCTAGCCCCGGGGGGGGGGGGGGTTGGGGGGGGGTTGGGGGGGTGCGGAGCGGGGGTGGGGGGGGGGGGTGGAGTGCGGGGCGGGAGTGGGGGGCGGGGCGGGGGAGCCGAGGAGGAATGCAGACCCCGGCCCTGGAGAGAGTCAGAGCCCGCGGGACCCCTTCCTCTCCCCATAGCCACCTCTCACCTGCACCCCCCGAGGCCCTGCCACTGCCACCGCCACCGCCCGACGCGCCACGCAGAGCCCGGCGGCCAGCACCACTGCCGCTGCCATCTTTCCCTCGGCCGCGGGAACCTCCCACCTGGGCCAGCAACTCGAGCTCTGCAGCCTGTTGAGGTGGGGCGGCGGGGAGCCGGCGAGCGACTGCTATTGGCTCTGGCCGAGGCCGGAAGCGAACTCCGTCATCCCATTGGGTAGCGTTTCTGGGCCTGGCACTCCACTGGCTCCGCCGCCACGGTCGTTGCGGAATCTTTTCATCCCATTGGCTTCTTGTGCCAACTCGAGGGTGAATTTTTTACTCCATTGGCTTCGTCCTCTAGTCAGAGTGAAAGTTCCTATACCATTGGGTCCCCTCACTAGTTTTCGCTGTGAGATAGTTTCTCACTCTATTGGAAGGACTGAGCCACCTAGAGGTGGGATTTTCCTCCAATTGGCTCTCAACACAAAGTCGGCCCATCTTAGGCTGCGGCTCCCGAGTAGTGGGGCTTTCACCTTATTGACACCGCCTAGTCGGGTCGGGCCCCTATTGGTGGGCTGAGAGGAAGGGGGCGGTGCTCCGTCACCTGCCGCGCAGAAGCTCATTGGCCAGTAGGAGGGCGGGGTTTGGAGAGGTGGCCACTTGGCGCTTATTGGCCCCAGGACACTAGTACGGAAGTTCCAGACCGCCGGAGTACCGGGGAAAGAAGCGGGTGGGGGACGCCCGGCGAATAGGGCTGAAAGTGAATAGGGACGTGAAAGAAAAGAAAGTGAAGTCACTCAGTCGTGTCCAACTCTTTGTGACCCCATGGATTGTAGCCTACCAGGCTCCTCTGTCCATGGGATTTTCCAGGCAATAGTACTGGAGTGGATTGCCATTTCCTTCTCCAGGGGATCTTCCCGACCCAGGGATCGAACCCAGGTCTCCCGCATTGTAGACATTTTAGTTCGCTGATTCCTAGAATGTCCACTTTCACTCTTGCCATTTCCTGTTTGACTACTTCCAATTTGCCTTGATTCATGGACCTGACATTCCAGGTTCGTATGTAGGGACGTGATCTTTTTTTAACTGGTGGGATAATTACCCAGAATTTCCCCCACAAACAGTTTCAGCCTCTTGACCATTTCAAAGGTGTTTACTTACTCGTCTGAGGGCAATTCCTTCTTAGTTTATGTGCTTGTTCACTCCAAGACTAAAAGTTCTGCAGTTTGTTTTCAGGGCGGTTTTGCATTTTTCTTTCTTTCTTTTTTTAACGGGAGGGGCAGGAGTGTCCTGTTGCACGACTAATAAGCAAAGGACTGTGTGTCCAATGTCCTTTCCTGTTCAGAATAAGTGGTCCACATCCTGACAGAATGTGGTCCACTGGAGAAGGGAATGGCAAACCACTTCAGGATTCTTGCCTTGAGAACCCCATGAACAGTATGAAAAGACAAAATGATAGGATACTGAAAGAGGAACTCCCCAGGTCAGTAGGTGCCCAATATGCTACTGGAGATCAATGGAGAAATAACTCCAGAAAGAATGAAGGGATGGAGCCAAAGCAAAAACAATACCCAATTGTGGATGTGACTGGTGATAGAAGCAAGGTCCGATGCTGTAAAGAGCAATATTGCATAGGAACCTGGAATGTCAGGTCCATGAATCAAGGCAAATTGGAAGTAGTCAAACAGGAGATGGCAAGAGTGAACGTTGACATTCTAGGAATCAGCGAACTGAAATGGACTGGAATGGGTGAATTTAACTCAGATGACCATTATATCTACTACTGCGGGCAGGAATCCCTCAGAAGAAATGGAGTAGCCATCATGGTCAACAAAAGAGTCCGAAATGCAGTACTTGGATGCAATCTCAAAAACGACAGAATGATCTCTGTTCGTTTCCAAGGCAAACCATTCAATATCACAGTAATCCAAGCCTATGCCCCAACCAGTAACGCTGAAGAAGCTGAAGTTGAATGGTTCTATGAAGACCTACAAGACCTTTTAGAACTAACACCCAAAAAAGATGTCCTTTTCATTATAGGGGACTGGAATGCAAAAGTAGGAAGTCAGGAAACACCTGGAGTAACAGGCAAATTTGGCCTTGGAATATGGAATGAAGCAGAGCAAAGGCTAATAGAATTTTGCCAAGAGAATGCACTGGTCATAGCAAACACCCTCTTCCAACAACACAAGAGAAGACTCTACACATGGATATCACCAGATGGTCAACACTGAAATCAGATTGATTATATTCTTTGCAGCCAAAGATGGAGAAGCTCTAGACAGTCAACAAAAACAAGACTGGGAGCTGACTGTGGCTCAGATCACGAACTCCTTATTGCCAAATTCAGACTTAAATTGAAGAAAGTAGGGAAAACCACTAGACCATTCAGGTATGACCTAAATCAAATCCCTTATGATTATACAGTGGGAGTGAGAAATAGATTTAAGGGACTAGATCTGATAGATAGAGTGCCTGATGAACTATGGAATGAGGTTTGTGCCATTGTACAGGAGACAGGGATCAAGACCATTCCCATGGAAAAGAAATGCAAAAAAGCAAAATGGCTGTCTGGGGAGGCCTTACAAATAGCTGTGAAAAGAAGAGAAGTGAAAAGCAAAGGAGAAAAGGAAAGATATAAACATCTGAATGCAGAGTTCCAAAGAATAGCAAGAAGAGATAAGAAAGCCTTCCTCAGCGATCAATGCAAAGAGATAGAGGAAAACAACAGAATGGGAAAGACTACAGATCTCTTCAAGAAAATCAGAGATATCAAGGGAACATTTCATGCAAAGATGGGCTCGATAAAGGACAGAAATGGTATGGACCTAACAGAAGCAGAAGATATTAAGAAGAGATGGCAAGAATACACAGAAGAACTGTACAAAAAAGATCTTCACGACCCAGATAATCACGATGGTGTGATCACTGACCTAGAGCCAGACATCCTGGAATGTGAAGTCAAGTGGGCCTTAGAAAGCATCACTACGAACAAAGCTAGTGGAGGTGATGGAATTCCAGTTGAGCTATTTCAAATCCTGAAAGATGATGCTGTGGAAGTGCTGCACTCAATATGCCAGCAAATTTGGAAAACTCAGCAGTGGCCACAGGATTAGAAAAGGTCAGTTTTCATTCTGATCCCAAAGAAAGGCAATGCCAAAGAATGCTCAAACTACCGCACAATTGCACTCATCTCACACACTAGCAAAGTAATGCTCAAAATTCTCCAAGCCAGGATTCAGCAATATGTGAACCGTGAACCTCCAGATGTTCAAGCTGGTTTTAGAAAAGGCAGAGGAACCAGAGATCAAATTGCCAACATCCGCTGGATCATGGAAAAAGCAAGAGAGTTCCAGAAAAACATCTATTTCTGTTTTATTGACTATGCCAAAGCCGTTGTCTATGTGGATCACAATAAACTGTGGAAAATTCTGAAAGAGATGGGAATATCAGACCACCTGATCTGCCTCTTGAGAAACCTATTTGCAGGTCAGGAAGCAACAGTTAGAACTGGACATGGAACAACAGATGGTTCCAAATAGGAAAAGGACTACATCAAGGCTGTATATTGTCACTGTGCTTATTTAACTTATATGCAGATTACATCATGAGAAACACTGGGCTGGAAGAAGCACAAGTTGGAATTAAGATTGCCGGGAGAAATCTCAATAACCTCAGATATGCAGATGACACCACCCTTATGGCAGAAAGTGAAGAGGAACTAAAAAGCCTCTTGATGAAAGTGAAAGAGGAGAGTGAAAAAGTTGGCTTAAAGCTCAACATTCAGAAAACGAAGATCATGGCATCTGGTCCCATCACTTCATGGGAAATAGATGGGGAAACAATGGAAACAGTGTCAGACTTTATTTTTTTGGGCTCCAAAATCACTGCAGATGGTGATTGCAGCCATGAAATTAAAAGATGCTTACTCCTTGGAAGGAAGGTTATGACCAACCTAGATAGCATATTCAAAAGCAGAGACATTACTTTGCTAACAAAGGTCCATCTAGTCAAGGCTGTGGTTTTTCCAGTGGTCATGTACGGATGTGAGAGTTGGACTGTGAAGAAAGCTGAATGCCGAAGAATTGATGCTTTTGAACTGTGGTGTTGGAGAAGACTCTTGAGAGTCCCTTGGACTGCAAGGAGATCCAACCAGTCCATTCTAAAGGAGATCAGTCCTGGGTGTTCATTGGAAGGACTGAGATCTAAAGGTGAAACTCCAGTACTTTGGCCACCTCATGTGAAGAGTTGACTCATTGGAAAAGACTCTGATGCTGGGAGGGATTGGGGACAGGAGGAAAAGGGGACGACAGAGGATGAGATGGCTGGATGGCATCACTGACTCGATGGACGTGAGTCTGAGTGAACTACGGGAGTTGGTGATGGACAGGGAGGCCTGGTGTGCTGCGATTCATGGGGTCGCAAAGAGTCAGACAAGACTGAGCGACTGAACTGAACTGAACGGTAAGCTCCATGCCTGACATTTTCAGTGAGTCAGGCGGGTTCGAAGGATGAGGGAAAATGCCTTATGGCTAGGTTAGAAGTATATTTTGTTCTGCTGGAATATACATTTTTTGACATCAGAAACATGTGATCACAAAATGTTAATATACTCTAATATACTCAAACCAGGTAAGTTTTAGTCTGATATTTAATACAGGGCAAAAGTCACCACTGTGTCTTTTTTGTTTTAAAGCATGTGACCTGACATATATAGACACTCAAGAAATATTTGTGGAATGGATAACATTTGGTTATTTCTTTCATTTCCTTTTCCATAATATATAATACATATGTATTACATATTACATTCTTATTACCATTTCTTATCCTTTTCACAATTTCCCATAGTATTACATAGTCTATATAAATATTTTGTAATGGCTGCATAATATTAATACTTCTTTAAATGAGTTTATCACAGTTTATGAGTTTAAATGAGTTTGTTGTTGCTGCTAAGTCGCTTCCATCGTGTCTGACTCTGTGTGACCCCATAGACGGCAGCCTACCAGGCTCCCCGTCCCTGGGATTCTCCAGGCAAGAACACTGGAATGGGTTGCAATTTCCTTCTCCAATGCATGAAAGTGAAGTCGCTCAGTCATGTCCGACTCCTAGTGACCCCATGGACTGCACCCTACCAGGCTCCTCCGCCCATGGGATTTTCTAGGCAAGAGTACTGGAGTGGGGTGTCATTGCCTTCTCCGTTAAATGAGTTTACCATTCTTTTATTGTTGACTGCTATTTGAATTGGTTTTAGTTAATGGTCATCGTGGTGCTAATTCCAAAATAACCAGTAATAAGGAATTCTACTTCTGGAGATAGTAATGATTTCTTTTGAATAGCCATATTAGAGAGTCTTTTCTGCTTCTGAAGGCAGACATTTGACCCTGGGATTTCCCCCAGGAGTTCTAGCAGTCAAAGTTGCATTCCTTTCCTTGGAAGAATAGATGACCTCATTAAATGTGGAAATGTACATTGGCCTTTTCTGTACCCTGGAGGCTACAGTAGTCTGTGTGCCTGTGGAGAAGGGCAAGAGATAAGAGGTGCTGGGATGTAGGAAGAGGAAACCAGCCAGGACTGGTAGGTGAGTACAAAACACTTTGAAACTGGTTATTTCTTTGGGTTCTTAAAGACACAGGTAGCACATAGGTCCATCCTATTTTATAGACCCAGAAACAGAGGCTCTGGGAGGGAAAGTGACTGGCCTAAGATCATAGAGCCCATTACTGTCAGAACCTGCTATTCTCCGTTAGAATCATGTATGGGCTTCCTAGTCAACTCCCACACATTCACCCATTCTGGCCCCCGGCCCCTGGATTCTCTGCTCCAGGTGCTTGTGATCACTTGTAGCTGCTCTCTGAAAGCTGCAACACTCTGTGGGTTCTGGCCACTGTCTCCTGTACTTTGATCCCTACCACTGCATCTGCTACTGGACCTCATTAGAGACTTCTGTTCCTTTTTTAAAAAATCTGTTGATTGCATCCTGGCTTTACTTTTTTTTCTTATTTGTGTGGTCAGCTCCCTCCACATCCTCAAGCCTTCTTTTGGCTTATTTTCTTCCTCCCTGACACTCTTCCCATCACCACCCATTAATCTAAATATTTTGCTTCTCTGCTCCTCTGACTTGGTTCCAGCTTCCAACTATACCTGAATCCTCAATTACCCACCCATCAGGGTTTTCTCCAGTTCCTTTCTTTAACCTTCCCAAGCCTTTATCCCTCTTCCTGTCTCCTACCCGCCCACCCCCCACTCTTATCCCCTTCCTCCCCCACCAGAAACTGACCTTGTCTCCTACGTTCCCAGGGGAGCGTCCACAGAATTCTACTCCCTGCAACTCAGTGAGGGCCCCATCCTTTCTTTCTTCTTCCTGGTCCCCAGAAGTGGTGTTTCTCCTGTCCAGACTGAATCCCTTCACCTCTGCCTTTACCTCATCCTCTCCTTCTGTCTTTGGGATCTGTCTTCCCTAGGCATTTCTCTTTTTCTACTGTATCCTTCAAGGTCTTTTTCTCTACTGGTCTCTCCTAACTAAAAAGAATGCTTTTTTCCTAACTAAAAATTGCTTTCTTGATTCCACATCCCCCTGTAGATATTGTCTGACTTCTTCCCTGCTCTTTTCATCTAAGCTTCTTACAGAAATGCCTTCACACTTACTATTGTTTGGTTCCGCTTTCCACTGCACCACCAAAACTGCACTTTCTGAAGTCACCAAAGACTTTCTAATTGCAGATCTGATGGACACTTTCAGTCTTTATCTTCCTGGAGCCCCCAGCTATATCTGACATCAGTGCTCCTTCTTGAAATCCCTCCCTTGAAGCCATTCTCTCTTCCTGATGCCAGAAATAGCCTTTTGAATGCACGTGGGGTGGAGGCAGATGGTTGGATCTACCCTGTCTCTTGCCCCCCTGGAGGTGCTAACTCCAAGGTCCTAGGGTGTCTGCCCCAGGCTGGGCTCTCTCTGCCTCATACAGAGTCAGTCAGATTCCAGTGGTTTTCTCTTTATTGCTGATCTGGGCCAGGCTCACAGAGGCCTGCGCCAGGTGTCGACAGTGTCTGTCCCTGGAGAACGGAAGAGCAGAGGTGAAAGGGTCAGATACGGGGCTTAGATGGAGGGCCAGGCTGGACATCGCGTGGGCTAGGGAGCCCTGGGGGACTAGGGTAAGAGCTGGGATGGCCAGAGAGCCCCTGCTTCTGGAGGGCCTCGAAGTCAGAGTGGTTGATGATGGCTTCTTGGAGGGTAGGCATCTCTGCAAAAGGCACATAGTCTGCTCCTGGGGGTATAAATCAGTGTGGGTGTGGGCTGCAGGAAGGAGGGGCAAAGTAGTCCTGGGTGGGATGGCTTAGGGCAGGAGTGCCTTCAGCTTGGCTGATTATAGACCCTTGAGTGGGCCCTGAGCCCAGGTTGCCCTCTCACCGTGTGGCCTCCCTCCTCGCCGCCGGGTCTCCTCAGTCTCAAAGAAAGTCTCATGTTCCTCCCAGCGCCGGTCACAGGCCGCACAGAGGAAATTAGACTCAAAGCAGCTGCAGCAACAGCCTAAGGCAAGGGGGCAGCCAAGGAGAGTGCAGGGAATTCGGGCTTCCCTAGGGGCTGACCACATCCTCACATCTTCCTCACCAACTGCATGCCCAAATCTCTCCTCCCAGTTCCCCATCTGCATCCCCAAACTACTTGCAGCCTATCCAAACCCATGCCCACCCCTGCACTCCCCTTGCTTAAGAAAGTACCTTTGACCCTGCAGGAATGGGACCCAGTAGCTGTGTGGTCTTCATGGCTGTGTTTGCAGCGACATTGGGCCCTCCAAGACCTGGGGTCAAAAGTGGCCCGTCTCTTGAGCCAGAACTCACCCACCTCCTCTGGGCGTGAGGGGATGAAGCAGAACATGAGGCAGCGGCACTGGCCCATGTTGCAGGGCACGGATATGTCTGTGAAGAGGGTTAGACCAGCACTTGACAGGGCTTGGTCTTCCCATGTCAACGTCTCCCCCAAACCAACACACACACACACACACACACACACACACACACACACACACGCTCTCACACATCTCAACACACGACAGAAGACAGTTACCCTTCACACCTGAGATGATCTGGTGCTCTCTCAGCAAGTGTCCACAAAAGCACTTGGACTCATCCCCAATTCGGAAACAGTCCCATAGATAATGGGGGCAGCGCCAGCCAATATAGAGACCTGGGTATGGAGGGATTGAGTAATAAGGGAAAGTAACAAGGAAAAATCTCTTCTTGCTATTCTTTGGAACTCTGCATTCAGATGTTTATATCTTTCCTTTTCTCCTTTGCTTTTCGCTTCTCTTCTTTTCACAGCTATTTGTAAGGCCTCCCCAGACAGCCATTTTGCTTTTTTGCATTTCTTTTCCATGAGGATGGTCTTGATCCATGTCTCCTGTACAATGTCATGAACCTCATTCCATAGCTCATCAGGCACTCTATCTATCAGATCTAGGCCCTTAAATTTATTTCTCACTTCCACTGTATAATCATAAGGGATTTGATTTAGGTCATACCTGAATGGTCTAGTGGTTTTCCCTACTTTCTTCAATTTAAGTCTGAATTTGGCAATAAGGAGTTCATGGTCTGAGCCACAGTCAGCTCTTGGTCTTGTTTTTGCTGACTGTATAGAGCTTCTCCATCTTTGGCTGCAAAGAAAGCTTCTCCATCTTTGGCTGCAAAGAATATAATCAATCTGATTTCGGTGTTGACCATCTGGTGATGTCCATGTGTAGAGTCTTCTCTTGTGTTGTTGGAAGAGGGTGTTTGTTATGACCAGTGCATTTTCTGGGCAAAACGCTATTAGTCTTTGCCCTGCTTCATTCCATATTCCAAGGCCAAATTTGCCTGTTACTTCAGGTGTTTCTTGACTTCCTACTTTTGCATTCCAGTCCCCTATAATGAAAAGGGCATCTTTTTTGGGTGTTAGTTCTAAAAGGTCTTGTAGGTCTTCATAGAACCATTCAACTTCAGCTTCTTCAGCGTTACTGGTTGGGGCATAGGCTTGGATTACTGTGATATTGAATGGTTTGCCTTGGAAATGAACAGAGATCATTCTGTCGTTTTTGAGATTGCATCCAAGTACTGCATTTCGGACTCTTTTGTTGACCATGATGGCTACTCCATTTCTTCTGAGGGATTCCTGCCCGCAGTAGTAGATATAATGGTCATCTGAGTTAAATTCACCCATTCCAGTCCATTTCAGTTCGCTGATTCCTAGAATGTCGACATTCACTCTTGCCATCTCTTGTTTGACCACTTCCAATTTGCCTTAATTCATGGACCTGACATTCCAGGTTCCTATGCAATATTGCTCTTTACAGCATTGGACCTTGTTTCTATCACCAGTCAATGCAAAGAAATACAGGAAAACAACAGAATGGGAAAGACTAGAGATCTCTTCAAGAAAATCAGAGATATCAAAGGAACATTTCATGCAAAGATAGGCTTGATAAAGGACAGAAATGGTATGGACCTAATAGAAGCAGAAGATATTAAGAAGAGATGGCAAGAATACACAGAAGAACTGTACAAAAAAAGATCTTCACAACCCAGATAATCACGATGGTGTGATCACTGACCTAGAGCCAGACATCCTGGAATGTGAAGTCAAGTGGGCCTTAGAAAGCATCACTACGAACAAAGCTAGTGGAGGTGATGGAATTAAAGTTGAAGTATTTCAAATCCTGAAAGATGATGCTGTGAAAGTGCTGCACTCAATATGCCAGCAAATTTGGAAAACTCAGCAGTGGCCACAGGACTGGAAAAGGTCAGTTTTCATCCCAATCCCAAAGAAAGGCAATGCCAAAGAATGCTCAAACCACTGCACAGTTGCAGTCACCTCACACGCTAGTAAAGTAATGCTTAAAATTCTCCAAGCCAGGCTTCAGCAATATGTGAACCGTGAACTTCCAGATATTCAAGCTGGTTTTAGAAAAGGTAGAGGAACCAGAGATCAAATTGCCAACATCTGCTGGATCATGGAAAAAGCAAGAGAGTTCCAGAAAAACATCTATTTCTGCTTTATTGACTATGCCAAAACCTTTGACTGTGTGGATCACAATAAACTGTGGAAAATTCTTCAAGAGATGGGAATATCAGACCACCTGATCTGCCTCTTGAGAAATTTGTATGCATGTCAGGAAGCAACAGTTAGAACTGGACATGGAACAACAGACTGGTTCCAAATAGGAAAAGGAGTACATCAAGGCTGTATATTGTCACTGTGCTTCTTTAACTTATATGCAGAGTACATCATGAGAAACGCTGGACTTGGAGAAACACAAGCTGGAATCAAGATTGCCAGGAGAAATATCAATAACCTCAGATGTGCAGATGACACCATCCTTATGGCAGAAAGTGAAGAGGAACTAAAAAGCCTCTTGATGAAGGTGAAAGTGGAGAGTGAAAAAGTTGGCTTAAAGCTCAACATTCAGAAAACGAAGACCATGGCATCTGGTCCCATCACTTCATGGGAAATAGATGGGGAAACAGTGGAAACAGTGTCAGACTTTATTTTTTTGGGCTCCAAAATCACTGCAGATGGTGACTGCAGCCATGAAATTAGAAGACACTTACTTACACCTTGGAAGGAAAGTTATGACCAACCTAGATAGCATATTCAAAAGCAGAGACATTACTTGGCCAACAAAGGTTCGTCTAGTCAAGGCTATGGTTTTTCCAGTGGTCATGTTTGGATGTGAGAGTTGGACTGTGAAGAAAGCTGAGCGCCGAAGAATTGATGCTTTTGAACTGTGGTGTTGGAGAAGACTCTTGAGAGTCCCTTGGACTGCAAGGAGATCCAACCAGTCCATTCTGAAGGAGATCAGCCTTGGGATTTCTTTGGAAGGAATGATGCTAAAGCTGAAACTCCAATACTTTGGCCACCTCCTGCGAAGAGTTGACTCATTGGAAAAGACTCTGATGCTGGGAGGGATTGGGGGCAAGAGGAGAAGGGACGACAGAGGATGAGATGGCTGGATGGCATCACTGACTCGATTGACATGAGTCTGAGTGAACTCCGGGAGTTGGTGATGGACAGGGAGGCCTGGTGTGCTGCGATTCATGGGGTCGCAAAGAGTTGGACACGACTGAGCGACTGATCTGATCTGAACAGGGAAAAATAGCCTAAGCTCCGCCCAAAGTGTTCTTACCTCTCCCTCCATGTGTCTCTATCACCACCCACACATCCTCCTCCCTGCCCCTTTAGACTTTTTGTTCAAGGTTTTCTCATCACCCTACGAGTGTCTTCAGAGCCTGTCCCACCCGAGGATCCATTCCACCTGTGTCGGCCTGTCAGAGGTGACTGAAGACAGCCTTCATTTCTGAGCAGGAAGATTATTATAAATGAGCTTCTGTGTGATGATGCACATGTATCTTGCTGTGTTCTCTGTGACTGTGGGATTCTCATCTCCTCCCCTCCCAACGCTAGAGCCCACCTTTGCTTGGTTTCCTTGAAGTGTCTAAGGTGAGGGCAAAGGAAGATGATGGGCCAGGTGCAGAGTAGGTGGTGGAGATTGGCTCCTAAGGAGCATGGTGGTGAAGGGACCTGAAGAGGAGGAGGTGGGGCAGCCCCAGTGCCATGAGGAAGGAGGCGGGCTTCCCTCACTTCTTCAGGCTGGCACTGTCATATGTCCCTTCTACATTCCTGAGGTTACTGAACTAATGCCCTCTGTGAACCTGAGAAGGGCTGCCTATGGTTCTCCAAGGTTCAGGAGAAAAGGGGAGGCCAGAAGTCATGAGTGGGGTGAACAGCAAAAATAGAGTCTTGTGAGGCTAAGAAAGGAGGCATGGGAAGGAAGAAGAGCCTAAGCTGTATCCCTGAGAGCAGGCACTGGCCAGAGGCTGCTGCCCTTGAGATGAGAAACAGTCTGGCTTCACAATTAGTCTCACCACAAGGCAAGGGTGGTGCTGAGTAAATGTGGGAGGAGATCCAGAGCCTTTCCCACTCAGGTTTTCTCATCCTCTGTGAGAGCTGAGAGTATCCCAACTTGAAGTCAACAATCCTGGGTCTCCCCCTCAACCCCCCAGGAGTGGGGCCTTCAGCTCTAGGACTCTTAATCCTATTTAAAAGCTCCAGTGAACTGCCATCTCCATCAAAAAGTTGTCCCTGATTTCCCCTTCTGTCTAGGAGTCCCTCTCCTCCTGCCTTCCATGACTCTTGTGCTACCCTTGTCACATCACAGTGCCTTCTAGTGGACTGTTCACTTGTATTCTCCTTCCACTGTGAGTTCCTCTAAGGCAGGGTCAGTCTTTTCATCACTGTTTTGAGTCCTCACACAGGACCTGGTACAAAACAGGTGCTCTGAGAACATAGAAGCTTGACTGAATAAGCGATTGAGCAAATTCCTTTAGGAGGGAAGAGAGACCCAGTATTTCAGGTAAAACCCTGAAGTTCCATAAGGAGAATGAGAAAGAGTCAAGTGTCCTCTGCTCTTTGACTCTGGCCAGGACCACAATCCACAATTCTGTGCCTGTCAAACTAGGTTTTCTTGTCTTACCCATGGTCTCTTAGCATCTGAAGCCTGTCCAGATGTGGCTTTTGGCTTTGATGCTTCTGACTTACACCGCCAGCCCGTTGTATTAGTGCCCCATCACACCAGGGAAGCTTGGTTGAAAGGGGGCAGAGTTTAGACCGAGTCACAATGAGGTTGGGTGGAGGCTGGCATTCCACTGGAGGAATTCTGAACTCTGTTTAGAATAGCAGGATCCAGTGCATGAACAGGTGAGGTGCAGAGTTGAACAAGGGTTCAGTTCAGCTCAGTCGCTCAGTCGTGTCCAACTCTTTGCGACTCCATGAACCGCAGCACGCCAGGCCTTCCTGTCCATCACCAACTCCTAGAGTTCACTCAAACTCACGTTCGTCGAGTCGGTGATGCCATCCAGCCATCTCATCCTCTGTCGTCCCCTTCTCCTCCTGTCCCCAATCCCTCCCAGCATCAGAGTCTTTTCCAATGAGTCAACTCTTCACGTGAGGTGGCCAAAGTATTGGAGTTTCAGCTTTAGCATCAGTCCTTCCAATGAACACCCAGGACCAATCTCCTTTAGAATGGACTGGTTGGATCTCCTTGCAGTCCAAGGGACTCTCAAGAGTCTTCTCCAATACCACAGTTCAAAAGCATCAATTCTTTGGCGCTCAGCTTTCTTCACAGTCCAACTCTCACATCCGTAACCATCCATGGTCATACATGACCACTGGACAAACCATAGCCTTGACTAGACGGACCTTTATTGGCAAAGTAATGTCTCTGCTTTTCAATATGCTATCTAGATTGGACATAACTTTCTTTCCAAGGAGTAAGCGTCTTTTAATTTCATTTAATTAAATGAAATTAATTTATTAAAGCGTCTTTTAATTTAAAATCACAGCAGTCACCATCTGCCATGATTTTGGAGCCCAAAACAATAAAGTCTGCCACTATTTCCACTGTTTCCCCATCTATTTTCCATGAAGTGATGGGACCAGATGCCATGATCTTCGTTTTCTGAATGTTGAGCTTTAAGCCAACTTTTTCACTCTCCTCTTTCACTTTCATCAAGAGGCTTTTTAGTTCCTCTTCACTTTCTGCCATGAGGGTGGTGTCATCTGCATATCTGAGGTTATTGAGATTTCTCCCGGCAATCTTGATTCCAGCTTGTGCTTCTTCCAGCCCAGTGTTTCTCATGATGTACTCTGCATATAAGTTAAATAAGCACAGTGACAATATACAGCCTTGACCTACTCCTTTTCCTACTTGGAACCAGTCTGTTGTTCCATGTCCAGTTCTAACTGTTGCTTCCTGACCTGCAAATAGGTTTCTCAAGAGGCAGGTCAGGTGGTCTGGTATTCCCATCTCTTTCAGAATTTTCCACAGTTTATTGTGATCCACATAGACAAAGGCTTTGGCATAGTCAATAAAGCAGAAATAGACGTTTTTCTGGAACTCTCTTGCTTTTTCCATGATCCAGCAGATGTTGGCAATTTGATCTCTGGTTCCTCTGCCTTTTCTAAAACCAGCTTGAACACCTGGAGGTTCACAGTTCACATATTGCTGAAGCCTGGCTTGGAGAATTTTGAGCATTACTTTACTAGCGTGTGAGATGAGTGCAATTGTGCAGTGCCCCATAGATCAAGGCCTGGCCTGAGGGCCTGGGAGAGTCAAGTTCAAGCACTGTTGTCGGAGTCATTGCTCATCTTTCAGATGAAGAAGACTGAAGTTTGAGCTAGAGGAATGGCAATTATACCTCAGACTCTATAATCCCCTTAATGTGGGACAATATAGAGTGGGCTGTGCATTCCAGAGTAGGGCCTTCTACTCTGCCTTGATTCCAAACCCTCTTCCTGTTATAATTGGACGAGGACTGGGGAGGAGACATTATAGGGGATGCCATTTTGACTGCACAATACATTCATTTCCATGATCACACAGTCTCATTTGCATGATAACATCTCTTATGGTTAGAACATAACTCTATTCCAATCAATAGGGAAATAAACCCCCTTCCCCCAAATGCAGTGATACCTATTGAATTCAGTTGAGAAATCCCAGAATCCTCATAACAGGTCAGGTGACCTTCTTACCGAATTCCTACAGACGTGAAGTTCAGTGACACAGATGCACGTGTTCACACACAGAATGGTGTGTGCTCACATGGTTCACATGCACACCCTTTATATACAGACATAGTGAAGCCTGGCATGCCATTAACAGGACCGTCTAGAATACTACTTCTGGGCTGAGACTTGGAGTTAATGGGACTAGAAGACATGGCTCTCTTTGGTGAGAAGACTTAGAGCTTTGGATTTCCAGGTGATCATGGGTTTGGCATTCAGGGATCATGGCCTTTTTTTTTTTTAACTTTTAGCTGCACCATGTGGTGGGATCCTTGTTCCCCCACATCAGTGTCAGGGGTCAAACCTGCACCCCCTGCAGTGGAAGTGCAGAGTCTTAACCACTGGACTGCCAGGGAAGTCCCCATGACAGCCTTTTAATACATTTCCACCAAGGGGACTAAGGCCTTTTGCCTTGTTAGAGCAACAAGTCACCTGGAAACTGTCCAGGGTCCTGGGCCATCTCTGCTTTAGGATCTGTTTGGTGCAGGTTACCTGAGCCCTAGTTCAGCCACCTGTTCCTGCTTGGCTTTATATGAATATCCTCACTTTTTGTCTGCATCCACCCTCATCTACTTTGGCCTACCCATCTGCTCCCCTCCCAGATTCCAGGAAGGTGGTGGTGCCATTTTCCACAAGGGCTATCCACTGAAGGAGCAGGTTCCTAGATCCTGTTGGACAGAGGGATGGCCATGGGCCTCTCACAGTTCCCTGAAAGGCTGCCTGGGCTCACCTGTTTGGATGGCATTCAGGGCTGCATCCTTCTCCCATTGGAAAAGATAATTCACTTGCGTACCAAACTTCTCTCTGTGCATTGCCTTAGCCACACCCACCAGGTCTGCCTGTTTAGCAGGGACCACTGGGTGGATGGTGTAACCTGGGGAGGGAAAGGCTAAGTAACTAAGGCGAAGTGAGGAGGCCCCAAATCTAAGAGAAGGGGCCAGGTCACAGAGTAACCCAATCTCCTCCTCCTGAGGCAGGTCAAAGACAGTGCTGAGAAAAGGGGAATGAGCAGGAGCAATTACGGCTGACTCCTTTCTTCCCCTTCTTGCCCAGCCGGTGTTCAGGCTGAGCTGCGTGAGTATTACTGTCAGCGACATCCATCTCTTTCTCGCCCTCTTCTTCCTCTTCCTTCACTTTTGTAGATGTGTCCAAGTAGACCTGGGATGGAGAGCCTGAAAGGGAGTGCCTTGGAAAGCCTTCAAATTCAGAGGTGTGGATGGACCTCTTTGCCCATGAGCTCTCGCTGGAGGAAGACTCAGAGAAATCTTCCTCTGGATTATCAGGGGAGGCATGGCCTAGTGACGAAGTCTGAAAAGCAAGTTGTTGATCTAGGACTTTGGGGATGTGGGTTTCCAACTGGGTCTCAGGGGTAAGGGTCTCCAAAGGGACTTCAGAGGCAGAGTGTTCTAAAGGGGTGGTAGAGGTGGAAGGCTCTACAGGGGCTTCAGAGGTGTGGATGTCTAAAGAGGTCTGGGAAGTGGAGGGCAACACAGGAGATTCAGAGGCAAGGGACTCTAACAGGGTTTCAGAGACGGCGGGCTCTAAGGGGCTTTCAGGGATAGGGGGCTCCTGTGAGTCCTCAGGAGAGGGGTCCTTTGAAGAAAGGCTCTCTTCTGCATCCAAGGTGGTATGAGGCTCTTCTGTGACCTTGTCTGCTTCCATCTAGCGGTAGAACAGGGTACATGTTTCATTAGGTTAGGATTAGAGGGTCTGCAAGTCAGGATTCACAGGGGGCTATGGAATTAAGATAAAGCTTTTAATGCACCTGAGATATGACTTGGGGGAAGCCAGATGAGCTCTGGGCCAGGGCTTGGTGCTAGGAGGTTCACCCATGTGCCTAGACCCAAACTGCGTACTGAAAGTCTGAAGCAGTCAGAATCCCATCAGTAGATGGTAGCAGAGAAGGGATCCTGAACATAGCATCTTGGCTAGTCCGAGAGCAGGATTCTGGGTGTAATTTAGGATCATAGAGGTCAGGCTGTGAAGTTCTAGAGACTGGGAAGACCAAGCCAAAGTGGGGGTTTGCTCCGAAGAGTGCAGGATGCAGTGACCACAGTCTAGTCTTGTCCAAGGACCCCTCCCTGCCCTTGGTAATGTCATTCATGTTCAGTGCTTCAGCTACTTCCAGTTATATGTTGATGACCCCTAAATCCATATTTCCAGCTCAGACCCTGAACTTCACAGTCGTACCCAACTGTCTGCTAGACATTGCTAAATTGATGTCCCACAGGTCATCAAAACTGAACTCTGGGAATTATCATGGTCTTCTCCTTTCCTCTCAGCCCACATCTTAGAATGGGCACCAAAGACTATATTTCCTATCTTCTAAATATCCCACAAGTCCATTCTCTCCTCTCCTTTCCCTCCCATTTTGTTCAAATTCTCATAGTTTTCTACCTGGATTATGTAATACCCTTGCTCCTCTGCTGCCTTTCCTAGCATATTAATCTAATCGTCCATTCTTTCATTGATTTATGTAACTTATGCTTTTAAAGAGCCTAATCTTAATACTTTTACTCAGGCACTGGACTCAGCTGAAAGAATCTAGAAAGGAGACCAGTTAACCAAAATGACAATACAAATGAGTTGGTGTTGTGCTGGGGTAAGCCCAGGATGCTGTGGAGACTGGGGTGTGCCTAATTTATCTTGGAAGGATGTCCAAACGGGGTCATGCATGCTAAGTCACTTCAGTTGTGTCTGACTCTATGTGACCCTACAGACTGCCAGGCTCCTCTGTCTATGGGATTCTTCAGACAAGAATACTGGAGTGGGTTGCCATGCCCTCCTCCAGGGGATCTTCCCAACCCAGGGATCGAACCCACATCTCCCATGTCTACCTGCATCAGCAAGTGGGTTCTTTTCCACTAGTACCACCTGGGAAGCCCAGGTACAAAGGGTGTCAGTCCTTCTTAATGACCCAGGTGTGAGACCTTTCTGAAATGGCATTCCTTTGCCTAAAAACAATCAAATGACTCAGCCTAAGGATTAGGTCCAAATTTCTTGGCCCTGACATTCAAGGCTTGTCATCATTTGAAGCACTGCCTAAGGATTCCAGCCTTACCTTCTCCTGCTCTCTACTTTGGTCCATGTTCCCCAAATACTACATTTATCATTTCTTAAACTCATCAGAATGGGTGAATTTAACCCAGATGACCATTATATCTACTACTGCGGGCAAGAATCCCTTAGAAGAAACGGAGTGGCCATCATGGTCAACAAAAGAGTCCGAAATGCAGTACTTGGATGCAATCTCAAAAATGACAGAATGATCTCTGTTCGTTTCCAAGGCAAACCATTCAATATCACAGTAATCCAAGTCTATGCCCCAACCAGTAATGCTGAAGAAGCTGAAGTTGAACGGTTCTATGAAGACCTATAAGACCTTTTAGAACTAATACCCCAAAAAGATGTCCTTTTCATTATAAGGGACTGGAATGCAAAAGTAGGAAGTCAAGAAACACCTGGAGTAACAGGCAAATTTGGCCTTGGAATATGGAATGAAGCAGGGCAAAGACTAATAGCATTTTGCCAAGAAAATGCACTGGTCATAGCAAACACCCTCTTCCAACAACACAAGAGAAAACTCTACGCATGGACATCACCAGATGGTCAACACCGAAATCAGATTGATTGTATTCTTTGCAGCCAAAGATGGAGAAGCTCTATATAAGTCAGCAAAAACAAAACCAGGAGCTGACTGTGGCTCAGATCACGAACTCCTTATTGCCAAATTCAGACTTAAATTGAAGAAAGTAGGGAAAACCACTAGACCATTCAGGTATGACCTAAATCAAATCCCTTATGATTATACAGTGGGAGTGAGAAATAGATTTAAGGGACTAGATCTGATAGATAGAGTGCCTGATGAACTATGGACTGAGGTTCATGACATTGTACAGGAGACAGGGATCAAGACCATCCCCATGGAAAAGAAATGCAAAAAAGCAAAATGGCTGTCTGGGGAGGCCTTACAAATAGCTGTGAAAAGAAGAGAAGTGAAAAGCAAAGGAGAAAAGGAAAGATATAAGCATCTGAATGCAGAGTTCCAAAGAATAGCAAGAAGAGATAAGAAAGCCTTCCTCAGCAACCAATGCAAAGAAATAGAAGAAAACAACAGAATGGGGAAGACTAGAGATCTCTTCAAGAAAATCAGAGATACCAAAGGAACATTTCATGCAAAGATAGGCTCGAAAAAGGACAGAAATGGTATGGACCTAACAGAAGCAGAAGATATTAAGATGTGGCAGGAATACACAGAAGAACTGTACAAAAAAGATCTTCACGACCCAGATAATCACGATGGTGTGATCACTGACCTAGAGCCAGACATCCTGGAATGTGAAGTCAAGTGGGCCTTAGAAAGCATCACTACGAACAAAGCTAGTGGAGGTGATGGAATTCTAGTTGAGCTATTTCAAATCCTGAAAGATGATGCTGTGAAAGTGCTGCACTCAATATGCCAGCAAATTTGGAAAACTCAGCAGTGGCCACAGGACTGGAAAAGGTCAGTTTTCATTCCGATCCCAAAGAAAGGCAATGCCAAAGAATGCTCAAACTACTGCACAATTGCACTCATCTCACACGCTAGTAAAGTAATGCTCAAAATTCTCCAAGCCAGGATTCAGCAATACGTGAACCGTGAACTTCCTGATGCTCAAGCTGGTTTTAGAAAAGGCAGAGGAACCAGAGATCAAATTGCCAACATCTGCTGGATCATGGAAAAAGCAAGAGAGTTCCAGAAAAACATCTATTTCTGCTTTATTGACTATGCCAAAGCCTTTGACTGTGTGGATCACAATAAACTGTGGAAAATTCTGAAAGAGATGGGAATACCAGACCACCTGACCTGCCTCTTGAGAAACCTTATATGCAGGTCAGGAAGCAACAGTTAGAACTGGACATGGAACAGACTGGTTCCAAATAGGAAAAGGAGTAGGTCAAGGCTGTATATTGTCACCCTGCTTCTTTAACTTATATGCAGAGTACATCATGAGAAATGCTGGGCTGGAAGATACACAAGCTGGAATCAAGATTTCTGGGAGAAATCTCAATAACCTCAGATATGCAGATGACACCACCCTTATGGCAGAAAGTGAAGAGGAACTAAAAAGCCTCTTGATGAAAGTGAAAGTGGAGACTGAAAAAGTTGGCTTAAAGCTCAACATTCAGAAAACGAAGATCATGGCATCTGGTCCCATCACTTCATGGGAAATAGATGGGGAAACAGTGGAAACAGTGACAGACTTTATTTTTTTGGGCTCCAAAATCACTGCAGATGGTGACTGCAGCCATGAAATTAAAAGACGCTTACTCCTTGGAAGGAAAGTTGTGTCCAACCTAGATAGCATATTCAGAAGCAGAGACATTACTCTGCCAACAAAGGTCCATCTAGTCAAGGCTACGGTTTTTCCTGTGGTCATGTATGGATGCCAGAGTTGGACTGTGAAGAAAGCTGAGTGCTGAAGAATTGATGCTTTTGAACTGTGGTGTTGGAGAAGACTCTTGAGAGTCCCTTGGACTGCAAGGAGATCCAACCAGTCCATTCTGAAGGAGATCAGCCCTGGGATTTCTTTGGAAGGAATGATGCTAAAGCTGAAACTCCAGTACTTTGGCCACCTCCTGCGAAGAGTTGACTCATTGGAAAAGACCCTGATGCTGGGAGGGATTAGGGGCAGGAGGAGAAGGGGACGGCAGAGGATGAGATGGCTGGATGGCATCACTGACTCGATGGAGGTGAGTCTGAGTGAACTATGGGAGTTGGTGATGGACAGAGAGGCCTGGCGTGCTGCGATTCATGGGGTCGCAAAGAGTCGGACACGACTGAGCGACGAAACTGGACTGAACAGAACTGAACCGAACTAAACTCATCAGGGCCTTTCCAAAGAGGAAGTTTGTGTCAGAAAGTAGGGGGAGAAGTAGGATGATGGAGAGGAAGGTAGCCAGACATTCAGCAAAACGAGAAAGGGGTCCTGAGAGTGAATAACCACAGGATGGGAGGAACAGAAAGGGAAAAAAGGGGAGGAGGGACCTGAGTGGAGAAAAGTGGGGGAGGGAGAGGATAAGGATGAAAAGCAGAGGATGGGAGGGGGTTGGAGTCAGGTGGGAAGGGACAGGAAGGTATTAGGAGGAAGTGGGATGCGGATTTGGAGGAGGGCCACTTGAGAGACTACATACCTCTAGGCTTTGTCTCGTCTGTTACAAGTCTTTAGGTCAGGATCTTGTCTGAAGCGGGACGGGGAGGTGTTGGCCCCGAGGGAGAGAAGGCGCTTGGTTGTGGACTAGCCCTGGCAGCAGGCGTTGTGTGCTGAGCCCTTGCCTACAAGTTACAGCTTGAGGAAGGGACTTGGACACCTGCAGAAATTCGTGAGGGAGTTCGGGCCGGTTCTGAGGAAGTGGGGGAGGGGAAGGGACGAGGCGGTGCAGGGCCGAATGAGGGAGAGGCTTGACTGAAGCCTCTGGAACCCTGCCCCGGAGTGGAGGATCCGTCACCAGGGCAACCGGAACGTTTAGTAGTCACCGTGGCAACAGCAGTCTGGTCACCTCCTCGGTGAGTGAGGTCTCCTAAGGGGCTGCGTTGATCTGGAGGGACAAACCTAGAGGGTTCACTTCTGTTAAGGGGGCTTTGCCGGATTTCTGTGCGTGGTTTTTTGCGGGATCTTTGTGAGACTCTGAGAGTCTCTGAGTAGGGTCTGCGGATATCTGTGGGGACGTCCGTGGTGTCTGGGTTTGTGAAGGTCTCTGTAGGGTTCCTATGAGATGTCTGTGAGTTGGTCAGTGAGGGTTGTGAGGACCTTATGTGGGTGTCTGGACTCAGTGGCTGGGGTGAGAAAGGCGGGGACTCGGGTAGCGGGGATTGGGGCGGAGTCTGTCCTCGAGCCCAGCGGGGGCCAAGTAGGAGACCAATAGAATAGGGCCGGGGGCGGGCTTTAGTGAGAAGGACCAATCGACCTAATCGGAGGGCGGAGCGTCGTACAACGTCAGGCGGAGGCCGCAGCCGCGGGGCCTGGTTATCGCCTGTCCAGCGCAGCCCGGAGTCGCCCAGGCCTGAACTCCTACCCAGTCCCCGGCCTGGCCCCAGCCGGCTCGACTCCGGCCCTAGGCCCGCGAGGACACCGGAGGCCACCCCCGGGGGGTGGGAGCGGAGCCGCGGGTCAGCTCAGCGAGCGCCCGCGCTGGCCTGTCCGGCCCCGCCCCCGCCCCGGGCCATGGCTCAGCCCTTGTCCCGGCCCCTTGTCCTATCCCGTTCTGGGCCTTGGCCCCCGACCCCGCCCTCGCCCCGCTTCCCAAATCGGTTCCAGTTCCCGCCTGGGTCCCAGCGAATGCCCAGATCCAGGTTCCAGCTCAGGCGCCCCCTCCAGTCCCTGACCTGGGCCCCATCCCAGTCCCTGGCCCTGTTGCACCTCTTTCCCCATATCCCAGCCCGGCCCCTGTGCCAACCCCATTCTCAAAATTTGCTTAAGCCCGGGTCCCAACGCCTGCCCTTGTTCGAGCCCCCATCACAGCCCCTCCTTCCATCACACCCCCTACCCTTGCATAAGTCCCTGTGTCCAGCCCAGCCCAACTCTTTATCCCCGTCTGTGCCCTCATCTCTGTGTTTACCCAAGTCTCTCCCACTGCCCACCTCTCACTCTCATACCCCGCCCCTCTACCAGCCTCGACTCAGGTCTGGGCTCCAGCTGCCGTCAGCCTTACTGCTGCTGTTGCTGTTGTCTGTCCTTGGCCCAGGGGCTGGTGAGTGCAGAGCAGGAAAGAACGAGGCAGGGATGGGGTTCTGGCAGGGAGGGGTGGACTGGAGGGATTCAGGAGAGGTGGGACGTTGGCAACCAGATGGCTGGGGAAGAAGCAGAGAGAAATAGGGAGGAGGAGAGAAGTCTTACATAACTGAGAGGAATTGGCAGGGTCAGAATAGTGGCAGCTGTGGGCTTGAGCTCAGCAGGTGGCTGACAGAGACTGCATGGTTTTCTTTCTGGGGGTCTATCTGGACTCCACTTTGACTCTTCCAAGGAAGTCTTGAGTGCTTTGTACCGGCTCGTGAAGTTTGATGGGGGTGAGTGTCCCCCAACAGAGAACTTCTAGTCAAGTGTGGGAAGATCTGGCCTAAACCTTTGACGTACTGGGCATACATTGAAGCAGGGTTAAGAAAGCAGTTTTGAAAATAATGTGTAGCAAACAGATGGCCACGGGTTAGTTGCCATTATAATGAGTTTTCTTCTTGTAGTGAAACTCGTTCCAAATAAGTTTGATTTGCTTAGGAATTATTTCTGACACTTTCAGAGCAGGGTTGAAATTTGGAGACTGTTTTACAGATAGGGAAACTGAGGCACAGCAAGGGATCAATTGACCTGAGGTCATATGTGTTGACAGTGACAGTGTGGGGCTAGAAAACGGCTTCCTGATTCCTACCCTGTCCTAGTGTTGTTGTTTTTTACTGTAATATATGCCCAATAGGAAAACAGATCCAAGTGCAGAAAGGCTGTAAGCACAACCTGTCTTCTCCCCTGTCTGCCCACAAGGGGGCTTCATCCACAAACTTTCCTCATCTGCCAGTTGTCAGCCCAGGGGAAGTGACTGGGACAGAAGGAGATAACCAGCTTCCTAATGGGTGGAAGGTGGGTAGAGGAGGGGGTCCCGGCTGTAGGACATGTGCCATAAGGATGGCTCTGTAATAAAGAGTCTTCATGGCCCCAGCCCCCAGCCATCTCTGGTGGGTAGCACTCTAGAGGGGATGAGGAGGTGCCTGAGGAAGTCTTTGGCAATAACAGCTAGCAGAGCAGCTGGAGGTAGCGGGCTGCATTCAGAGTATAATCTCGAGGAGACCAATGCATGCCAAAGGTCACTGCTCCTGCAGAGGTGCGAGCTCTGTGTGGATTCTCACAGGTATCTGGGTGCTTATGTGTCTGTGTGTGTACCTGTGGGATCTGTGGGAATGCTGGGCATATGTAGTGTGTACACGCTTGTGTGTTGGTAAGCATAGGCATACGTTTGTTGTGTGGTGTGAGCCTGTGTGTCCTTAGTGTCTGTGTTATTGTGGGAGGGAAAGGTATGTGTTGTGGCCCATGCACGTTCCTCTTCAGCTCTTCTTGCTCCTCCTGCAGACAGATGACTGAAGTGTCACCTCCAAGTGGATAGCTCCTTGGTTGGAGGCAGTGTTGGGTGCCTCCCACAATATATATAAGTAACCCATCTGCCCCCAGTCAGATTCCTTGAAGGGCTCAGTGCTGGTAACTGCTCAGTGTTGATTACTGCTGCTGGCAGAGTGGGCACTCAGCCGAGACAAAAGCCAGGTCAGTTTTTCAGTTTGGGTGAGGGGAAGTCCACTCTGTTGAGCCCAGTTCATAGTTTCTATCCCTGCCACCCCAGGTTCTTTGTTCATGAGCCCATTAGGAGAGGAAGGTGATTATCAGTCACAGAGCTATAGAAAGTTGAAAGATGTGGGTTAAAACATGATTGCCCAGAAGCAGGTTCCAGTGCTTCGGGAGGATTGTAATGAGGCTGAAAAAGAGCACTGACTAGGCCGCACAGCAGGCAGGGCCGCCCTGAGTACAGTTAATGGTCACTGGCCTGCAGGGGTGCTCTGTGACCTGGTGATGGGGAGAGGTTTCCCTGAGCAGGGACCGGCAGTGTCACGGGACTGCGACGGCACTGTCAGTCTCAGCACACCCTTGGATCTTTACCTTGGACTTGTCTGACTGCAGTTGCATAACCCAGGCACGCCTTGCCATTACAGGAAAAGACCTTTTTGTGTCACTAGCAGGGCCAGCCTGAGCCCACGGGTGTGTGTCTGTGTGTTTCAGGTGGTGATGGAAAATCACCCTAGCCTCATTTGGAAGCGCTGGTGCATCCAGGACAGGTTCATCTGAGCTTGGTGAGGGCCTTCCGCCTGCTTCCTCTGGGACACAGAGCTGTAGGCCTAGTGACACCCCAAACCAAAGCCTGCAGTGAACAGGGCTCCAGGTGCTTTCTCAAACATCTGCCCTCAGAACTTCTCGTTTCCTCCTGGCATCCCCAGCTGCTTTTACTCCCCTTTCCCACCAGCCTATTCTGTGACCTCTGTAGGCCCTAGCCACTTGCGGGTGGCTTAATTAGTTCCTCAGTTTTGCAGGCCATGCCATTGTTCCTTTAATCACAGGGCTCTTTGTGCATATCTGTCCATTATTTCCTAAAGGTCACTAGCTACTTTCACCATCAGCTCTCTGAGAACCTGCACTGGGGGGCCTGGCCACCATTTTTTCTAACATTGGCAATGGCCCATCCAATGACCCATCCCTAGTACCAGCCTTGAGAAGGAGAAGGAGGAGCCCTTTCCTAATTCCAGCAGGGGGTGCTCAGTACTCTGCTTTCCTGTAATAATAGTATCCAGGCTATTCAGCTCTTGACTTTCTGCCTCACCGTTGTCACTGCCAGGGCTCCTAGGAAACCTTTCTTTCCCATCACTTGTTTCATTTCCCTTCATCCCTTTTGAATACATCACTGCTGCTCTGTGAGCCTCTTCAGTTCCTGGGCAGTGCTCAGCTTGCAAGGTGGCAGGTCTTTCTTGCTGACAGTTGAGAGCAATTATGTGATCTGAACTGCACAGACTAGCCTTGGGTGTGACTGCGACTTTTGAAGAGCACAGGCCCATCTAGGGCCAGTGACCTCCACCTACAGAGGATGGCTCTCTGCAGGGTGACTTGAGGTTGTTGAAATTCAGTAGGGCCAACCTTGACCTGTGCTCGCTCCCTCCATCAGCAGCCTCCCTTTCCAGATGCTTCTTTCTCTGATACTTCACATGCCTCATTTTGGAGTTATATCTCCCTTCTCCAGAGGGAGAGACTGTCAGCATAGGCAAGACCCATGGGTATTTCCTCCGTGGCTGAAAAATCCACTCAGGGTCTCCCTTACCCACTGCCCTTACTTTTGTTCTAAAGTTGCTAAAGTCCCTGACCTTCTCATCTGTCCTGAGGGCATCCTTCTGGGCTTCGCTGGGGCTGGTGTTCAGTCTGCAGAGCAGTCAGGTTCCCCAGAACTTTTTGTCCTTTGGAGCCCTTTTTGATTTGGACCCTTTTCTATCCAGCTGAGCCACTGGGTTCTTTTCACTGTGATAGCAGCCCTGGTGCCTGTGTGTTTGCCTGGCAGTTGCTTACACCAGACTGTCCTGCTCACCTGTTGCACTCTGCTCCTAATGGCCATGATCAGGTATCTAGGCATTTCAGCTATGAGGACCACATCCTCCCCACCTCCCACCCCTGGCTTCGCTGGATATGAATGTTCCCAAGCAGTTTGAGATTCTACTGTCTCACCACTTGACTGCTTCCCTGGGCCAACCTCCAGGAAGTGTCCCCAGCCCTCCCTTCTGAATCCCGGAGGCCCTGCTGTCCTCTCCTTTACTCCTCTGCTGGGGCTCTTGTGTGGCCTGCCAGCTCCTGTCCTTGCCTCTGCCACCCAAGCAGGCCCCTTGCAGCCTCACCACACTTTCCCCTCCCCACTGCTGCCCTGAGCCAGTGTACAGACAGCTCTTGTGAAGCTTCTGAGAGTTTTTATTGCTCCTGACCACAGGGGAACAGAAAGGGGAAGAAAATAACAAGGAAGTTTCACAGTCCCATGCTGACTCCCAAGCCCACAGGTGGAGTTCCAGGCTGCTCAGTAGCCTGGGAACCCGTGCCACTGTGTGCAGGCACACGCACATGCATAACGCACGCACTCATGCCCACCATCCACACCTGTTTTGTTAGGCTTGGTGAGAGGAGAACAATGGCTTCTAAGTGAGGGGCAACTGTGGGGATTATAAAAAGCGTTCTGGTTTTGGATTGAGACAGATCAAGGTTTGAGTCCTCCGTTTGGTCTAGGTTTGAGCCTATTTCCTTACCTGTAAAGAGAGGTCATTTCCCCCAAGGTCAGTGTAAGGGTTAAAGCAGGTGATGGCAAGGGCAGCAGGAGACCCAGTTTGTTGAGTGGGTGTTTGGGGGGTGCAACCTGTTGGGCCTGGGGTTGGCTGGGAATGGCCTGTCCTACTTTGCTCCTTTCTCTACCGTCTGCTCCCCAGGAGGCCTCTTCCTGACTGACTACTCCACCTGCTCACCCCGCAAGCTGAGTCCCTTCCGCTCCTTTGCCAGCACCGAGCTCTTCCATTTCCATGTGCCTGAAGACACGTTCCTGGCTGTGTGGAATCTCATCATCTTCAAAGAGCAGGGAGGGACCTTTGGGGACCACTGCCCAGACCAAAGTGTGACCGTGTGAGTGTCTGAGTTAACCGCCTGACTCCATCCCGTGCCAACCCCAGGCCACTCTCCACCCTAAAATGAGACCTTATGAGTATCTAAGCTGCCCTCCCGACCCCTGGCCTTCGTCCAGATTGAAGTGTCCTGAGTTCTGTATGACTACATGAATGCCCAAGCTGATCTTTTTCCCCTTATGTCTGACCCCTGACCTGGAACCATTTTATTGTGTGGGTCAGTAGAGGGAATCCATTTGTTTTACTGGTGGTGAGTGACATTTCTTTCTTTTCCCCATTTCCCATCTCTTACCCCATTGCCTGCTTTCCCTTTCTCTTCATTCTGGTCCCCCAGGTATTTCCGGTCTGGGGCACCCCCTGTCATCAATCCCCTACACACACACTTCCCAGGGGACACAGCTGTGCCTGGGGTTTTCTCACTGACTCTCAGCTGGACACTGCCCAACCGCACCTCTGGCATCTTTAACGTCAGCAGCCCCTTACCTGGGGACTGGTTCTTGGCTGCCCACCTTCCCCAGGCCCATGGCCACATCTCTGTCAAGGTGAGTTGATGCTGTCCAGGGCAGGAGGGGCCAGAGCTGCTTCTCCATCTCTGGGCTACTTGGCATTCCAGCCTTGTGCCAGTGTGGAAAACAGCCTAAGGGTGGCTGGGGTGGGGCACAGCTAGAGGTCAGCAGGTCACCTGGTGGGCCAGAGGCCATGATCTGCAGGAGGCACTTTGGGAGCCTTAGGAGACACCGTGGGTCCAGGTAAGCTAGAGGGAAAGTCCAGAGCCTGCCATCAGAAGCCTGGTACTGGGGAGTGGTGTCCCTTCCTATTGGAAGATGCAGGGTTAATCACGGTGGTCAGAAGCCAGCCAGGGACTGGTCAGATGCTGCGGCACAAACCCAAGGCTAGTCTTGTTCTACGTCTTGGTTGGTGATAGCCCTGCAGAGTCTTGTAGGCTGCAGCCCAGTCATTAGTCCCTCTGGGAGTACGTGTTCCTTTTCTATCATAATTTCAGCCCCTACAACCTTATGAAGAGGGTAAGAGAACACTCAGTGATAGGCAAGCCCTTTTCCTGTTAAGAGGAGGCTTTGGGCAACTGGTGTCCAACCTGACTGTTGCCCTCCTTTCTCCCAAATATCAGTGATTGCATAGATCAGAGCTTCTTAAAGTCTCCAGTATTGTGGGGTCAAGGTCAGGTCGCTTCTCTGTTGTGGTTTGAAGGGAAGGAAATGCTGCTGAGTTTTCCTGCCACTCTCAGATACTGGGCAGGCTGGCCCTCTTCATCACAGGGAGAGGATTTCTTATTCCTGTCTGTTAGCAGGAAGGGAGATTGGGACACGGTGGCCATGTCAGAGTGGGATGGCCAGGTGTGTGGTGCCAGCGGTAACGGCAGAAGCACAAGCGTGAGCTGAGCAGGATTTAAAGAACAGGACACAGAGAACAAGAAAGTGAGTGGGGTTTGGCCTCTGAGAACTGGGAGGAGCAGAAATCCCCAGTCAGGTGAGGATTCGACCAGCTGTCTCTCTCCAGGGTGAGTTCCTTGAGGACAGGCGCTCTGGACTGTCAGACTCCCCTTCCCCTCCTTCTGAGGCCCAGCGTTCAGAGGTGTTACAGTGCTTTTGAATGAGCTGAGAATTACACAGGGACAAGTGTGCTGGCCCTACTGTTGCCAGAGATGGGAATGCAGGCTGATGGGAACTCAGGCTGAGCCCTCAGTGATAGGTTTTCCTGTGAGTGAAGGATGGGAGAACTTCCTTTCCAGGCCTGGAAGCCCTCTGGGTGAGAACATGCTGGGAACTTGCCCAGAAGTGGCTCTGGGCTCTAGGTTCTTGATTCCCGTCAGATCCAAGGTCTCTTATATTAGGAGGAATATCTTCTTAGGTCTTTGGCCAAATCCCAGAGAGCTTGTTTGTGATCCCAGCTGTGATCCTTGACTCTGTCTGTGAGATGAGAAAATCTTTTGGGAGCCATGCTATAGTTACCCAACAACCTTTCTGATTAAACCAGAGGAACCTGGCGCCTAGGCCTGGGCTGCAATTGTGGGAGCTGAAGCCTGGTTAGGCGAGATCAGAACCAGGCCTGATGTGCCCACGTGCATCTAGAGACAGCTAGTGGGGCCTGAGGAACTTGGTACTGCAAGCCGGAGTCCTAGCCAGGACAGATCTCTGGGTGTGGTGAGAGAGAGAACGGGCACAGTTACGCCTTACCCGGGAGTGGCAGCTGCGAGTGGACCCCATGACAGCTGGAGCTCTCCAGTCAGCCCTGTTTTAGAGGCTGGGGGAAGGGGGGCCAAGGATCTTCTTTATGTTTCCTCTAAAAATTTGATTATCTTTTGGAATCTCATATGGGCCTGTAGGATTCTTTCTTTAAAAGTGTATTAAAAATTTTTATTTATTTTGCTTGTGCTGGGTCTTCACTGCTGCACACGGGCTTTCTCTAGTTGCGATGAGTGGAGGCTACACTTTTTTGCTGTGCATGGGCCTCTCTTATTGTGGTGGCTTATCTTGTTGCAGAGCACAGGCTTCAGTAGTTGTGGCTTTTGGGTTCAGTAGTTGTACACAGGATTAGTTGCTCTGAGGCATGTGGAATCTTCTGGGACCAGATTGAACCCATGTCCTCTGCATTGGCAGGTGGATTCTTATCCATTGAACCACCAGGGAAGTCCTGGGCCTGTAAGGGTTCTTAAGTTCTCTGGTTAATTCTCTAGAAGCAAGCCTATTGGAGGGTTGTCCAGGGCATTCCTGCAGAGCTCCAACTTCTTGCCTTGCCTCCTCTTTGTCCCATGGTCCTGACTTCCCATGAGGCTTAGTAACCCCAGGAAATTATGTGGGTTCAGGAATATCCCTGGGTGGGGACTGAAGGGTGCCGGCAGTAAGAAGGCAGCAGTGTTCCTCAGCTTTGGGGATGAGCTCCCTTTAGACCTTAGTCTTTGCACACCAGCTTTATCACTGGCCTTGGGTTGGGTGCTAGAGATACAGATAAATAAGATGTATATTAGTGAGATATGGAAGTCATTTTAAGAGGACAAAGGAGAGGTTTATAACTCAGCTGGGTGGTGTGGTGGAGAGGTGGTTTTAGGTTTTAAGAAACTGTTAGGAAGTGAGATCTGATTTTGAGAAAGCAGGGAAGGGGTCATTCCAGGTGCTGGGAGTAGCATGGGCTGAAGGTGAGAAGGGAGGGCTGAAGTGGTTCAGTGTGAGGGTGAGTGAGGGGGCTGGAGTGGTGAACAGGGGTCAGATCAGGAAGGGTCTAGAAGCTAGAGCTTTATCCTGAGAGCAATAGGGAGCCTTAACATGTTGTAAAAGGAAGGTGACTTACCTGGTCCAGGCTACTCTCCTGGACTCTGGTCCCACACTTCTGCGGGCCTTTGTGTGTGTTATTTTTACTTTGTTACTGTGTTCCTAGCACCCAACACAGAGCCTGGCACATAGTAGGGGCTTGGCAAATTTTTGTTGCCCTTCTGCCATCTCAAACTCGTGTTTCCGAAACCAGTATCATTTCTCCTTCTTTCCGTCAACCTCTTTTGTCTTAACCTCTGCCTTCCATCTCCTTGCCTGTCTTGTGTTGGAGCATGTGTTCATCCTCTGGTGTCCAGCCAGTCTGTCCTGAAAGGCTGGCCTTTGGGTTTTGGGTAACATCTGGCACCCAAATGCCTTATTAGGAGAGGTTCTCCAAATGCCTGGGGCACGGTTCTCCTTGAATGCTTCCTCTTCCCAGCTCCAAGATTTGAAAGCAAATGAAAGCAGATAAAATAATGAAAACAACCATAAGGAAAGAAAAGGAGCAAATTCAGTTGACTCCACCAGCTCGAACTTAAGTGTGGCTCACTCAGCATCTCAACCGAAGGGGTTCAGATCTGCTAACCATCTTCCTTCTGTTCTTCCTCCTCCTCCTAAATTATTTTATTTGTATTTCAAATAGGTAATATATGCACCTGGTACAACATTCAAAAGGTACAAAAGGCATACAGTGAAAAGTAAGTCTTCCTCTTCCCTTCATCCCCTTTCGGTCTCCACGTTCCCTCTCCAGAGTTAACTAGTAACTAGCTATTACCTAGTACCTCTTTCCTCTTGAAATATTTTCTTCTCTTGTCCTTTGTGACTTTATAGAACCATCCTGGTTTTCTTCCTGCCCACCACCCCCTCCTCTGTCTCCTTTCCTGGCTTCTCCTCTGCTTGATCTGTTTGTGTTGTGGTACCCAAAGCTTGGTCCTGGGATAACTCCTTTTTATTTCTCCATTCTCTTACTAAGTGTCTCCAGCACAGTAGTTTTAAATACCACCTATAAGTTCATGTCTTCCAAGAGTTTTAAGTGAGCCCTAATTTATTTGTATCTCAGATTTTATACTCAGCGGCTTACTTGACATCTCCGATGTCTAAGACCTATCTCAAACTTATCAAGTACATATCCAAACAAAGCCTGAAGTCAGGAATCTCTTTAATTCCTAATTCACTTCTCCCAAGTCTAAGCCTCTTCATTCTCTAATCTTCTCAGTAAGTGGCACAGCTAGTCACCAGTTGCTCAAAGCCCCACATTTAGGGGTCATACTTGATTCTTCTTTTTCCCTTATTTCCACACAACTAATCCATAAAGAAAAAGTCTTGAGACTCTCTTCCTAAAGCATGCCCTGGATACATCTACTTCTCTGTTCACTCTTAGCACCTTCCCTCAGCCATCTGCTGGGCCGTCACAGTAACCTCCGAAGTGGCCTCTTTGCTTCCACTCCTGCCCCCTGCCATCTGTCCAGCGCTCATTTGCTTCCATGTTGATTGGTGCCAGCTAACTGTGGGCTGGAGCTGTCTTGAATGCTGGAGTATTCCCACAGAGATGGCCACAGAGACCAAGATCTTTGGGCATCTTCAGCCTGCAAGCCTCACCCAGAAGCTCAGGTGCTTCTGTAGAAACTTAGCCCACCTGTACTAGTACAATCTAGGAATCAGCTGAGGGTCTTCCACGCTAGCTTCGTTCAGATCACTTCTCACTCCACTTCTCATTTTGGGCCCTCCTGGTTTCTCAACCTGCCTCACTTTGGCCCTACTCCCTCCATGACTGCTGCTGTTGACTGAGTTTGGATGCTCTCGCTTGACTTTTGTCTTGGCAGCTCTTGAGACCTGACTTCTGGTGCCCTCTCTGTGGTTCTGTGTCAGGGTGAAGGTTCGTGCACCTTCCCTGGTCTCCACTGATTGAACACTCGCGTCCACAATAAGGGAGGTGTTAGACATGCACACAATATAGTTTCAGGAAGAAGCACATCTTAACCAGAGAGGTCATGTCCACTGATCCTTTGTTAGGCCAACAGCAAGCAAGACATGGAACAAGGTGTTTCCTCCTTCTGGACCGTCTAGTAAGGATGGGGGCTATCTCCTGAAGTGTGAGTCCCCACCCTCAGGGTCATTAACCGCAAGATATTATGGTGGTGATTCCTACCTTAGGAAGTGGGCTCAGTGAAATAACTCATGAGAGTATTTCTGGTCCTCACCAAAGATGAGGGACATCTGCTTTGTATAGCAGAGATGGAGGTTTCTGAGCAACAAGGTGGGTTCAGGAGCTTTCTGAAGGGACCTCTTTTGACGCTTGTTCTTTAACTCAGCAGGTATTTTCTAGCACCTAGTATGTGCCAGGTGGTGTGATAGGTGTTGGGAATGCAGTGATAAAAAAGACACAGGAAAATTCCAGGCAGAGGGTAATAAGGTGTTCCGGACTGGCACCCATCAAGGCCCCTTTCCAGCCTTGTGGATCTTTGCTACAAGTCAACAAACAAGCCTTGGCTGGCTTGTTCCATGACAGGGAACTCAGTAGGATGTCAGAGCCTGGAATTCTTGTCCCAGATCAAGGCTAATGGTGTGTCTTGGTCAGAAGAACTAAAAAAGTGAACAGTGGCCTCTAGTTTATTGGGCTAGTGTAAGGCAGTTTGTCCAGAAGATGAGAGAAACCTAATAAGGCCCCCCCACCCCGCCACCCTGCTCCCCTGAACTGCTAGGACTGAGGGCCCAGAGAAGTGCAAATGCTGGAACTAACGAGCCCGTCCTCACTGGAGATGCTGCAGCTGCCTGGGCCCGGGTGGTGTCCCCTGAGTAGAGAAGTGTTAGTGATTTTATCCAGAAGAGCAGCTCGGGGAGACGTGGTGGTTCTCCTCCAGTGACAGAAGGAACCCAGGCTTAGACAGAAGGAGCGGATGTATCTGGGGCCCCTGAGGCAGAACGATATGGGGAGACAGAAGATAGGCTTTGGCTTCAGAAAGGTCACAGCTCCCCAAGCTGGGTTGATTCACTTATTCATTTATCCGGCAAACGTTCATTTGTGAGGTGTGCACTTTACATTAGGTTTTGTGTCTGGAGGAGCAAAAATAAGACCAGGTTTCTGTTTTCAAGTTACCTGTAGTCTGGGAATTTGCCTGCGGAGGTAGGGTGACTCTTCCCTGGGGGTGTTAAAGCAGAGGCTGGACAGGTATTAACACTTGGGGAGGGCAGGTAGAAAAGGAAATGAGAGATTCAAATGGGGCAAGGGGGGAGGTTTGGACTGGAGGCCTTTAAGGAACTTTATTTGGGGGGCATGCTAGTACCCAAAGAGTGCTGATTCCTGTGGGCTTGGTAGGTGAATGGGCTGGTTTGAAATGACCTTGATGGGCTGTCTGGGGGTGTGCAGGAGGGGTTACTAGAGGAAGGGCAGGCAGGGCCTGTCAGGAGGGGCTTGGATTTGAGCCCCTAAACCTCAGTGGGGTTTGAGGCCCTCAAAACCCCAATCCTGAGGATCATAGCAGACCCTGCAGACCAAGGAAGGACCCAGAGCCTAGAGAGACCGTAGTCACAGCCCCAGAAGCAGGAGGGCCAGAGGTCTGTCCCACCTCCGCAGGCTTTGGCCTCGCTTTAGTAGTGCATTGCGGTCTCTCCCCTCCTGCCACCCCTGCTTGTGCCTCAGGGTCTCCAGGATGAGTGTCAGTACCTCCTCCAGCCACAGCTGATTGTCCGGCGTCTGCTGGACGTGGCCGTGCTGGTGCCTGGGAGACCCTCCGAGCAGACCCTCTCCGCCCACAATCGCTCAGCCCTGTACAAGTAAGTCGAGTGCTCCCCCAACCCGGGCCCTTCCCATCTTCCTTCCCTGGCCTCAGTCTGCCTGCTGATCCTGCACTCCCCCTGGCTAGCCTGGACTGCTGGGCCACCCAGAACCCCAGGGTGGGTCTGACCCCTCCCTCTCCCCTAGCATGGAGGGGAAGACCAGAAAAGGCCTCCTGTTCTCCTCTGTCCTCCACCTCTCCATTCTTCCCAGTGTTCCCCTCATCCTGTGTCCCTCTCACCTCTCTGTACCCTGTCTTTTCTCATCTCCACCCTCCCTTCTGCCCAGGGTCTTCGTGCCCAGCTTCACTTACAGAGTTTCAGCACAGCTGGTGTGTGTGGGGGGCCGTGGGGCATCCGCCTGCCCCCTGACACTGCGCCTACGTCCCAAGGCCCCACCCCTGCACAACTCAAGCTCTGTGGCCTGTGGAGGAGCCTCGGTATGCCAGCTGGAGCTGGCACTGCCCCCTTGGGGGCACTGGGTCTACGTGCGTGTGGAGACACCATCCCGGGGCCCTGGCAGGACCGTCCGCTTCCAGCTGTGCATGTGGCTGCAAGGTCAGAAGCCCTGCACCTGCCCCAGCCACCTGGCCTGTGCTGACATTGTGGCTGGGAAGAGGCAGGCGTGATGGCTGTGCTCGTTGGTCCTCGGCCATGTCCCTGTGACCTCCCCAGCACCATCCGGCTTCCTTATTCCCCAAAGCCCTCCCACTTGGAGCTTCAAGTCATGAGAAGGCCTTCAGGTCACTTTTGGTACCTGACTTAGGCTTACTAAGGGACTTACTCTCCTTGATCTAACCTCCCAGTGTAATGGGGCAGGCAGGGACAGCTAGGACCTTTGGGACATGGTTCTTGCCAGAGCCCTTGCAGGCCAGTGAGAGGGTCCATCATCCGTTTCAGCACTGCCCTCACTGCCACTGGGGAGGGAGAGATGACCTTCAGTCCCTCCAACATGACATGCCACTAGCTGTGACCACTAGAAAGTGCCTGGACCCAGTCCTGTGACTTTAGATGCCAAACGCCACAGGGATATTTGCTTCGAGTTCTCTCCCTCCCCACCCTCTCTTAAACCCTGTGTGGCTCAGATCCAGTGTGTGGTAGGGCTGCAGGACTGGGAGGGCGGCAGGCCACGGCTCAGATTTCCTCTGCCCCACAGAGTGCCCACAGCCCAGCCTGTCCCGTGCCCTGGTCCCTGGAGCTGCTATGAACATGCCCCAGTCACTGGGCAACCAGCCGCTGCCCCCAGAGCCACCATCCCTCAGGACCCCTGCCGAGGGGCCTGGGGCCACATCCCCACCTGAGCACTGCTGGCCGGTACGCCCGACGCTGCGCAATGAACTGGACACCTTCTCCGTCCACTTCTACATCTTCTTTGGCCCCAGCGTGGCCCTCCCTCCTGAGCGCCCGGCCGTGTTTGCCCTGAGGCTGCTGCCAGTGCTGGACAGCGGAGGTGTGCTCAGCCTGGAGCTCCAGCTCAACGTGGTACTCTTTGTGGAGGGCAGGGAGGTGGCCCTGTGGGGGAATCTGAAGGAGAAGATGTCAGGGGTGAAGGGGCCCTTACCTCCTCCAGGAAGCCCGTCCAGGTTGCTTCCAGTTTATGGTTAGAGACTATGCCTCAGCCCACTTCTGGTCAACAAATGTGCTCTGAGCATTTACTGCAAATGGGCTGGGTCAGCCAGGGCAGCTCAGAGGGATCCAGATTTCCCGTTTTGTAGGCTTACCTGCCACTCACTAAAGGCCTCTCTCTGTGGCAGGTGTTCATTGTTCCTTACGTATCTCTTGTGATGGGGAGCTTACCGCCTATTGAGGCCATGCAGTCCATGTTTAGACAGCTCTGATTGCTAGAGGCATTCTTGGCATTCCATCAAAATTTGTCTCCATGGATTTTTGCCCACTGATCTTTGTTTTGTCCTAGAAGTTATATCCAGTAGTCTACTCCTGTCCTTTTATAAAAAAAAATTAATAGACTTTATTTTTCAGAGTAGTTGTAGGCTTACAGGAAAATTGAGGAAAGTAAATTGAGTCCTCCTCTTTCCCCACGCAGTTTCCCCTATTACTTACATTTTATGTTAGTGTGGTACATTTGCTGCATCCCTGTCCAGTCTTTCAGATGCCTCTCAGCCTTGCCAAAGCTGAACAACCTCCACATCTGAGACTTCTTTTCCTCTGCTGTCTCCTCTGGTCATACTTCTGGTCATCATGCCTCTGAAACAAGTGATCCCAGGTGGTCTGACCTGGGTGGCAGGCAGTGTTTGTACAGCCTGAGATCAAGGTACCTCTTTCAGCTGCTGCCTCACCTGAGGCTTGTGGTAGACTAAGACCTCTGGATCGTTTTTCTTTACTTCCTGTTTTTGCTTCAAAACAATTAGATACATTTGCTTTTTTATTATAAAAATGATAGGATCACATATAAAAACTTTGGAAAATAGAGGAAGATATCCCCCGTAACACAACTGCTTAGCTTTTTGGTTATATGTCCTAGTCCTTATCCACAGTAACTGATGTGTTTATCAAGTTGTAACCAAGGACCACACACATCTTCATGCTCTGAGCATGGTTCATGTGAACAGCTGCCAATTCCTATCTTGTATTTTTGCAGTGCACTTTTTAACCTGAATGGAAGAATTTATGTTCATCTTTGAGGCATTGCCTAACATTGGTTTGAACTGTGGGTCTTTACTACTTTGTGTAATTCACACACTTCTAAACCTCTTAGTCATTATTTTCAGCACTGAACAAGACTGGGCTGAGAGCAGAGCCCTTTCAGGCCTTTGGCAACTGTCTTGGGTTGGCATTGATCTAATTATTTATCTACTGTTCCCTGAGCCAAGAATCATTAATCATTTTAACTTTACTATTCCTCAGCTCTGGGGCAGGGACCATTTTCCTATCAGTCCATCTGATACCTGGTTTGTGACTTGAGGTGGTATTTTGTGGGACATGGCTCAGAACTTTCTAGTGATCCTGCTGGTTAGGACAGAGCTGATTCTTCAACCCCAAGACATTCCTTATTTTCATACTCAAATTTTCTCTGACCGTGTTCTGGCTAAGACTGTACATATTTTGTGTTTGCTTATTGCCATGCCTTTAGGCAATGACAGTGAAGCCTCGATTTGACCTTGAAACTGTAGAACCTGTGTCAGAGCCCAGCCTCACGCATTCTCTTCCTCTGTTTCTGGAAAGGAGAGGCCTGCCTCCCCTACTGTCTTGCCCTGTCACTGTCTGCATTCTTGTTTATTTTCTCTAAAGGGCATCTGCTTACATTCTATCATCTGCATGCCATGACACAGCTACATACCTCAGAGCACCTGTTCTATTTATTCTGAGAGGTATATTGGTACACCTACTCTGATCTTTCCCTCCAAGCATTTTGATGTTTTCCCTTGCATCAAGAACTGGACATTTGGAACAGAGAACTGCATACCTAGAGGACATTTTCTGGTTCCCACCAGAATGGCTTTTGCTGAATAAAACTTTGGTGTCTTCTGGGCTTGCGTTGAGGGAAGTTAGGAGCAAGTTGCATGAAGTTCACTCTTGCAGCTAAGCATTGGAGACGGGGCAGCACACAGTGCTTCTTTGATATGAATTTAACTAAGAACCATCCCTCTGGGTGCAGTGCTTCTCCCAAGACCCTGATTAACTTATCGCGTGGACTCACATTTCTAGTGATCCTGCTGATTAGGACAGAGCTGATTCTTCAACCCCAAGACATTCCTTATTTTCATAATCAAATGTTCATCTTTGAGGCATTGCCTAACATTGGTTTGAACTGTGGGCCTTTACTACTTTGTATAATTCACACACTTCTAAACCTCTTAGTCATTATTTTCAGCACTGAACAAGACTGGGCTGAGAGCAGTGATGAACTCACATTTCCTTGCTTTGGTTGCTTAAAAGTCAGCATCAAATATATGGCTCACATCTAGGTACAGACTTCCTTTTCTTATCCTGATGTATAAATTTCCCTCATGCATTTATTCTGGCCTGTTATTTGTATTTAATAAGCTGCCCCAAATCCTTCTTGAATGAGGTGAGCTTATGAGATCCTGTTACCTTTATTCTTGTAGACAACCCTTTTCATTTAGTCCTGTGGATATCCAGTTTCTTTCAGTCCCAGCCAGGTTGCTACATTTAGTCCTACAGGTGTTCTCTTACCACTAGTACCTAGAATCATTTCACCTGAGGAATCGTGTGTATCTTTACACACTTCCTGCTTTCAGGTTTATGTGAAGATGTGATGATGATTTATGAGCTGCACAATTGCAGAGCTTTTTTACAGCTAGTTTCTACATCCAGCAACAGTGCTCTTCTTCTCCCCCCACCCCCCCAAAAAAGCTAGGTAGGACTGAAAAAGTGGGTGCTGTCTCTTGCCTAGGCAGAATTTAAACAATTCTGCCCAAAGAAAGGGTTAAGAAGTGGCCTTGGCTTCTCATCAGTCTTTGAAAGATCTCTGCTATGGAAGATCTGGTGATGGTGTTTCCCCATTTTTTGGTTGTTAGAGTGAAGGGGGTGGGTGTGCTTCCTGTGGGAGCACCTACAGGACCAGGGGTGTTAGGTGAGGGCCTGGAGGAGTTTCTAGGGAAGGGTTAAGAGGTGGAGGAATCTGGGGGTGGTGGTGGGAAGACCTGGAGGATGTGGCAGCCTCATGTTTGTATCTGCCTGCCCAGAGCTCCCTGCGCCAAGAAAATGTGACAGTGTTTGGATGCCTGACTCATGAGGTGCCCTTGAGCCTGGGGGATGCCGCAGTGACCTGTTCCAAAGGTAGGGTGAGGAACTGGGGAAGAAGAGGGGCTGGAAGACCAGGGCAGGGGTAGGGTATGGAGGAAAGATGGGCTAGGGCGTCTGGGAACTGAGGGCAGGCGGGTGAGGGTTCTTTAGGTCCTGACCCCACACTGGCTTCTCCCTTCTCCCCTCAGAGTCCCTGGCCGGCTTCCTGCTCACGGTCAGTGCCGCCTCCAGAGTGGCCAGGCTGAGAATCCCGTTTCCGCAGACGGGGACCTGGTTCCTTACCTTGCGCTCCCTGTGTGGGGTGGGGCCTCGGTGAGCAGGGCGGGGCCTCGGTGGTGGGGCCCGGAAGGATGCGCCTGAGCGCCAGGTGACGGCGAGTTTGTGCGCAGGTTCGTGCGATGCCGAAACGCGACCGCGGAGGTGCGGCTGCGAACTTTCCTGTCCCCGTGTGTAGATGACTGCGGGCCCTATGGCCAGTGCAAGCTGCTGCGCACGCACAACTACCTGTACGCGGCCTGCGAGTGCAAGGCCGGTGAGCAGGCTGGGCTGGTGAGGGAGCCCGCCTGGGGCGGGAGGGAGGGAGATGGTAACCTATGTAGCAGGGTTTGGAGAGGGTGGTGCGGGGTCAGGGTACCCTTCCCTGGCAGTAACATAGGGCCTGACCAGAAGGGCCAGCAGGAGTGTCTGCTGAACCCTGGGCTGCCTTCTGACCTCTTCCACCCTGTGCCTGTCCCGTTGCAGGATGGCGGGGCTGGGGCTGCACGGACAGTGCGGACGCGCTCACCTACGGGTTCCAGCTGCTGTCCACACTACTGCTCTGCCTGAGCAACCTCATGTTTTTGCCACCCGTGGTCCTGGCCATTCGGAGCCGATATGTGCTGGAAGCGGCTGTCTATACCTTCACCATGTTCTTCTCCACGGTATGCGGTGCCATCAGTGTCTGCACCGAGTCCTTAGCGGTGGTGGTGGATGAGGGTCTACATTTCCACCATGGGCCTCCCGGGGTTTGGAGCTGTCTCTCTTCACTGTCCTCTACAGCAGGGCTTCCCTACCGCTTCCTATCATGGCATGCGATAATAGATATCATATCTTCCTATCATAGAACACGATAATTTTTATAAGACACATGGGAATAAATGAACAAGGCTGTTTGCGACTTAAGATAACGCCACTACAGGCAGCATGGGGTCTTCAGCATCCCGCACCCTACCTGTCCACTCTAAGGGGTGAGGGGACCTTTACCTCAACACGCTAGCCAAGAAGCTCAGACCTACAATACGGAATTGTGTCTACACAATTCCCCTGAGATGCTTATATCTAGGGATCTGTTCATCTCATCCGTGGGCTCTTGGCATCTTGTGATGTACAGTGCCTACCTATGAGCACTGCAAACGTCTTAGATGGATTCAGGCTTCCATGTTTCTTAGGAACAAGGATATCACAGAAACCAGTACATGCCTCCCTGTTGTCCAGTATTAATAGATCAGACCTCTGTCCAAATCACAAAAATTCTACCTGTCATCTTAGGAGGAAGTGGGGACTGAGGGGTCATGTTCTAAGGTCCTGGATACTTCTCCATAGGTGAGGAACAGTGGTTGTAACTGTGCCATGCAGTGAGACCTTGGCCTCTTAAGCTGCATGAGAATGGCACACCCCAGTTTTGTCTGAATGCCCCCCCTTTTAGACCTGTTCTGACAATGCTCCATTATACTTTTATTTTCAATATTCTCCTCTCTCTTCTTTATTGCCAGATGCCCTTTATACTGTTGCTCACCAAATCTTCCAGCAACAGCAGTTTCACCAGTATATTCTTAGTTGTGTGCAGATATAATGTGGTTCACAATTAGTAAGAACATCTAAGTGAGTTAGGAGCCTAGAGCATGTGAGGAGAGTTTATCCAGTCTCCTGCACTTCACAAGGCATCCTGAAAATTGGCCCCAGGGTGTTTAGTACCAGATGACTCCTCATCATCTGGGTTTGATGGCATATCATCCTGAAAAGAAAAGACCTTCCCCTCGTAGGAACACTGTGGGGGCCAAAAGTGCCTGGTCCCACGAACAATGCCTCCACTTTTGTAAATAAGGCAGTAAGCAAATGATCACGGAGAAGATACTGGCTCTGAGGGGTTGCCTAAAGTCCTGCTCTAACTCCTGCTCTTTTCCCATGTGTGCCAAAGTGTAGAGCTACTTGTGATTCCGTTTTCCCAGGCAGGATCCCTCTAGTCCCTCTTTCTTGTTCTTTATTTAGCGTAGACTTCATTCATTCCTCAGCAGTCTCCGTGTAAGGACCCATCGGTCCTACTGCAGGTGTCAGCACCAGCACCGGAGGCGGCAGTCTTCTCCTGTCTTAAATCCAGGACAGTCTACATCTGGGAGTAGTGTGTTGATTCCTGTCCAGGGCCTGGGAGCAGACAGTAGCTTTGTTATCCAGGAGTTTAAAGTGCAAAATGTAAATGTATTTTAAAAAAAGACAAAACAGGCTACAAACCCAGCACTTGATTTTGTATGTAGCTGATAGTCCTGATGCTGGGAAAGATTGAGGGCAGGAGGAGAAGGGGACGACAGAGGATGAGATGGTTGGATGGCATCATTGACTCGAGGGACATAGATTTGGGTGGACTCTGGGAGTTGGTGATGGACAGGGAGGCCTGGCATGCTGCAGTTCATGGGGTCGCAAAGAGTAGGACATGACTGAGTGACTGAACTGAACTGATAGTTCAGATAATGATAACAGAAAAAACACATCTGCTGATACACGCTGTGTGTCAGACACTGCTCATTGAATCCTTCCCATAGCACTGTAACAATGGAGAAGTACTGCTATTATTATTATCATCCCTTTTTTGCAGATGAGGAAAGTTTAAATACTCTGGTTAAGGCCTGAGGTGAGTGGAGAAACTGGACTTATCACTCAGCCTGCCTCTTGGTCCCTCTCATGTCACCACTGAGCTGTAGGGCTGTCCTTGCCCCAGGCAATGAGCATGCGTACATACATTCCCAACCTGAATCTAGCTTCTCAGAAGCCCAGGAGTATGTGGGGATACTAATGACCTCAGGTTAGTAGTTCTTAAACTCTTAAAGGAGAGCCAGCCAAAAATAATTTGGCTTATAATTTGGTCAGAAATTATAACCAAGCCATATATTAGAAAGAACAGGGAAAATGTATCAGACATGGAGGTTGTACATCTCTTGCTCATACAGCTCAAGCCACATGTCCTTCCCAGTGCTAGAGACCTCATAATTGGATCCCATAAGACCCAGACAGAGCTGGCATTCTGGGGCCCCGGCAGCCTTCCTTGCTGATTACTGAGATCCTGGCTGCAAGCCCACCTACTCATTATTCCACCTCCTCTTCTATTCCTCACATCAGCACAGTCATTCTCAGTGGCCCTTGGCAAAATGCCATGATGTTTCCAAGAGGAAACAGAAGCAGAAAATAAGAGAACAGCAGTAAGTTTCAGTCTATCCTGAGTATAAATATTCCCATCTTCGTACAGAATGAATATATTTGCATCTCCAATTTAAAATTCTGTAGTGCCAGGATACTCTATTTGGAGCATTAGATGAGCTATATAGTTATGTTATAAAAATATAAAAATCCACAGAGAAGAACAATTTAGGATAATTTTCCAAAATTACCTTATAAGTAAAGAGATGGCCAAAATTGAGGAAGATGTCAGATTATACTAATGGAAGCCAGTTTGTAGTCTGAATTTGTTTTCTTAAACCTCCCAGTCTTTCTGTGTTATTTCTACCACTTTTTATTGGTAATGCAAAAGGAATATTAACCTAAAATTTAGTCCACAATTTTCTGTGAGACAACAGTAGTGCTATATAAACATAGATATTTTTTTGTATAGGGGAAAGTCTGTTAGTGTGGGGATATTATCCCATGAATATACATGATATAAAGTATAAGATGACTAACATTTATTGAGCACATACTGTGTGCCAAACATATAGGAGAGTATTCCAGACTTTCAGGGTAGTCTCTCCCAGGTGCCACCATATATAACCCAGCCTTCAGTTCAGTTCAGTCGCTCAGTCATGTCCAACTCTTTGTGATCCCATGGACTGCAGCATGCCAGGCTTCCCTGTCCATCACCAACTCCCGGAGCTTGCTCAAACTCATGTCCATCGAGTCGGTGATGCCATCAAACCACCTCATCCTCTGTCATCCCTTTCTCCTCCTGCCTTCAGTCTTTCCCAGCATCAGGGTCTTTTCCAATGAATCAGTTCTTCGCATCAGGTGGCCAGAGTATTGGCATTTCAGCTTCAGCATCAGTTCTTCCCACGAATATTCAGGACTGATTTTTAGGATTGACTGGTTTGATCTCCTGCCGTCCAAGGGACTCTCAAGAGTCTTCTCCAACACCACAGTTCAAAAGCATCAATTCTTCGGGACTCAGCTATCTTTATGGTTCAACTCTCACATCCATACATGACTACTGGAAAACCATAGCTTTGACTAGATGGAACTTTGTTGGCAAAGTAATGTCTCTGCTTTTTAATATGCTGTCTAAATTGGTCACAGCTTTTCTTCCAAGGAGCAAACATCTTTTAATTTCATGGCTGCAGCGATTTTGGAGCCCAAGACAATAAAGTCTGTCAATGTTTGCCATGAAGCGATGGGACCAATGCTATGATCTTAGTTTTTGGAATGTTGAAGCTCATTCCAGTATTTGATACAGCCAGTTGCTTCTAGGTTATGGGTAAATGGTTACACCAGTGAAGTTTGCTTAACCGTATTTACTATAAATTGTGTCTTCTGGTTAGAGATGGCAATGAATGGGTGCCATGGCAATCGATAATGAATTCTGCTCCATGAATAACAAAGCAGGCTGAAGCACTGCAGGTAGAAGAGACAGACATATGCGTAGAATATATGATGACAAGATGCTGTCTCCTCCAGGTTGAGGAGTTTTAATGAAGTGAGCTGCCACAAGTTATTGGCTGGTTCCTCTAACAAATTGTGCTGCATGATGGAGTCAGTGATGGACTTTACTGATGGCATTTTGGACATTGAGAGGTGACAGTGGCCTGGTCAGGACTGGTGAAATGTAGATCATGTTGTTCACCTCACCCTGAAGCTTTAATTAACTCTACCCCTATGGGTTATCTGCAACTTAAACAATCTCTTTGACCTTTTAGTATACTTGGATCAGTTGTAGATCAGTCATAGAATATTAGAGAGCTTATTCCAGTTCTACTTGTGTCCCCAGCACGTTCCCTTCTTAAACTCCTTAGTACTCTATTCTTTGCTGTGTTTCCACAGTGTAGGGTAGGTGAACACTGTCCCTTCCCCAAGGTGCCATGCTCTTCTCCATGGCTTTAGAGACTGCCTTTTTAATTACTGCCTCCTGCCTCCATGTTATTGGGTGGGAAGGGATGCAGAGGACCAGTTAGTCCAAGATCTGAAGGTGAAACATAACTCAAGAGTCTGAACTATCAAATGAGGCTTGGGGTTTGGATTGACCAGGAGGTCAGAGTCCAGCCCCAGAGCTTGGGTCAGGCTGAGGATTACATGTGGGACCCTGTGTGAGTACAGGGAGCTATAGGCAAGGATTGGCCTGAGCTTGAGAGTCCTGGCCTCCCCCAGGCCTGGTGCTCTGACAGGACATTCCGGAAGCAGGAGGATTAGGAAGGTGAGGCCGAGGTTCAGGGCTGTCGGGTACATGCAATAGGACACAGACTGGCCTCTACCATACTCTCAGGGGTGGGGAGTCAGGCATTCCCCAGTTCTGCTCAGTTGGTTCCCTCTGCCCTCTGCTTTTCTGACAACAGCATTCCACCCCGTGGCCTGTTTCTCCAGCTTTGTAGACTGGCTCTCTGCCCTGAGTTCTCTCAATGCTTGTCCTTTCTTCCTCCAGTTCTACCATGCCTGTGACCAGCCTGGCATTGTGGTTTTCTGCATCATGGACTATGATGTGCTGCAGTTCTGTGACTTCCTGGGCTCCTTAATGTCCGTGTGGGTCACTGTCATTGCCATGGCTCGCTTACAGCCTGTGGTCAAGCAGGTCAGTCTGGAGAGGGCCCTGGGGGACAACCATTGCCCAAATCTATTTGAAATTCACTTCCCGACCTCTCCCGGGGGCATGGCCAAGCACCCTCACCACCCTGGCCCAGCCCCTGGAGACCTCTTTCTCTAGGTGCTATACTTGCTGGGGGCGATGCTGCTGTCCATGGCTCTGCAGCTTGACCGGCATGGACTCTGGAACCTGCTTGGACCGAGTCTCTTTGCTCTGGGGATCTTGGCCACAGCCTGGGTAAGGCTGGGAGGGCTGGGGGAGGGGAGGTCCCAGCAGGACTTGGGTGCAGGTACTTGGGTATCCACTTTCCAGTTTAAGGTGGGCCCGGACCTTGTTGTCATCACTCTGCTGCTTACAGAGCCGAACTCGTCTCGGCAGACGCCGAGGGTCACCACCAGGGCTCAGGGGACACCTGAGAGCGACCGGCTCTGGCCTAGGTTCCAGAGTAGTCCCTGAGCCCCACTTCTCTGCCTCCCCCAGACAGTACGCAGCGTCCGCCGCCGGCACTGCTACCCGCCCACGTGGCGCCGCTGGCTCTTCTGCCTGTGCCCGGGCAGCCTCATCGCAGGCAGTGCCATCCTGCTGTATGCTTTTGTGGAGACCCGAGACAACTACTTCTACATTCACAGCATCTGGCACATGCTCATCGCTGGCAGTGTGGGCTTCCTGCTGCCCCCTCGTGCCAAGACTGACCGCCGGGTCCCCTCTGGAGCCCGGGCTCGGGGCTGCGGGTACCAGCTGTGCATCAATGAGCAGGAGGAGCTGGGCCTTGTGGGTCCGGGAGGGGCCACTGTCAGCAGCATCTGTGCCAGCTGAGAGGGGCTTAGGGCCGGCCCTGGGAGAACTGGAACCCTTCCTCAGGGCACAGAGCCCTTCCTGGGGTTCCTCCTGGGAGCATGGAGCCCTCTCAGGGCTAAGAGACAAGTTGTGTTTCTTGAGGACATGGAGTCTTTCTTAAGGACATGGAACTCTTCTGGGGACCTGGCAACTTCCTGAGGGCCAGGAGACCTCCAGCATCTTCAGGACTGGAGCCTGTGCAGGGCCACCAAGCCCCCTCAGGACTGAGGGGTCCTGCCCAGGGTGTGGAACCTGCTGAGGATGTGGAGACAGAGCCCTAACAGGACACAGCTTTGTCCCTAAGGAGATGGAGTCCATCTTGGGGAAGCTGAGTCCCCTGTCTCCCAGCAGCTCAGCCTCTCTGGCCTTGGCTTCCTTCCCGGGGGCAGTGTCAGGGCCGTGCTGCACTGCGAGGGGGTGCAGGACAGACAGGGCGGGGACTGGGCTGGGGGTGCTAGTACCCTGGCGTGATACAGGTGGAGTCTGGTGTGTCTCCAATGAAGAATTTCCTGATTCTGTGCTGCCCTTTTTCCTGTGGGCAAGGGTCTGGGGAAGAGGAGGGAGAGATGGACCCTGAGGAGAGGGGCATGGGTGACGCAGCCCAGCTGGCATGAGCTGCTGGAGCAGCTTCCTGAGGCTTTTGCCCTATTGGGTCAGGCTGCAGCAGCTTGGAGTACAGAGTTGTGAGTGTGTGTGTGTGTACTTGATGAGATGATGCAAATCAGTGAAACAGACCTCCTTTGTGGTGCCCACACCCAACAGGGAAGGAAGCTGAGGGCTCAGGAGATGGGATGAGCTGGTACGAATCTCAGATGTGCAAGATATATCACAAGACTGTAGCTCCTTTTTCAACCCCCATTTTGCCCCTGTGCCAGAAACGTAATCTTTTGTCATTTTGGATATTCTTCTCTTTCCACAAAGGTCACAGCCAAGTCCCAAGGGTTTTGTATAATGCTGAGACGTGGAAAGGGTGTCCTCTCTGGTCAGAAGTGTCCATATCCCATACATCCCCTGAGATTTCATCCCCCATCTGATCCCCAGCCAGTAAAGTTTTCAGAACACTAGTATAGTGCCTAGCCTGGTGTGTGATAAGTGTCCAATATATGTTAGCTAAAGATCCAGAGGTGTTTGGACATGAGAGGCAACAGCAAGGGGGAGACAGAGGGGCAGAAAGACTGATATTAATGGGGAACTGTGTCTGGAAGGTATCTGTGGGTGGAGTGGGGTGGAGATAAGCAGCCAGTGATGAGGTTGGGCAGGTAGATGGGATCTGGCTTTTATCCTAGGAGAGATGGGTAATGGTATCATTGGAGGGGTTTAAGCCAATGAGTAGCATAATCAGATTGGTGTGGTTTTCTGTTTTCTTTTTTCAGACAGGTTTTTTTTTTTTTTTAAGTAGTGCAGAGGATGGATTTTAGAGAGTTTGGCACAACTGTTGCACACTCAGAGAGAGAAGGTGATGGTGGTGTTAGAGGAAGGAGAGGACTGACCCGGGAGCAGCTGTGAGGTGGATGCTCTGGGCCGTGGTGATGGATCAGATGTGTGGGGCAGTGAGGGTGAGAGGACACCTCTGATGACTGCCTGGTGTCTGGCTGGGTGACTTGGGGTGTTGGTGCTGTTCCCTGAGAGGGTGACAGACCTTTGGGGGCAGAGGGATGAGTTCAGCTGTGGGTAGTTTAAGTGTGAGGTGCCTTTGGGGAGGGGAAGGGCCAGCAGGAAGACCTTGCTGGACAGAGCGGTTGAACCAGGTCTGAAACCCTGGTCTCCTGGCTCCACAAATGGGGATTGTTTGCTGTATCCTGACTTGTTTTGGTGACTTCCTGGAAGGCAGGCCCATGGCCACGAGATACTGCTGCTCCCCATTCGTGTCCGTCCACATGTTCAGACTAAGCTCCTGATGGCCTGGAGCAGCACAGGATCCAGTCCCCAGGTGTGACAAGTGACGGCTTCTGAGTGACAGTTCAGTTCAGTAACCCTCTGTTGGGAAAGCTCTGTGTGAGCTGAGGAGACAGGTCCCCACAGAGTCCTGCCCTTGAGGCTCCCATGATATGTTATGAAATATCATGGATGCAAAGGAGACAGGAATAGATACCAAGGGAAAGGTTCCAACAAAGTGCTGTGGGACGCAAAGGAGAGAACCCCTATAAAGGGCCAGGAAAGGTATGTCAGAGAGATGGTGTCTAAGCTGCCTTGAAAAAAAAGTCCTAGGTCTCCCCAGAGAACAGCATGAGCAACAAACCAAGATGCGACACAGTACAGACACTACGAGGGGTCGACTGTGTGAGAGGTGAATGGAATATCGGGCTGACAGGGTGGAGAACCTGGTTTTCGAGTTCTGAGGACTCAGCTGAAGAATGTGGTCTTCCTTCTGTGGTAAGGGGGAGGCATCATAGGTTCTTGGGTGGTGAATCAGCCAGAATTTGGCCAAAGTAGCAGGACCAGTGTGAGTGATGTAAGGCTTTGTTGTAGAGAACAGAGCTGTCATTTGTGGGAGCTGCAGGAGAAGCCTGTGCCACGCTCGGCCTCTGTACTGGTGTCGCGTCTGAAGCTGCTCTCGGGTGGCGTGAAGGGGCAGGTGGGGACAGACCAGCACCCAGGAGGACACACTGGAACCCGTGTCTGGCCCTCACTGCCTTGGACTCAGTGACACTGGTGACCCGCGGGAGGAGCTGGCACTCTCTGCATTGGAGCTCCCTTCGCCCAGGGCTCAGAGCAGCTGCAGGTGGCCTGGCAGGAGCCCGAGGGGCTGCACGGACAGCAAGTGAGGGCTCCACCACCTCAATGTGGCCTTGCCTCTGCCTTTCCATCTCTTCCAGATTCTCTTGTGCTCAACCCGAACCCAGAACCTGAGAGCAAAGAAAGCTCTGTGAGGCCTGGATCTGACCTAGTTAGAATGCCCCAGTCCAGAGTCTCCACGCGCCTGCTTAACAGCACTCTCTGGGGTGATTAACTTGACAGCAGCCAGTGAGGGACAACTGGTCAGAAAATGGCAGCTGTAGAAATCGATAGTAGCTCCTGGGTGAACTGTAGGGTTTGGGGTCCTCACCAGCCCCTTCAGGAATTCCTCAGTCCTCCCCCTCCTTCCAGATATGGGGCAGGTGGGCATCCCCTTCCCTTGTGATCCTCCCTGGCCTGTGCCTTGCATTGGCCTATGCGGTGGAAGTGGAAGTAACACCTCACTTCTGAGTGGAAGCTTTAAGAATCCTCACAGGCTTTGTCATTTTCCCCTTCCTTTTTGCCATTTGGACCAGTAATGTGGTAGCTACTTTATCACCCTAAGGCCCAGAGGATGAAGAAGATGAGTCAGATCCCCCAATCAACCTTGGAGGACCTGCAGCGTAAGCGAGAAGAAAAACATTTGTGGTTTAAAGCCACTGAAATTTTGAAGTCATGACCACAGTGTAACTAGTCTGTCTGGCCTGACAGACTTAGAGAACAACAGGAAAGGGGGCCATCTTCCTGGAGAGATCTCCCCTCAGCAGAGCTATAGTGGCAGCTTTCACCTCTGCGTTCCTTAGGCTGTAGATGATGGGGTTCAGTGAGGGGGTCACGACCCCGTAGAACAATGCAAGGAGCTTATCCAAGTAGAGGTCCTTGGCCTTGGGCTTGAAGTACATGAAGGAGATAGTCCCATAGAAAATCACCACCACTGTGAGGTGGGCAGAGAAGGTAGAGAAGGCTTTGTGCCGGCCGGCAGCAGAGGGCACCCTCAGGATGGCAGTGAGGATGAACACGTAGGACAGGAAGATGAGCAGCAGCGGGGCCAGCGTCAGGACAGATGAAGCCACCATTAATATCAGTGCATTGAGAGAGATGTCCCCACAGGCTAGTTTCAGCACTGCTAAGATCTCACAGAAGAAGTGGTTGATGATATTGTGGCCACAGAAGGGGAGGCTCCAGGTGAGAATGGATTGGAGAAGGGAGTTGGCAAAGGCTGCCCCCCAGCTCAGCGCCACCATCCACGTGCACGTCTGCCGGTTCATGAGCTCTGAGTAGCGAAGCGGCTGGCAGATGGCCACGTACCGGTCACACGCCATCATGGCCAGGAGCACGCACTCTGTGGAGCCCAGCGCCAGGGTCAGGTACATCTGCAGGGCACAGCCAGGGAAGGAGATGGTGCTTTGGGTTTCCAGGAAGTTGGCCAGCATGAGAGGCACGAAGGAGGATGTGCCACAGATGTCCATGAGGGCGAGGTTGCTGAGGAAGAAGTACATGGGGGTGTGCAGGCGGGGGTCCAGCATGTTCAGCCCAATGAGGAGGGCATTCCCCAGCACGTTCACAGAGTAGATGCCCAGGCAGAGCACAAACAGGACCATCTCTAGGTTGTGGTGGTCGTGTAGCCCCAGCAGGACAAACTCTGTCACAACCGTCTGGTTTGCCCCATTCGTCTCACTCTCCATCCATCTCATTCTCCCTCTTTTCCCCTCTGCACCATGAAGGTGTTGGATTAAGCACCAGTGGGCCTGGGAGCCAAGCAGCCTGGATGTGTGACCTGGGACGGGTCAGCCCTGCCTCTGGAACTCAGTTTCCCATCATTACAATGAGAGAATGGACGTCAGGTCTGCAAGCCAGCCCCCTCAGTTCTGTGGTTCTGGTGTAACTTAAAGGAGATGGGGTCCATTCTAATCACCTAGTCTCTTCTCTCTTTTCCCCAGGAGGGCTCTGTGGAGACAATAGACTTGTATTCAAGTTCCCCATACTCCTTTTGAATCTACAGTGTTCTTGGGTGTTAAGAGGAAGCACATTTACTGGGTTATGACTTCATGTGACTGAATGATGCTCATAGGATTTCAGATTCATTCACTCACTGAAGATTTGTTGAGTGCCTACCTCTCGTTGGGTGTTGTTTAGATGTTGGGCTATAGCTGCTGCTGCTAAGTGCCTTCAGTCGTGTCCGACTCTGTGTGATCCCACAGACCGCAGCCACCAGGCTCCCCCGTCCCTGTGATTCTCCAGGCAAGAACACTGGAGTGGGTTGCCATTTCCTTCTCCAATGCATGGAAGTGAAAAGTGAAAGGGAAGTCACTCAGTCGTGTCCGACTCTTAGCGACCCCATGGACTGCAGCCTACCAAACTCCTCCATCCCTGGGATTTTCCAGGCAAAGTATTGTAGTGGGGTGCCATTGCCTTCTCCATGGGCTATAGCAGTAAGAAAAATTCGTGGACAAAAAGATGCCACAATTGTAACAAGTGCTGTTCCTCTTTCTCAAATTAAGTGGGATGAGCTTGGGAACACAGGTGCATGATGAGTGATGGTCACCTCATTCCTTTGGGCATAAAGGTTGAACATTTCTACTGCATAGGATGTACAAGCCTTATTCTGGTATCCCTCCTTAAGATCAGACACCATGCATTGATTTTTAAAAGAATACACTAGAATATACATATCCCAGTAGAGCCACAGGTCACAACATTTAACCCTGGTCCTAAAAGCCGAGTGAGTCTCCTCTTGGCTTCCATATAGCTTTTTAGGATAAATGATATTGACTATAATATTACACAGAAGGGAAGGGCAGGTTCTAGTCTGGCAGAGGTGTCCTGGGTCACTGACCCTGTCTATAAAGGGAGGGTGGGAAGAGACCACAGTCTTTGCCCAGGAGCCTCCATGTCTCTTCTGAGCTGGTCTCAGCCCCTTGGGAAATGCCAGTGACAGGAGGGAGCCAAGTGTCAAGTGCTGGATGGAAAGCTGTCTTGTGGCCCCTGTGATCCCTGGTCTGAGGGACAAATAGGAGCTGATGGGAAACCTTAACTTGTCAGAAGATCAAATCACCCGTCCCTCAGTCCCTTCAGAGCTACACTGGCTGTGAGGCCAGGTTCCTGTAAGCACTAGAGTCCTACCGTCCTAGTGCTGCATCTTTCCCCGTCATGCACCTGCTCAGTCACTCAGTCGTGTCAGACTCCTTGTGACCCCGTGGGCTGTAGCCCAGCAAGCTCTCTGTCCATGGGATTTTCCAGGCAAGAATACTGGAGCAGGTTGCCATTTCCTACTCCAGGTCCTGTCCTTTTGCTCAATTGCATCTATCATCGTAGGGCCCGATGGGCTCTCCCTCTTCTGAATAAACCATGTCTTTTCCCAGAGCTACAGCTTTGCCCAGGAAGTTCCCTTCTGTAGGCAGGTCCTTGGTCTCTTACCCAGTGGAGGTGCTGCTTCTCTTCTTCAGAGCACGGTTCATCTCTTCTCCTCTCCATCTTGAGCCCTGCCGAGTCACCTCTCCCTTCTTCCTCCCACGGCCCTTGGCCATCGTCTTTGTTCCTGTGCTGCACACCTGTCTCCTCTGCCCCACTTGAGAGCAGACTCGGTCACGTTCCTTCCAGCATCTCATACAGTGAGTGCTGCCAAGGGCAGTCCCTCAACAGGTAGTCCACACATGTTTCAAAAACCCAGCACTGCGTAACAGGATCAGCACTAACCAGATGTGTGATGTTGACCAAGTCACTTGGGTTTGAGACTCAGTTTCCTTTTGAAAAATGGGGATTCTGTGTAGTCCAGATGAGACTCTAGAGGAAAGGTCTGATGAGTCTCCTAGCAATGCTGCAGATCAGAGATGACACCTTCAACCATGGGCACATGCCCGATCTATCTGCCCGCCTCCCAGACAAGACCTCCAACATCTGTCATGACGCCCTTCTGCCCAGAGTCTGTGCTGGTTTTTCCTCTCCAACCTAAATCAAGATCATTGTTAAGGGAGTTTATGAAACATACAAGGGTAGTTGATTAACCTGGGTCAGGCATTAACCATCAATCTAATCCATGTAAACATTTTAAGGTAGGGATTCTCTTGCTGAAGTTTGGCAGAAAGGTAAATAACTGCCCGAGTGTGATGGCTTATTCATTCAGTCTTTCAGGAAATTATTATTGAGCACCTACTATGTGCTGGGTGCTGGGAACACAGAAGAGGCAGATGTGCCTTCTACCCTCGGAAGTGTACAGTCCTGTGTTTACAGTCATCCCCTTGTCTGTTGGTGACCTTGGTCATATCCCTCTCTCTGGGCTTTAGAAACATCTAGATTTTCTTTGAATCTGGCATATAAAGACAAAATAAAACTTGAGGTCAGGAAAGCAGAAGTTAAAAGGAAGCATCTCTCCTAGGTCATGACTTCATGTGGCTGGATTAAGCCTGCAGCTTAATTTAAGATTTCATTATAAGAACTTGGTGTTTATTGGGTGTGTTGCTACAGAAAGAACTGCTGCTGCTGCTGCTAAGTCGCTTCAGTCGTGTCTGCCTCTGTGCGACCCCAGAGACAGCAGCCCACCAGGCTCCACCAGCCTTGGGATTCTCCAGAGAGAACACTGGAGTGGGTTGCCATATCCTTCTCCAATACATGAAAGTGAAAAGTGAAAGTGGCTCGCTCAGTCGTGTCCGACTCTTAGCGACCCCATGGACTGCAGCCCACCAGGCTCCCCGGTCCATGGGATTTTTCCAGGCAAGAGTACTGGAGTGAGTTGCCATTGCCTTCTCTGAACGAAAGTACTGGCAACCTCCAATTGTGACCCTGGATACAGGTGTGGGGAGAGTTTTCAGGCAGATAAAAGGTGGGATACCACCTGACTCTGCTTTTCTCTTCCCCGCCCTTGTCTCCATCGGAGAGACCAGGTGGGAATGGCATGGTCATCAGAGGGCTTTGTCCTAGCCTCTGGCCTGTGCCTGCCCTAAGCTCCTACCCATCCCTTTGTGCTGGCCTGCTCCAGCCTCAGCAGACCACTCCCTGCTGGTGGACAAACCCCACAGGCTCCTGTCCCCTCCCTTTTCTCCTGCTTTCCTCTGGCTGGAGCACCCTTTCTCCCCCACCCATCTTCCAAGGCTCAGCTTTACACCCACCTCCTCCCTGGCGCTGACCTCTCAGACGTCTCCACAGCACTGGCCGTCCTGACACCGTGACGCTCACACAGCCGTTAGCACATTTGGTTTGTTGTGTGTGTCGTTCCCTCTCACACAATAGACCGCGAGCCACGGAAATCAAAGGACTGAGTCCAGTTAACCCCCAACTTCTCCAGCACCCCACACAGGAGCTGCTGTTTGAGATCCCGGGCTTTCCTTCTGCTAAAATCCTGATCCCAGATTTCTTACCTTAAAATTGCCCTCCTTTCCTTTTCCCCACATGCACACGCAGGATGTGATTGCTGGGAGGACTAAAACAACAACCTTTCATGAGTGCAGGTTCCCACAGCACTATTGCCAGGATACACTCCATTCCAGGGCCCAGGATGCCCATGTGGAGGTCACAGGGTCACAGCCATGGGGGTGCCATCTCCTGCATGGAAGAACTTCTCTCTGAAGAGCTGAATGAGGAGAGCAGTGGGTTTCCTTACAATTTAAGAGTCTTATCAGAACGCATTCAATCAGAAATTAGGAACAGCACATGAGGCAATGGGCTTATGACCCCAAAGAAATGAGATACTCTGTTTAGGAAATACCATGCTTCCAGGTTACTGACAGCTTGGACTGCAACATGGGCTCAGTCAGGGACCACAGAGAGCAGCTCTAGTTCATTTAGTCCATCAGTTGAGATGAACTGAGTTTTGCCTATATTCAAAATGGATAACCAACAAGGACATATTGCACAGTACATGGAACTCTACTCAATGTTATGCGACAGCCTGGAGAACAGGAAGGGGTTGGGGGTGAATGGCTACATGTGTATCTATGGCTGAGTCACTTCCCTGTTCACGTGAAACTACCACAGTATTGTTTATCGGCTACACCCCAATACAGAAGTTTAAGGTCTGAAAATAAAAAAGATTTTACAGTGGAGAAAAAAAAAGATGGGCAGAGTTTTCCTAGAGTAACACACAACCTCATGATTTTAGTGACTTACCAGGACGGAGGTTTAGTTCTCAGACTTTGTAGCACTGCAGGTTTTCAGGGGGCTCTGTTCCAGGTTGTCATCCTTAGAGACCCTGGCTCCACCCTCTGGGATGTCACCAGTTCTCACAGCTGGGGAAGAACACAGCAGAACATCTCACACCAGCAGATCACTGCGCCGACCCAGAAGCGAGATGCATCCCATCTGTCCAAAGCCCACTGCCCTGTGTAAGCCTACCGCACGCCCAGGATGACCAGACATACTGCAGGGTGTTTGGGCACGATGGTGTTTTGCACCAGACTCAGGAAACTACTCTTGCATCTGTCTGCCAGGTCTTACACTCCATCATTTCCTGGATAATCCGGTTTACAGAGTGATAGGATATTGAGTGTCTCTGAGAGTCACTAATTCTCTCCCCAGTTTAGGCAGGATATGCCATGGAAGGAGCCCCGGCCTGGGAGTGAGGATCCAGGTTTGATTCTTGCCCTTGTTCCCTTTTTCCTGTTTGACCTTGGTTCAGTTTCTCCTTATGTGATATGGAGCCATTCAATATATATGATCTCTGGTACTCTGTACCATCTCCAAAACATTCCCTCATCTTTCTAGGAACTTCAACCCAGGTAAATATCATATCAGGTTTGTTGGCTGGTAAATCTATATTGAACAATTTCATACTAATTTTAAGCTTCAGACATGATTTTAAAAGGAAGGTGAGGGGCACAAGAAGAAGAAGCTCCTGTTACTGTGTCCCAGAAGTGCTCATATCTGGATTCCTATGTCACTCCTCCTCACTGTGATGGCAGAGCCAGTGAGTGTGGGCTTTGGAGTCAGACTGCCAAGCCCAAGTCTGAGATCTTCCAGTTACCACGGCTTTCTCAGCCTCAGTATCCTTACCTGTAGAAATAAGAGTAGCATTTTCTTACGGGATGATTTTGAGGATCCAGTGAAAGGTCTTAGCACAGAGCTTGGCACAGGGTGAGTGTTCAGTAAGTACTAGTGGATATTATAGTATCATTATGTTGCCTTCTCCAAGCAGATATTCTGGTTTCTCTATGTTTAGAAAAGATTTTATGAGAATAGTCAACATGCTAGATGGATTCTCCTTGCCTCCTACCTGTTGGCCCAGTGACCTTGGTATCAGCAGGTGGCTGAGCAGATGACAGGTGTGGTGACCCAAGGCTTGGGAGAGCAGAGTGAGGGAGTGCTGAGTTCATTACCAGCAGACACATTGTGCTGGGGTGGGCCAGGATCGAGGCCTAGAGCCCCCGAGGCCCAGCCTCCTGGTCCCCTGCAGCGAAGACATCTCTCTTGCTCCCTGCCCTCAGGGACCTTGCAGTCCCTGCCCAATTTAAAGTTCAGACTCTGCAATGACACAGGTTTGCAGACTTGGCATGATGGGGCTTCAGAGACCCTAGGTTACTTGTGGTGCCCCAGAAGGGCCTGGCTGGGTGAGGTGGGCACAGGAGAGACCCTGGACAGGAATTGAAGACCAGATCTCACTGCAGCCCTGCTCCTTGGACCTGAGGCTCAGGGGCTGTGACCCTGTGTCCTTCAGGTGGGTGTCCTGGACTTTGAAATGGAGTGTGTTCTCGCAAGAGTTCTGTGGGAACCTGCACTCATGAAAGGTTGTTGTTATAGTTTAGTTGCTAAGTTGTGTCTGACTCTTATGGGACCCATGGACGGTAGCCCACCAGGCTATCTGTCCATGGGATTTCCTCCACAGAAATACTGGATTGAGTTGCCACTTCCTTCTCCAGGGGATCTTCCTATCCAGGGATGGAATCTGTGTCTTCTGCATTGGCAGGCGGGTTCTTTACTACTGAGCCACCAGGGAAGGTTAAGGAAAGTGTATTGCTGTACAGGGTGAGGCCTGGACACTTGCAACAGACATGGAGTCAGGGTTTTAGCTGGTTGTGTGAGTTTCTGCAGGTCCGCTTTTCTGTTTCTCTTCCCATGCCATTCTCTTTCCTTCACAAGGAACAATGACAACTTGACACAGCTCAGGGATTAAAAAATAGCCTTAAACAACACAGCAGCAGTTGCAAATTTCCCCATTATACTATGATTTGTCTCTTGGAATACTTTTTCAAGAGCACAGGTCAAAATAAAATATTGGAAGATTGTCACCACTTATTCTCCAGGTGCTCAGGACTGGGGCCGTCTTGCCACCCTGTGGATGCCCCAAATATGCTCTCTCCAGTCTCCCACCTCCTCCAACCTGCTTGTCTCATCTTGCCCATCTCTCAGACTGTCTCTCACGGTGGTGCGATATCCACCCAAAAAACCCAGAAGCTCAAGTACCAAACCACAGTCTCCTCCTTCCTCAGCCATCTCTGCCATCAGCTCAATGTCCTCAGCTCCATGCTCTCTGCCTGACCGCCCACCTGGCTCAGGCCCCATCCGTGCTTCCTCACTTCCTGCCCTTGGGCATGGGGCCTTCTCCTCTGTGCTCTATCTGGAGCCACATGATCTTCCATTTCTCAAAAATAATACTATCTTTTAAGTTCAAAGTCATGTTCTTTTAGAAGTATTGAACAATGTTGGAAAGAATAATTAACAAAACAGTATTTATCTGTAATCCCATCTCCCAGAGGAAATAATTGTCAGCTAATATTTTGTCCTGGTTTTCTAGATACATACTTATTCATATATCCTAAGAAAAATACCTTTAAAATTAGGATTATACTGAGTACAAAGTTACGTGTATTACTTTTTTCTATTAATTACAGTGTGAGCATTTCAAATTATCAAATATTCCTCAAAAAGTAAGATTTCTAATAGCTGTGTCACAGTCTATCATTGGGCTCCATCAGGATTTATTTCAATATTCTGCTATGGTTGCCCTTTAAGAGTTACCAATTTTTGTTACCACAAATAACTCTGTGATTAACATCCATATATATGCTTTACATAAATCTGCACCTCTAGTAATTTTCTCAAAGAAACTCCTAGAAGTAAAGGTGTCAGGTCAAAAGGTATGAAATTTAAAATCTCTTGATTCATACCCATAATTTTAATAGCTGGGATTCAGGACACAGTCAGCAGAGCACAGAAGGCCCTGAAGAGGGAGACAGAGATGAGAAAGAGGGACCCCACCCAGGAAGGAAGGATCAGAAGGGGCTTTCTGGAAGGGGGCTGGGGTGGAGGCATTGAGTGAGGATTGAATGTGTGGTCATAATGCTACGATGCTGGGGGACTGGTCTCTGTGGTCCCCAGTGTCCATATTGCATTCCTCACCTGTGATTTCCATCACCCCATCTGATCCCCAGCCGGGAAAGCTCTCAGAACTCTGGCATAGTGCCTAGCCTGGTGTGTGATAAGTGTCCAGTATATGTTACCTAAAGGTCCAGAGGTGTTTGAACATGAGAGGCAACAGCAAGGGGGTGACAGAAGCATAGGAAAGACTGATATTCATGAGGGAACTGTGTCTGGAATGTGTGTGTGGGTGGAGTGGGGTGGAGATAAGCAGCCAGTGATGAGGTTGGGCAGGTAGATGGGATCTGGCTTTTATCCTAGGAGAGATGGGTAATGGTATCATTGGAGGGGTTTAAGCCAATGAGTAGCATAATCAGATTGGTGTGGTTTTCTGTTTTCTTTTTTCAGACAGGTTTTTTTTTTTTTTTAAGTAGTGCAGAGGATGGATTTTAGAGAGTTTGGCACAACTGTTGCACACTCAGAGAGAGAAGGTGATGGTGGTGTTAGAGGAAGGAGAGGACTGACCCGGGAGCAGCTGTGAGGTGGATGCTCTGGGCCGTGGTGATGGATCAGATGTGTGGGGCAGTGAGGGTGAGAGGACACCTCTGATGACTGCCTGGTGTCTGGCTGGGTGACTTGGGGTGTTGGTGCTGTTCCCTGAGAGGGTGACAGACCTTTGGGGGCAGAGGGATGAGTTCAGCTGTGGGTAGTTTAAGTGTGAGGTGCCTTTGGGGAGGGGAAGGGCCAGCAGGAAGACCTTGCTGGACAGAGCGGTTGAACCAGGTCTGAAACCCTGGTCTCCTGGCTCCACAAATGGGGATTGTTTGCTGTATCCTGACTTGTTTTGGTGACTTCCTGGAAGGCAGGCCCATGGCCACGAGATACTGCTGCTCCCCATTCGTGTCCGTCCACATGTTCAGACTAAGCTCCTGATGGCCTGGAGCAGCACAGGATCCAGTCCCCAGGTGTGACAAGTGACGGCTTCTGAGTGACAGTTCAGTTCAGTAACCCTCTGTTGGGAAAGCTCTGTGTGAGCTGAGGAGACAGGTCCCCACAGAGTCCTGCCCTTGAGGCTCCCATGATATGTTATGAAATATCATGGATGCAAAGGAGACAGGAATAGATACCAAGGGAAAGGTTCCAACAAAGTGCTGTGGGACGCAAAGGAGAGAACCCCTATAAAGGGCCAGGAAAGGTATGTCAGAGAGATGGTGTCTAAGCTGCCTTGAAAAAAAAGTCCTAGGTCTCCCCAGAGAACAGCATGAGCAACAAACCAAGATGCGACACAGTACAGACACTACGAGGGGTCGACTGTGTGAGAGGTGAATGGAATATCGGGCTGACAGGGTGGAGAACCTGGTTTTCGAGTTCTGAGGACTCAGCTGAAGAATGTGGTCTTCCTTCTGTGGTAAGGGGGAGGCATCATAGGTTCTTGGGTGGTGAATCAGCCAGAATTTGGCCAAAGTAGCAGGACCAGTGTGAGTGATGTAAGGCTTTGTTGTAGAGAACAGAGCTGTCATTTGTGGGAGCTGCAGGAGAAGCCTGTGCCACGCTCGGCCTCTGTACTGGTGTCGCGTCTGAAGCTGCTCTCGGGTGGCGTGAAGGGGCAGGTGGGGACAGACCAGCACCCAGGAGGACACACTGGAACCCGTGTCTGGCCCTCACTGCCTTGGACTCAGTGACACTGGTGACCCGCGGGAGGAGCTGGCACTCTCTGCATTGGAGCTCCCTTCGCCCAGGGCTCAGAGCAGCTGCAGGTGGCCTGGCAGGAGCCCGAGGGGCTGCACGGACAGCAAGTGAGGGCTCCACCACCTCAATGTGGCCTTGCCTCTGCCTTTCCATCTCTTCCAGATTCTCTTGTGCTCAACCCGAACCCAGAACCTGAGAGCAAAGAAAGCTCTGTGAGGCCTGGATCTGACCTAGTTAGAATGCCCCAGTCCAGAGTCTCCACGCGCCTGCTTAACAGCACTCTCTGGGGTGATTAACTTGACAGCAGCCAGTGAGGGACAACTGGTCAGAAAATGGCAGCTGTAGAAATCGATAGTAGCTCCTGGGTGAACTGTAGGGTTTGGGGTCCTCACCAGCCCCTTCAGGAATTCCTCAGTCCTCCCCCTCCTTCCAGATATGGGGCAGGTGGGCATCCCCTTCCCTTGTGATCCTCCCTGGCCTGTGCCTTGCATTGGCCTATGCGGTGGAAGTGGAAGTAACACCTCACTTCTGAGTGGAAGCTTTAAGAATCCTCACAGGCTTTGTCATTTTCCCCTTCCTTTTTGCCATTTGGACCAGTAATGTGGTAGCTACTTTATCACCCTAAGGCCCAGAGGATGAAGAAGATGAGTCAGATCCCCCAATCAACCTTGGAGGACCTGCAGCGTAAGCGAGAAGAAAAACATTTGTGGTTTAAAGCCACTGAAATTTTGAAGTCATGACCACAGTGTAACTAGTCTGTCTGGCCTGACAGACTTAGAGAACAACAGGAAAGGGGGCCATCTTCCTGGAGAGATCTCCCCTCAGCAGAGCTATAGTGGCAGCTTTCACCTCTGCGTTCCTTAGGCTGTAGATGATGGGGTTCAGTGAGGGGGTCACGACCCCGTAGAACAATGCAAGGAGCTTATCCAAGTAGAGGTCCTTGGCCTTGGGCTTGAAGTACATGAAGGAGATAGTCCCATAGAAAATCACCACCACTGTGAGGTGGGCAGAGAAGGTAGAGAAGGCTTTGTGCCGGCCGGCAGCAGAGGGCACCCTCAGGATGGCAGTGAGGATGAACACGTAGGACAGGAAGATGAGCAGCAGCGGGGCCAGCGTCAGGACAGATGAAGCCACCATTAATATCAGTGCATTGAGAGAGATGTCCCCACAGGCTAGTTTCAGCACTGCTAAGATCTCACAGAAGAAGTGGTTGATGATATTGTGGCCACAGAAGGGGAGGCTCCAGGTGAGAATGGATTGGAGAAGGGAGTTGGCAAAGGCTGCCCCCCAGCTCAGCGCCACCATCCACGTGCACGTCTGCCGGTTCATGAGCTCTGAGTAGCGAAGCGGCTGGCAGATGGCCACGTACCGGTCACACGCCATCATGGCCAGGAGCACGCACTCTGTGGAGCCCAGCGCCAGGGTCAGGTACATCTGCAGGGCACAGCCAGGGAAGGAGATGGTGCTTTGGGTTTCCAGGAAGTTGGCCAGCATGAGAGGCACGAAGGAGGATGTGCCACAGATGTCCATGAGGGCGAGGTTGCTGAGGAAGAAGTACATGGGGGTGTGCAGGCGGGGGTCCAGCATGTTCAGCCCAATGAGGAGGGCATTCCCCAGCACGTTCACAGAGTAGATGCCCAGGCAGAGCACAAACAGGACCATCTCTAGGTTGTGGTGGTCGTGTAGCCCCAGCAGGACAAACTCTGTCACAACCGTCTGGTTTGCCCCATTCGTCTCACTCTCCATCCATCTCATTCTCCCTCTTTTCCCCTCTGCACCATGAAGGTGTTGGATTAAGCACCAGTGGGCCTGGGAGCCAAGCAGCCTGGATGTGTGACCTGGGACGGGTCAGCCCTGCCTCTGGAACTCAGTTTCCCATCATTACAATGAGAGAATGGACGTCAGGTCTGCAAGCCAGCCCCCTCAGTTCTGTGGTTCTGGTGTAACTTAAAGGAGATGGGGTCCATTCTAATCACCTAGTCTCTTCTCTCTTTTCCCCAGGAGGGCTCTGTGGAGACAATAGACTTGTATTCAAGTTCCCCATACTCCTTTTGAATCTACAGTGTTCTTGGGTGTTAAGAGGAAGCACATTTACTGGGTTATGACTTCATGTGACTGAATGATGCTCATAGGATTTCAGATTCATTCACTCACTGAAGATTTGTTGAGTGCCTACCTCTCGTTGGGTGTTGTTTAGATGTTGGGCTATAGCTGCTGCTGCTAAGTGCCTTCAGTCGTGTCCGACTCTGTGTGATCCCACAGACCGCAGCCACCAGGCTCCCCCGTCCCTGTGATTCTCCAGGCAAGAACACTGGAGTGGGTTGCCATTTCCTTCTCCAATGCATGGAAGTGAAAAGTGAAAGGGAAGTCACTCAGTCGTGTCCGACTCTTAGCGACCCCATGGACTGCAGCCTACCAAACTCCTCCATCCCTGGGATTTTCCAGGCAAAGTATTGTAGTGGGGTGCCATTGCCTTCTCCATGGGCTATAGCAGTAAGAAAAATTCGTGGACAAAAAGATGCCACAATTGTAACAAGTGCTGTTCCTCTTTCTCAAATTAAGTGGGATGAGCTTGGGAACACAGGTGCATGATGAGTGATGGTCACCTCATTCCTTTGGGCATAAAGGTTGAACATTTCTACTGCATAGGATGTACAAGCCTTATTCTGGTATCCCTCCTTAAGATCAGACACCATGCATTGATTTTTAAAAGAATACACTAGAATATACATATCCCAGTAGAGCCACAGGTCACAACATTTAACCCTGGTCCTAAAAGCCGAGTGAGTCTCCTCTTGGCTTCCATATAGCTTTTTAGGATAAATGATATTGACTATAATATTACACAGAAGGGAAGGGCAGGTTCTAGTCTGGCAGAGGTGTCCTGGGTCACTGACCCTGTCTATAAAGGGAGGGTGGGAAGAGACCACAGTCTTTGCCCAGGAGCCTCCATGTCTCTTCTGAGCTGGTCTCAGCCCCTTGGGAAATGCCAGTGACAGGAGGGAGCCAAGTGTCAAGTGCTGGATGGAAAGCTGTCTTGTGGCCCCTGTGATCCCTGGTCTGAGGGACAAATAGGAGCTGATGGGAAACCTTAACTTGTCAGAAGATCAAATCACCCGTCCCTCAGTCCCTTCAGAGCTACACTGGCTGTGAGGCCAGGTTCCTGTAAGCACTAGAGTCCTACCGTCCTAGTGCTGCATCTTTCCCCGTCATGCACCTGCTCAGTCACTCAGTCGTGTCAGACTCCTTGTGACCCCGTGGGCTGTAGCCCAGCAAGCTCTCTGTCCATGGGATTTTCCAGGCAAGAATACTGGAGCAGGTTGCCATTTCCTACTCCAGGTCCTGTCCTTTTGCTCAATTGCATCTATCATCGTAGGGCCCGATGGGCTCTCCCTCTTCTGAATAAACCATGTCTTTTCCCAGAGCTACAGCTTTGCCCAGGAAGTTCCCTTCTGTAGGCAGGTCCTTGGTCTCTTACCCAGTGGAGGTGCTGCTTCTCTTCTTCAGAGCACGGTTCATCTCTTCTCCTCTCCATCTTGAGCCCTGCCGAGTCACCTCTCCCTTCTTCCTCCCACGGCCCTTGGCCATCGTCTTTGTTCCTGTGCTGCACACCTGTCTCCTCTGCCCCACTTGAGAGCAGACTCGGTCACGTTCCTTCCAGCATCTCATACAGTGAGTGCTGCCAAGGGCAGTCCCTCAACAGGTAGTCCACACATGTTTCAAAAACCCAGCACTGCGTAACAGGATCAGCACTAACCAGATGTGTGATGTTGACCAAGTCACTTGGGTTTGAGACTCAGTTTCCTTTTGAAAAATGGGGATTCTGTGTAGTCCAGATGAGACTCTAGAGGAAAGGTCTGATGAGTCTCCTAGCAATGCTGCAGATCAGAGATGACACCTTCAACCATGGGCACATGCCCGATCTATCTGCCCGCCTCCCAGACAAGACCTCCAACATCTGTCATGACGCCCTTCTGCCCAGAGTCTGTGCTGGTTTTTCCTCTCCAACCTAAATCAAGATCATTGTTAAGGGAGTTTATGAAACATACAAGGGTAGTTGATTAACCTGGGTCAGGCATTAACCATCAATCTAATCCATGTAAACATTTTAAGGTAGGGATTCTCTTGCTGAAGTTTGGCAGAAAGGTAAATAACTGCCCGAGTGTGATGGCTTATTCATTCAGTCTTTCAGGAAATTATTATTGAGCACCTACTATGTGCTGGGTGCTGGGAACACAGAAGAGGCAGATGTGCCTTCTACCCTCGGAAGTGTACAGTCCTGTGTTTACAGTCATCCCCTTGTCTGTTGGTGACCTTGGTCATATCCCTCTCTCTGGGCTTTAGAAACATCTAGATTTTCTTTGAATCTGGCATATAAAGACAAAATAAAACTTGAGGTCAGGAAAGCAGAAGTTAAAAGGAAGCATCTCTCCTAGGTCATGACTTCATGTGGCTGGATTAAGCCTGCAGCTTAATTTAAGATTTCATTATAAGAACTTGGTGTTTATTGGGTGTGTTGCTACAGAAAGAACTGCTGCTGCTGCTGCTAAGTCGCTTCAGTCGTGTCTGCCTCTGTGCGACCCCAGAGACAGCAGCCCACCAGGCTCCACCAGCCTTGGGATTCTCCAGAGAGAACACTGGAGTGGGTTGCCATATCCTTCTCCAATACATGAAAGTGAAAAGTGAAAGTGGCTCGCTCAGTCGTGTCCGACTCTTAGCGACCCCATGGACTGCAGCCCACCAGGCTCCCCGGTCCATGGGATTTTTCCAGGCAAGAGTACTGGAGTGAGTTGCCATTGCCTTCTCTGAACGAAAGTACTGGCAACCTCCAATTGTGACCCTGGATACAGGTGTGGGGAGAGTTTTCAGGCAGATAAAAGGTGGGATACCACCTGACTCTGCTTTTCTCTTCCCCGCCCTTGTCTCCATCGGAGAGACCAGGTGGGAATGGCATGGTCATCAGAGGGCTTTGTCCTAGCCTCTGGCCTGTGCCTGCCCTAAGCTCCTACCCATCCCTTTGTGCTGGCCTGCTCCAGCCTCAGCAGACCACTCCCTGCTGGTGGACAAACCCCACAGGCTCCTGTCCCCTCCCTTTTCTCCTGCTTTCCTCTGGCTGGAGCACCCTTTCTCCCCCACCCATCTTCCAAGGCTCAGCTTTACACCCACCTCCTCCCTGGCGCTGACCTCTCAGACGTCTCCACAGCACTGGCCGTCCTGACACCGTGACGCTCACACAGCCGTTAGCACATTTGGTTTGTTGTGTGTGTCGTTCCCTCTCACACAATAGACCGCGAGCCACGGAAATCAAAGGACTGAGTCCAGTTAACCCCCAACTTCTCCAGCACCCCACACAGGAGCTGCTGTTTGAGATCCCGGGCTTTCCTTCTGCTAAAATCCTGATCCCAGATTTCTTACCTTAAAATTGCCCTCCTTTCCTTTTCCCCACATGCACACGCAGGATGTGATTGCTGGGAGGACTAAAACAACAACCTTTCATGAGTGCAGGTTCCCACAGCACTATTGCCAGGATACACTCCATTCCAGGGCCCAGGATGCCCATGTGGAGGTCACAGGGTCACAGCCATGGGGGTGCCATCTCCTGCATGGAAGAACTTCTCTCTGAAGAGCTGAATGAGGAGAGCAGTGGGTTTCCTTACAATTTAAGAGTCTTATCAGAACGCATTCAATCAGAAATTAGGAACAGCACATGAGGCAATGGGCTTATGACCCCAAAGAAATGAGATACTCTGTTTAGGAAATACCATGCTTCCAGGTTACTGACAGCTTGGACTGCAACATGGGCTCAGTCAGGGACCACAGAGAGCAGCTCTAGTTCATTTAGTCCATCAGTTGAGATGAACTGAGTTTTGCCTATATTCAAAATGGATAACCAACAAGGACATATTGCACAGTACATGGAACTCTACTCAATGTTATGCGACAGCCTGGAGAACAGGAAGGGGTTGGGGGTGAATGGCTACATGTGTATCTATGGCTGAGTCACTTCCCTGTTCACGTGAAACTACCACAGTATTGTTTATCGGCTACACCCCAATACAGAAGTTTAAGGTCTGAAAATAAAAAAGATTTTACAGTGGAGAAAAAAAAAGATGGGCAGAGTTTTCCTAGAGTAACACACAACCTCATGATTTTAGTGACTTACCAGGACGGAGGTTTAGTTCTCAGACTTTGTAGCACTGCAGGTTTTCAGGGGGCTCTGTTCCAGGTTGTCATCCTTAGAGACCCTGGCTCCACCCTCTGGGATGTCACCAGTTCTCACAGCTGGGGAAGAACACAGCAGAACATCTCACACCAGCAGATCACTGCGCCGACCCAGAAGCGAGATGCATCCCATCTGTCCAAAGCCCACTGCCCTGTGTAAGCCTACCGCACGCCCAGGATGACCAGACATACTGCAGGGTGTTTGGGCACGATGGTGTTTTGCACCAGACTCAGGAAACTACTCTTGCATCTGTCTGCCAGGTCTTACACTCCATCATTTCCTGGATAATCCGGTTTACAGAGTGATAGGATATTGAGTGTCTCTGAGAGTCACTAATTCTCTCCCCAGTTTAGGCAGGATATGCCATGGAAGGAGCCCCGGCCTGGGAGTGAGGATCCAGGTTTGATTCTTGCCCTTGTTCCCTTTTTCCTGTTTGACCTTGGTTCAGTTTCTCCTTATGTGATATGGAGCCATTCAATATATATGATCTCTGGTACTCTGTACCATCTCCAAAACATTCCCTCATCTTTCTAGGAACTTCAACCCAGGTAAATATCATATCAGGTTTGTTGGCTGGTAAATCTATATTGAACAATTTCATACTAATTTTAAGCTTCAGACATGATTTTAAAAGGAAGGTGAGGGGCACAAGAAGAAGAAGCTCCTGTTACTGTGTCCCAGAAGTGCTCATATCTGGATTCCTATGTCACTCCTCCTCACTGTGATGGCAGAGCCAGTGAGTGTGGGCTTTGGAGTCAGACTGCCAAGCCCAAGTCTGAGATCTTCCAGTTACCACGGCTTTCTCAGCCTCAGTATCCTTACCTGTAGAAATAAGAGTAGCATTTTCTTACGGGATGATTTTGAGGATCCAGTGAAAGGTCTTAGCACAGAGCTTGGCACAGGGTGAGTGTTCAGTAAGTACTAGTGGATATTATAGTATCATTATGTTGCCTTCTCCAAGCAGATATTCTGGTTTCTCTATGTTTAGAAAAGATTTTATGAGAATAGTCAACATGCTAGATGGATTCTCCTTGCCTCCTACCTGTTGGCCCAGTGACCTTGGTATCAGCAGGTGGCTGAGCAGATGACAGGTGTGGTGACCCAAGGCTTGGGAGAGCAGAGTGAGGGAGTGCTGAGTTCATTACCAGCAGACACATTGTGCTGGGGTGGGCCAGGATCGAGGCCTAGAGCCCCCGAGGCCCAGCCTCCTGGTCCCCTGCAGCGAAGACATCTCTCTTGCTCCCTGCCCTCAGGGACCTTGCAGTCCCTGCCCAATTTAAAGTTCAGACTCTGCAATGACACAGGTTTGCAGACTTGGCATGATGGGGCTTCAGAGACCCTAGGTTACTTGTGGTGCCCCAGAAGGGCCTGGCTGGGTGAGGTGGGCACAGGAGAGACCCTGGACAGGAATTGAAGACCAGATCTCACTGCAGCCCTGCTCCTTGGACCTGAGGCTCAGGGGCTGTGACCCTGTGTCCTTCAGGTGGGTGTCCTGGACTTTGAAATGGAGTGTGTTCTCGCAAGAGTTCTGTGGGAACCTGCACTCATGAAAGGTTGTTGTTATAGTTTAGTTGCTAAGTTGTGTCTGACTCTTATGGGACCCATGGACGGTAGCCCACCAGGCTATCTGTCCATGGGATTTCCTCCACAGAAATACTGGATTGAGTTGCCACTTCCTTCTCCAGGGGATCTTCCTATCCAGGGATGGAATCTGTGTCTTCTGCATTGGCAGGCGGGTTCTTTACTACTGAGCCACCAGGGAAGGTTAAGGAAAGTGTATTGCTGTACAGGGTGAGGCCTGGACACTTGCAACAGACATGGAGTCAGGGTTTTAGCTGGTTGTGTGAGTTTCTGCAGGTCCGCTTTTCTGTTTCTCTTCCCATGCCATTCTCTTTCCTTCACAAGGAACAATGACAACTTGACACAGCTCAGGGATTAAAAAATAGCCTTAAACAACACAGCAGCAGTTGCAAATTTCCCCATTATACTATGATTTGTCTCTTGGAATACTTTTTCAAGAGCACAGGTCAAAATAAAATATTGGAAGATTGTCACCACTTATTCTCCAGGTGCTCAGGACTGGGGCCGTCTTGCCACCCTGTGGATGCCCCAAATATGCTCTCTCCAGTCTCCCACCTCCTCCAACCTGCTTGTCTCATCTTGCCCATCTCTCAGACTGTCTCTCACGGTGGTGCGATATCCACCCAAAAAACCCAGAAGCTCAAGTACCAAACCACAGTCTCCTCCTTCCTCAGCCATCTCTGCCATCAGCTCAATGTCCTCAGCTCCATGCTCTCTGCCTGACCGCCCACCTGGCTCAGGCCCCATCCGTGCTTCCTCACTTCCTGCCCTTGGGCATGGGGCCTTCTCCTCTGTGCTCTATCTGGAGCCACATGATCTTCCATTTCTCAAAAATAATACTATCTTTTAAGTTCAAAGTCATGTTCTTTTAGAAGTATTGAACAATGTTGGAAAGAATAATTAACAAAACAGTATTTATCTGTAATCCCATCTCCCAGAGGAAATAATTGTCAGCTAATATTTTGTCCTGGTTTTCTAGATACATACTTATTCATATATCCTAAGAAAAATACCTTTAAAATTAGGATTATACTGAGTACAAAGTTACGTGTATTACTTTTTTCTATTAATTACAGTGTGAGCATTTCAAATTATCAAATATTCCTCAAAAAGTAAGATTTCTAATAGCTGTGTCACAGTCTATCATTGGGCTCCATCAGGATTTATTTCAATATTCTGCTATGGTTGCCCTTTAAGAGTTACCAATTTTTGTTACCACAAATAACTCTGTGATTAACATCCATATATATGCTTTACATAAATCTGCACCTCTAGTAATTTTCTCAAAGAAACTCCTAGAAGTAAAGGTGTCAGGTCAAAAGGTATGAAATTTAAAATCTCTTGATTCATACCCATAATTTTAATAGCTGGGATTCAGGACACAGTCAGCAGAGCACAGAAGGCCCTGAAGAGGGAGACAGAGATGAGAAAGAGGGACCCCACCCAGGAAGGAAGGATCAGAAGGGGCTTTCTGGAAGGGGGCTGGGGTGGAGGCATTGAGTGAGGATTGAATGTGTGGTCATAATGCTACGATGCTGGGGGACTGGTCTCTGTGGTCCCCAGTGTCCATATTGCATTCCTCACCTGTGATTTCCATCACCCCATCTGATCCCCAGCCGGGAAAGCTCTCAGAACTCTGGCATAGTGCCTAGCCTGGTGTGTGATAAGTGTCCAGTATATGTTACCTAAAGGTCCAGAGGTGTTTGAACATGAGAGGCAACAGCAAGGGGGTGACAGAAGCATAGGAAAGACTGATATTCATGAGGGAACTGTGTCTGGAATGTGTGTGTGGGTGGAGTGGGGTGGAGATAAGCAGCCAGTGATGAGGTTGGGCAGGTAGATGGGATCTGGCTTTTATCCTAGGAGAGATGGGTAATGGTATCATTGGAGGGGTTTAAGCCAATGAGTAGCATAATCAGATTGGTGTGGTTTTCTGTTTTCTTTTTTCAGACAGGTTTTTTTTTTTTTTTAAGTAGTGCAGAGGATGGATTTTAGAGAGTTTGGCACAACTGTTGCACACTCAGAGAGAGAAGGTGATGGTGGTGTTAGAGGAAGGAGAGGACTGACCCGGGAGCAGCTGTGAGGTGGATGCTCTGGGCCGTGGTGATGGATCAGATGTGTGGGGCAGTGAGGGTGAGAGGACACCTCTGATGACTGCCTGGTGTCTGGCTGGGTGACTTGGGGTGTTGGTGCTGTTCCCTGAGAGGGTGACAGACCTTTGGGGGCAGAGGGATGAGTTCAGCTGTGGGTAGTTTAAGTGTGAGGTGCCTTTGGGGAGGGGAAGGGCCAGCAGGAAGACCTTGCTGGACAGAGCGGTTGAACCAGGTCTGAAACCCTGGTCTCCTGGCTCCACAAATGGGGATTGTTTGCTGTATCCTGACTTGTTTTGGTGACTTCCTGGAAGGCAGGCCCATGGCCACGAGATACTGCTGCTCCCCATTCGTGTCCGTCCACATGTTCAGACTAAGCTCCTGATGGCCTGGAGCAGCACAGGATCCAGTCCCCAGGTGTGACAAGTGACGGCTTCTGAGTGACAGTTCAGTTCAGTAACCCTCTGTTGGGAAAGCTCTGTGTGAGCTGAGGAGACAGGTCCCCACAGAGTCCTGCCCTTGAGGCTCCCATGATATGTTATGAAATATCATGGATGCAAAGGAGACAGGAATAGATACCAAGGGAAAGGTTCCAACAAAGTGCTGTGGGACGCAAAGGAGAGAACCCCTATAAAGGGCCAGGAAAGGTATGTCAGAGAGATGGTGTCTAAGCTGCCTTGAAAAAAAAGTCCTAGGTCTCCCCAGAGAACAGCATGAGCAACAAACCAAGATGCGACACAGTACAGACACTACGAGGGGTCGACTGTGTGAGAGGTGAATGGAATATCGGGCTGACAGGGTGGAGAACCTGGTTTTCGAGTTCTGAGGACTCAGCTGAAGAATGTGGTCTTCCTTCTGTGGTAAGGGGGAGGCATCATAGGTTCTTGGGTGGTGAATCAGCCAGAATTTGGCCAAAGTAGCAGGACCAGTGTGAGTGATGTAAGGCTTTGTTGTAGAGAACAGAGCTGTCATTTGTGGGAGCTGCAGGAGAAGCCTGTGCCACGCTCGGCCTCTGTACTGGTGTCGCGTCTGAAGCTGCTCTCGGGTGGCGTGAAGGGGCAGGTGGGGACAGACCAGCACCCAGGAGGACACACTGGAACCCGTGTCTGGCCCTCACTGCCTTGGACTCAGTGACACTGGTGACCCGCGGGAGGAGCTGGCACTCTCTGCATTGGAGCTCCCTTCGCCCAGGGCTCAGAGCAGCTGCAGGTGGCCTGGCAGGAGCCCGAGGGGCTGCACGGACAGCAAGTGAGGGCTCCACCACCTCAATGTGGCCTTGCCTCTGCCTTTCCATCTCTTCCAGATTCTCTTGTGCTCAACCCGAACCCAGAACCTGAGAGCAAAGAAAGCTCTGTGAGGCCTGGATCTGACCTAGTTAGAATGCCCCAGTCCAGAGTCTCCACGCGCCTGCTTAACAGCACTCTCTGGGGTGATTAACTTGACAGCAGCCAGTGAGGGACAACTGGTCAGAAAATGGCAGCTGTAGAAATCGATAGTAGCTCCTGGGTGAACTGTAGGGTTTGGGGTCCTCACCAGCCCCTTCAGGAATTCCTCAGTCCTCCCCCTCCTTCCAGATATGGGGCAGGTGGGCATCCCCTTCCCTTGTGATCCTCCCTGGCCTGTGCCTTGCATTGGCCTATGCGGTGGAAGTGGAAGTAACACCTCACTTCTGAGTGGAAGCTTTAAGAATCCTCACAGGCTTTGTCATTTTCCCCTTCCTTTTTGCCATTTGGACCAGTAATGTGGTAGCTACTTTATCACCCTAAGGCCCAGAGGATGAAGAAGATGAGTCAGATCCCCCAATCAACCTTGGAGGACCTGCAGCGTAAGCGAGAAGAAAAACATTTGTGGTTTAAAGCCACTGAAATTTTGAAGTCATGACCACAGTGTAACTAGTCTGTCTGGCCTGACAGACTTAGAGAACAACAGGAAAGGGGGCCATCTTCCTGGAGAGATCTCCCCTCAGCAGAGCTATAGTGGCAGCTTTCACCTCTGCGTTCCTTAGGCTGTAGATGATGGGGTTCAGTGAGGGGGTCACGACCCCGTAGAACAATGCAAGGAGCTTATCCAAGTAGAGGTCCTTGGCCTTGGGCTTGAAGTACATGAAGGAGATAGTCCCATAGAAAATCACCACCACTGTGAGGTGGGCAGAGAAGGTAGAGAAGGCTTTGTGCCGGCCGGCAGCAGAGGGCACCCTCAGGATGGCAGTGAGGATGAACACGTAGGACAGGAAGATGAGCAGCAGCGGGGCCAGCGTCAGGACAGATGAAGCCACCATTAATATCAGTGCATTGAGAGAGATGTCCCCACAGGCTAGTTTCAGCACTGCTAAGATCTCACAGAAGAAGTGGTTGATGATATTGTGGCCACAGAAGGGGAGGCTCCAGGTGAGAATGGATTGGAGAAGGGAGTTGGCAAAGGCTGCCCCCCAGCTCAGCGCCACCATCCACGTGCACGTCTGCCGGTTCATGAGCTCTGAGTAGCGAAGCGGCTGGCAGATGGCCACGTACCGGTCACACGCCATCATGGCCAGGAGCACGCACTCTGTGGAGCCCAGCGCCAGGGTCAGGTACATCTGCAGGGCACAGCCAGGGAAGGAGATGGTGCTTTGGGTTTCCAGGAAGTTGGCCAGCATGAGAGGCACGAAGGAGGATGTGCCACAGATGTCCATGAGGGCGAGGTTGCTGAGGAAGAAGTACATGGGGGTGTGCAGGCGGGGGTCCAGCATGTTCAGCCCAATGAGGAGGGCATTCCCCAGCACGTTCACAGAGTAGATGCCCAGGCAGAGCACAAACAGGACCATCTCTAGGTTGTGGTGGTCGTGTAGCCCCAGCAGGACAAACTCTGTCACAACCGTCTGGTTTGCCCCATTCGTCTCACTCTCCATCCATCTCATTCTCCCTCTTTTCCCCTCTGCACCATGAAGGTGTTGGATTAAGCACCAGTGGGCCTGGGAGCCAAGCAGCCTGGATGTGTGACCTGGGACGGGTCAGCCCTGCCTCTGGAACTCAGTTTCCCATCATTACAATGAGAGAATGGACGTCAGGTCTGCAAGCCAGCCCCCTCAGTTCTGTGGTTCTGGTGTAACTTAAAGGAGATGGGGTCCATTCTAATCACCTAGTCTCTTCTCTCTTTTCCCCAGGAGGGCTCTGTGGAGACAATAGACTTGTATTCAAGTTCCCCATACTCCTTTTGAATCTACAGTGTTCTTGGGTGTTAAGAGGAAGCACATTTACTGGGTTATGACTTCATGTGACTGAATGATGCTCATAGGATTTCAGATTCATTCACTCACTGAAGATTTGTTGAGTGCCTACCTCTCGTTGGGTGTTGTTTAGATGTTGGGCTATAGCTGCTGCTGCTAAGTGCCTTCAGTCGTGTCCGACTCTGTGTGATCCCACAGACCGCAGCCACCAGGCTCCCCCGTCCCTGTGATTCTCCAGGCAAGAACACTGGAGTGGGTTGCCATTTCCTTCTCCAATGCATGGAAGTGAAAAGTGAAAGGGAAGTCACTCAGTCGTGTCCGACTCTTAGCGACCCCATGGACTGCAGCCTACCAAACTCCTCCATCCCTGGGATTTTCCAGGCAAAGTATTGTAGTGGGGTGCCATTGCCTTCTCCATGGGCTATAGCAGTAAGAAAAATTCGTGGACAAAAAGATGCCACAATTGTAACAAGTGCTGTTCCTCTTTCTCAAATTAAGTGGGATGAGCTTGGGAACACAGGTGCATGATGAGTGATGGTCACCTCATTCCTTTGGGCATAAAGGTTGAACATTTCTACTGCATAGGATGTACAAGCCTTATTCTGGTATCCCTCCTTAAGATCAGACACCATGCATTGATTTTTAAAAGAATACACTAGAATATACATATCCCAGTAGAGCCACAGGTCACAACATTTAACCCTGGTCCTAAAAGCCGAGTGAGTCTCCTCTTGGCTTCCATATAGCTTTTTAGGATAAATGATATTGACTATAATATTACACAGAAGGGAAGGGCAGGTTCTAGTCTGGCAGAGGTGTCCTGGGTCACTGACCCTGTCTATAAAGGGAGGGTGGGAAGAGACCACAGTCTTTGCCCAGGAGCCTCCATGTCTCTTCTGAGCTGGTCTCAGCCCCTTGGGAAATGCCAGTGACAGGAGGGAGCCAAGTGTCAAGTGCTGGATGGAAAGCTGTCTTGTGGCCCCTGTGATCCCTGGTCTGAGGGACAAATAGGAGCTGATGGGAAACCTTAAGTTGTCAGAAGATCAAATCACCCGTCCCTCAGTCCCTTCAGAGCTACACTGGCTGTGAGGCCAGGTTCCTGTAAGCACTAGAGTCCTACTGTTCTTAGTGATGGATCTTTTCCTGTCATGAGTATGCTCAGTCATTCAGTCGTGTCCAACTCCTCATGACCCCATGGACTGTCGCCCAGCAAGCTCTCTGTCCATGGGATTTTCCAGGCAAGAATACTGGAGCATGTTGCCATTTCCTAACCCAGCTCTCCTTCATTCCTCTTGCTCAGTTGCATCTATCATCATAGGGGCCAAAGGGCTCCACATTTTCTGAATAAACCACGTCTTTTCCCAGAGCTACATCTTTGCCCAAAAAGTTCCCTTCTGTAGGCAGGTCCTCCGTCTCTTACCCAGTGGAGGTGCTGCTTCTCCTCTTAAGAGCACGGTTCATCTCTTCTCCTCTCCCTCTTGAGCCCTGCCGAGTTACCTCTCCCTTCTTTTCCCACAGCCCTTGGCTGTCGTCTTTGTTTCTGTGCTGCACACCTGTCTCCTCTGCCACACTTGAGAACAGACTCAGTCACATTCTTTCCAGCATCTCATACAGTGAGTGCTGCCAAGGGCAGTCCCTCAACAGATAGTCCACACATGATTCAAAAACCCAGCATTGCGTAACAGGTTCAGCACTAACCAGATGTGTGATGTTGACCGTCACTTGGTTTGAGACTCAGTTTCCTTTTGAAAAATGGGGATTCTGTGTAGTCCAGATGGGACTCACAGAGGAAAGGTCTGATGAGTCTCCTAGCAATGCTGCAGATCAGAGACGACACCTTCAACCACGGGCACATGCTGGGTCTGTCTCCCTGCCTCCCAGACAAGACCTCCAACATCTGTCATGACCCCCTTCTGCCCAGAGCCTGTGCTGTTTTTTCCTCTCCAACCTAAATCGAGATCTTTGTTAAGCGAGTTTATGAAACATACCAGGGTAGTTGATTAATCTTGGTCAGTCATTAACCATAAATCTAATCCGTGTAAACATTTTAAGGTAGGGATTCTTTTGCTGAAGTTTGGCAAAAAGGTAAATAACTGCCCGAGTGTGATGGCTTATTAATTCAGTCATTTGGGAAATTATTATTGAGCACCTACTATGTGCTGGGTGTTGGGAACACAGAAGAGGCAGATGTGCCTTCTTCACTCGGAAGTGTACAGTCCTCAGTGTTTACAGGCATCCCCTTGTCTGTTGGTCACCTTGGTCATATCCCTCTCTCTGTGCTTTAGAAACTTCTAGATTTTCTTTGAATCTGGCATATAAAGACAAAATAAAACTTGAGGTCAGGAAAGCAGAAGTTAAAAGGAAGCATCTCTCCTAGGTCATGACTTCATGTGGCTGGATTAAGCCTGCAGCTTAATTTAAGATTTCATTATAAGAACTTGGTGTTTATTGAGTGTGTTGCTACAGAAAGAACTGCTGCTGCTGCTAAGTCGCTTCAGTCGTGTCTGCCTCTGTGCGACCCCAGAGACGGCAGCTCACCAGGCTCCGCCATCCTTGAGATTCTCCAGGCAAGAACACTGGAGTGGGTTGCCATTTCCTTCTCCAGTGCATGAAAATGAAAAGTGAACGTGAAGTCGCTCACTCATGTCCAACTCTTATCTACTCCATGGACTGCAGCCCACCAGGCTTCCCTGTCCATGGGATTTTCCAGGCAAGAGTACTGGAGTGGGTTGCCATTGCCTTCTCCGACAGAAAGAACTGCTGCTGCTGCTAAGTCATTTCAGTTTTGTCCAACTCTGTGACCCCATAGACCGCAGCCCACCAGGCTCCTCCGTCCCTGGGATTCTCCAGGGAAGAACACTGGAGTGGGTTGCCATTTCCTTCTCCAATACATGAAAGTGAAAAGTGAAAGGGAAGTCTCTCAGTTGTGTCTGACTCCGCAACCCATGGACTGCAGCTCACCAGGCTCCCTGGTCCATGGGATTTTTCCAGGCAAGAGTACTGGAGTGAGTTGCCATTGCGTTCTCTGACAGAAAGAACTGGCAACTTCCAATTTGACCCTGGATACAGGTGTGGGGAGAGTTTTCAGGCAGATAAAAGGCAGGATACCGCCTGACTCTGCTTTTCTCTTCCCCGCTCTTGTCTCCATCAGAGAGACCAGTGGGAATGGCATGGACATCAGAGGGCTTTGTCCTCGGCCTCTGGCCTGTGCCTGCACTCAGCTCCTACACATCCCTTTGTGCTGGCCTGCTCCAGCCTCAGCAGACCACTCCCCACTGGTGGACAAACCCCACAGGCCCCTGTCCCCTCCCTTTTCTCCTGCTTTCCTCAGGCTGGAGCACCTTTCTCTCTATACTCATCCTCCAAGGCTCAGCTCACACCCACCTCCTCCATGGTGCTGCCCTCTCAGACGTCTCCACAGCACTGGCCATCCTGACACCGTGACGCTCACACAGCCATTAGCACAGTTGGTTTGTTGTGTGTGTCGTTCCCTCTCACACAATAGACCGTGAGCCACGGAAGTCAAAGGGCTGTGTCCTATTTACCCCCAACTTATCCAGTCCCCGACACAGGAGCTGCCATTTGAAATCCCGTGCTTTCCTTCTGCTAAAATCCTGATCCCAGATTTCTTACCTTCAGATCACCCTCCTTTCCTTTTCCCCAAATGCACACGCAGGATGTGATTGCTGGGAGGACTAAAACAACAACCTTTCATGAGTGCAGGTTCCCACAGCACTATTGCCAGGATACACTCCATTCCAGGGCCCAGGATGCCCATGTGGAGGTCCCAGGGTCACAGCCATGGGGGTGCCATCTCCTGCATGCTAGAACACCTCTCTGAAGAGCTCAAAGAGGAGAGCTGTGGGTTTCCTTGCAATTTAAGAGTCTTATCAGAACACATTCATTCAGAAATTAGGAACAGCCCATGATGTATTGGGCTTATGACCCCAAAGAAGATACTCTGTTTAGGAAATACCATGCTTCCTTGTTACTGACAGCTTGGGCAACATGGGCTCAGTCAGGGACCACAGAGAGCAGCTCTAGTTCATTTAGTCCATCAGTTGAGATGAACTGAGTTTTGCCTGTATTCAAAACGGATAACCAACAAGGACATATTGCACAGTACATGGAACTCTACTCAATGTTATGCGACAGCCTGGATGACAGGAAGGGGTTGGGGGTGAATGGCTACATGTATATGTATGGCCGAGTCACTTCCCTGTTCACCTGAAACTGCCACAATATTGTTTATAGGCTACACCCCAATACAGAAGTTTAAGGTCTGAAAATAAAATAAGATTTTACAGTGGAGGAAAAAAAGATGGGCAGAGTTTTCCTAGAGTAACACACAACGTCATGATTTTAGTGACTTACCAGGACGGAGGTTTAGTTCTCAGCCTTTGTACCATTGCAGGTTTTCAGGGGGCTCTGTTCCAGGTTGTCATCCTCAGAGACCCTGGCTCCACCCTCTGGGGTGTCACCAGTTCTCACAGCTGGGGAAGAACACAGCAGAACATCTCACACCAGCAGATCACTGCGCCGACCCAGAAGCGAGATGCGTCCCGTCTGTCCACAGCCCACTGCCCTGTGTAAGCCTACCATATGCCCAGAGGATGACCAGACACACTGCAGGGCATTTGGGCACGATGGTGCTTTGCACTAGACTCAGGAAACTACTCTTGCATCTGTCTGCCAGGTCTTACACTCCATCATTTCCTGGATAATCCGGTTTACAGAGTGATAGGATATTGAGTGTCTCTGAGAGTCACTAATTCTCTCCCCAGTTTTACTCCTCCTGAGAGGCAGGATATGCCATGGAAGGAGCCCCGGCCTGGGAGTGAGGATCCAGGTTTGATTCTTGCCCTTGTTCCCTTTTTCCTGTTTGACCTTGGTTCAGTTTCTCCTTATGTGATATGGAGCCATTCAATATATATGATCTCTGGTACTCTGAACCATCTCCAAAACATTCCCTCATCTTTCTAGGAACTTCCAACCCAGGTAAATATCATGTCAGGTTTGTTGGCTGGGAAATCTAGTTTGAACAATTTCATACTAATTTTAAGCTTCAGACATGATTTTAAAAGGAAGGTGAGGGGCACAATAAGAAGAAGCTCCTGTTACAATGTCCCAGAAGTGCCCATATGTGATTCCTACCTCACTCCTCCTCACTGTGATGGCAGAGCTGGTGAGTGTGGGCTTTGGAGTCAGACTGCCAAGCCCAAGTCTGAGTTCTGCCATGTGCTAATGGCGTTCACAGCCTCAGCCTCCTTACCTGTAGAAATAAGAGTAGCATTTTCTCATGGGATGATTTTGAGGATCCAGTGAAAGGTCTTAGCACAGAGCTTAGCACAGGGTGAGTGTTCAGTAATCCCAGGGATGGGGGAGCCTGTTGGGCTGCCGTCTCTGGGGTCGCACAGAATCAGACACAACTGAAGCGACTTAGCAGCAGCAGCAGCAGTCGATATTATAGTATCATTATGTTGCCTTCTCCAAGCAGATATTCTGGTTTCTCTATGTTTAGAAAAGATTTTATGAGAATAGTCAACATGCTAGATGGATTCTCCTTGCCTCCTACCTGTTGGCCCAGTGACCTTGGTATCAGCAGGTGGCTGAGCAGATGACAGGTGTGGTGACCCAAGGCTTGGGAGAGCAGAGTGAGGGAGTGCTGAGTTCATTACCAGCAGACACACTGTGCTGGGGTGGGCCAGGATAGTGGCCCCGAACCCCCAAGGCCCAGTCTCCTGGTCCCCTGCCACATAGACATCTCTCCTGCTCCCTGCCGTCAGGGACCTCGCAGTCCCTGCCCAATTTAAAGTTCAGACTCTGCAATGACACAGGTTTGCAGACTTGGCATGATGGGGCTTCAGAGACCCTAGGTTACTTGTGGTGCCCCAGAAGGGCCTGGCTGGGTGAGGTGGGCACAGGAGAGACCCTGGACAGGAATTGAAGACCAGATCTCACTGCAGCCCTGCTCCTTGGACCTGAGGCTCAGGGGCTGTGACCCTGTGTCCTTCAGATGGGCGTCCTGGACTTTGAAATGGAGTGTGTCCTCGAAAGAGTACTGTGGGAACCTGCACTCATGAAAGGTTGTTGTTATAGTTTAGTTGCTAAGTTGTGTCTGACTCTTATGGGACCCATGGACAGTAGCCCACCAGGCTACTCTGTCCATGGGATTTCCTCCACAGAAATACTGGATTGAGTTGCCACTTCCTTCTCCAGGGGATCTTCCTATCCAGGGATGGAATCTGTGTCTTCTGCATTGGCAGGCGGGTTCTTTACCACTGAGCCACCAGGGAAGGTTAAGGAAAGTGAATTGCTGTACAGGGTGAGGCCTGGACACTTGCAACAGACATGGAGTCAGGGTTTTAGCTGGTTGTGTGAGTTTTTGCAGGTCCACTTTTCTGTTTCCCTTCCCATGCCATTCTCTTTCCTTCACAAGAAACAATGACAGCTTGACACAGCTCAGGGACTAAAGAATAGCCTTAAACAACACAGCAGCTGTTGCAGATTTTCCTGTTATACTATGATTTGTCTCTTGGAATATTTTTCAAGAGCACAGGTCAAAATAAAATATTGGAAGATTGTCACCACTTATTCTCCAGGTGCTCAGGACTGGGGCCGTCTTGCCACCCTGTGGATGCCCCAAACATGCTCTCTCCAGTCCTCCCACCTCCTCCAACCTGCTTGTCTCATCTTGCCCATCTCTCAGACTGTCTCTCACGGTGGTGTGATATCCACCCAAACAACCCAGAAGCTCAAGCACCAAACCACAGTCTCCTCCTTCCTCAGCCATCTCTGCCATTAGCCCAATGTCCCCAAGAGGTCTCAGCTCCAACCTCTCTGCCTGACCGCACAGCTGGGTCAGGCTCCATGGGTGCTTCCTCACTTCCTGCCCTTGGGCATGGGCTCTTCTCCTCTGTGCTCCATGTGGAGCCATGTGATCTTCCATTTCTTAAAAATAATACTATCTTTTAAGTTCAAAGTCATGTTCATTTTAGAACTATTGAACAATGTTGGAAAGAATAATTAAGAAAACAGTATTTATCTGTAATCCCATCTCCTAGAGGAAATAATTGTCAGCTAATATTTTGTCCTAGTTTTCTAGATACATACTTATTCATATATCCTAAGAAAAATACCTTTAAAATTAGGATTATACTGAGTACAAAGTTACATGTACTACTTTTTTCTACTAATTACAGTGTAAGCATTTCAAATTATCAAATATTCCTCAAAAAGTAAGATTTCTAATAGCTGTGTCTCAGTCTATCATTGGGCTCCATCAGGATTTATTTCAACATTCCGCTATGGTTGCCCTTTAAGAGTTACCAATTTTTGTTACCACAAATAACTCTGTGATTAACATCCATATATATGCTTTACATAATTTGCACCTCTAGTAATTTTCTCAAAGAACTCCTAGAAGTAAAAGTGTCAGGTCAAAAGGTATGAAATTTAAAATCTCTTGATTCATACCCATAATTTAAATAGCTGGGATTCAGGACACAGTCAGCAGAGCACAGAAGGACCTGAAGAGGGAGACAGAGCTGAGAAAGAGGGACCCCACCCAGGAAGGAAGGATCAGAAGGGGCTTTCTGGAAGGGGGCTGGGGTGGAGGCATTGAGTGAGGATTGAATGTGTGGTCATAATGCTACGATGCTGGGGGACTGGTCTCTGTGGTCCCCAGTGTCCATATTGCATTCCTCACCTGTGATTTCCATCACCCCATCTGATCCCCAGCCGGGAAAGCTCTCAGAACTCTGGCATAGTGCCTAGCCTGGTGTGTGATAAGTGTCCAGTATATGTTACCTAAAGGTCCAGAGGTGTTTGGACATGAGAGGCAACAGCAAGGGGGTGACAGAAGCATAGGAAAGACTGATATTCATGAGGGAACTGTGTCTGGAATGTGTGTGTGGGTGGAGTGGGGTGGAGATAAGCAGCCAGTGATGAGGTTGGGCAGGTAGATGGGATCTGGCTTTTATCCTAGGAGAGATGATCAATGGTGACATTTGAGGGATTTAAGCAGATGAGTAGTAATATTGGATTGGTGTGGTTTTTGTCTTCTTTTCTAAGACAGGTTTTTTCTTTTTTTTTTTTTTAGTTAGTGCAGAGGGTGGATGTTAGAGTCTGGCACAGCTGTTGCACTATCTGAGAGACAGAGGTGATAGTGGCATCAGAGGAAGGAGAAACTGACCAGGAGCTGCTCTGAGGTGGACGCTCTGGGCCGTGGTGATGGATTGGATGTGTGGGGTGGTGAGTGTCAGATATATACCTCTCTGATGACTGCCCGGTGTCTGGCTGTGTGATTAAGGAGTGCTGGTGCTGTTCCCTGAGAGGGTGACAGACCTTTGGGGGCAGAGGGATGAGTTCAGCTGTGGGCAGTTTAAGTGTGAGGTGCCTTTGGGGTTCCTGGAGGGGAAGGGCCAGCAGGAAGACCATTCGGGGAGAGCAGCTGGACCAGGTCTGGAACCCTGGTCTCCTGGCTCCACAACTGGTGGTTCCTTGCTGTCTCCTGACTTGTCTCGGTGACTTCGTGGAAGGCAGGGCGTGGCCACGAGATACTGCTGCTCCCCACTCCTGTCTGTCCACATGTTCAGACTAAGAGCCTGACTGTCTGGAGCAGCACAGGATCCAGTCCCCAGGTGTGACAAGTGACGGCTTCTGAGTGACAGTTCAGTTCAGTAACCCTCTATCAGGAAAGCTCTGTGTGAGCTGAGGAGACAGGACCCCACAGAGTCCTGCCCTCGTAGTTCCCACATGTTGTGAAATATCATGGATGCAAAGGAGACAGGGATAGATACCAAGGGAAAGGTTCCAACAAAGTGCTGTGGGACGCAAAGGAGTGAACCCCTATAAAGGGCCAGGAAAGGCTGTATCAGAGAGATGGTGTCGAAGGTGCCTTGAAAGAAAGTCCCAGGTCTCCCCAGAGAACAGCATGAGCAACAAACCAAGATATGACACCTTATAGACACTAGCGAGGGGTCGACTGTGTGAGAGGTGAATTGAATATCGGGCTGACAGTGTGGAGAGCCTGGTTTTCGAGTTCTGAGGACTCAGCTGAAGAATGTGGTCTTCCTGCTCTGATGATGGGGAGCAAACATAGTTTCTTTGGTGGCTAATGAGCCAGGATCTGGACAAAGTGTCAGGACCAGTGTGAGTGATTAAGGCTTTGTTGTGGAGAACAGCGCTGTCATTTGTGGGAGCTGCAGGAGAAGCCTGTGCCACGCTCGGCCTCTGCACTTGGTGTCGCGTCTGAAGCTGCTCTCGGGTGGCATGAAGGGGCAGGTGGGGACAGACCACCACCCAGGAGGACACGCTGGAACCCGTGTCTGGCCCTCACTGCCTCGGACTCAGTGACATCGTGACCCCAGGAGGAGCTGGCACTCTCTGCATTGGAGCTCCCTTTGCTCGGGCCTCAGAGCGGGTGCAGGTGGCCTGGCAGGAGCCCGAGGGGCTGCACTGACAGCAAGTGAGGGCTCCACCACCTCAGTACGGCCTTGCCTCTACCTTTCCATCTCTTCCAGATTCTCTCCTGCTCAACCTGAACCCAGAACCTGAGAGCAAAGGAAGCTCTTGGAGGGCCAGTGGAAACCTAGCTGGATACTCCAGTCCAGAGTCACACAGGCCAGCTAACCAGTGCCTCCTGGGTTGATTAACCTGGAAGCAGCCAGTGAGGCACAGCTGGCCAGAGAATGGAAGCTCTAGAAACCTCTAGTAGCTCCTGGGTTGACTGTAGGGTAGTGTCATTGTCACCAGGGTCTTCAGGAATTCCTCAGTCCTCCCCCTCCTTCCAGATGTGGGGTTGGTGGGCATCCCCAACCCTTGGTGTCAGCGCTGGCCTGTACCTCACATTGGGCAATGAAGTGGAAGTGGAAGGAAGAGGTCATTTCTGAGTGGAAGCTGCAAGAATCCACACAGGCTCTGTCATCTTCTCTTCTTCTTTTGCCATTTGACCAGCATGTGCCATATGGCAGATGCTTTGTCATCTTGAGGCCCACAGGATGATAAAGATGCAGTAGATCCCCCATCCAATCTCTGATGGACCTGCAGCATAAGCAAGAAAAAGAACCTTTGTGTTTTTAAGCCTCTGCAGTTATGAAGTCACACCACAGTATAACTAGTTCCCAGGTGGTGCCTGTGGTAAAGAATCCCCCTGCAATACAGGAGACATAAGAGATCCTGGTTCAATACCTGGGTCAGGAATATCCTCTGGAGTATTCTTGCCTGGAGAATGCCATGGACAAAGAAGCCTGGCGGACTAGAGTCCATAGGTTCCCAAAGATTTGGACAGGACTAAAGCAACATCTGCTGGATCATTGTAAAAGCAAGTGAGTTCCAGAAAAACATCTATTTCTGCTTCATTGACTATGCCAAAGCCTTTGACTGTGTGAATCACAATAAACTGTGGAAAATTCTGAAAGAGATGGGAATCCTAGACCACTTGACCTGCCTCTTGGGAAACCTATATGCAGGTTAGGAAGCACCAGTTAGAACTGGACATGGAACAACAGACTGGTTCCAAATAGGAACAGGAGTACGTCAAGGCTGTATATTGTCACCCTGCTTCTTTGACTTATATGCAGAGTATGTCATGAGAAATGCTGGGCTAGAGGAAACACAAGCTGGAATCAAAATTGCTGGGAGAAATCTCAATAACCTCAGATATGCAGATGACACCACCCTTATGGCAGAAAGTGAAGAGGAACTAAAAAGCCTCTTGATGAAAGTGAAAGAGGAGAGTGGGAAAGTTGGCTTAAAGCTCAACATTCAGAAAACGAAGATCATGGCATCTGGTCCCATCACTTCATGGGAAATAGATGGGGAAACAGTGGAAATGTGGCAGACTTTGCTTTTGGGGGCTCGAAAGTCACTGCAGACAGTCATTGCAGCCATGAAATTAAAAGATGCTTACTCCTTGGAAGGAAAGTTATGACCAACCTAGATGGCATATTCAAAAGCAGGGACATTACTATGCCAACAAAGGTTCATCTAGAGAAGGCTATGGTTTTCCAGTAGTCATGTATGGATGTGAGAGTTGGACTGTAAAGAAAGCTGAGTGCCAAAGAATTGATGCTTTTGAACTGTGGTTTGGAGGAGACTCTTGAGAGTCCATTGGACTGCAGGGAGATCCAAACAGTCCATTCTAAAGGAGATCAGTCCTGGGTGTTCTTTGGAAGGAATGATGCTAAAGCTGAAACTCCAGTACTTTGGCCACCTCATGTGAAGAGTTGACCCATTGGAAAAGACTCTGATGCTAGGAGGGATTGGGGGCAGAAGGAGAAGGGGACGGCAGAGAATGAGATGGCTGAATGGCATCACTGACCCAATGGACGTTAGTTTGAGTGAACTCCAGGAGTTGGTGTTGGACAGGGAGGCCTGGTGTGCTGCAATTCATTGGGTCGCAAAGAGTCGGACATGACTGAGTGACTGAATTGAACTGAAAGCAACTGAGCACACACACACCTGCCTGATGGACTTAGAGAACAACAGGAAAGCGGGATATTTTCCTGGAGAGGAGATCTCCCCTCAGCAGAGCTATGGTGGCAGCTTTCACTTCTGCGTTCCTTAGGCTGTAGATGATGGGGTTCAGCGAGGGGGTCACGACCCCATAGAACAATGCAATAAGCTTATCCAAGTAGAGGTCCTTGGCTTTTGGCTTGAAGTACATGAAGGAGAGAGTTCCATAGAAAATCACCACCACTGTGAGGCGGGCAGAGCAGGTAGAGAAGGCTTTGTGCCGGCCGGCAGCAGAGGGCACCCTCAGGATGGCAGTGAGGATGAACACGTAGGACAGAAAGATGAGCAGCAGTGGGGCCAGCGTCAAGACAGCTGAAGCCACCATTAATATCAGTGCATTGAGAGAGATGTCCCCACAGGCTAGTTTTAGCACTGCCAAGATCTCACAGAAAAAGTGGTTGATGATATTGTGGCCACAGAAGGGGAGGCTCCAGGTGAGATTGGAATGGAGAAGGGAGTTGGCAAAGCCTGCCCCCCAGCTCAGCGCCACCATCCACATGCTCGTGTGCCAACTCATGAGCTCTGAGTAGCGAAGCGGCTGGCAGATGGCCACGTACCGGTCACACGCCATCATGGCCAGGAGCACACACTCCGTGGAGCCCAGTGCCAGGGTCAGGTACATCTGTAGGGCACAGCCAGGGAAGGAGATGGTGCTTTGGGTTTCCAGGAAGTTGACCAGCATGAGAGGCACGAAGGAGGATGTGCCAGAGATGTCCATGAGGGCGAGGTTGCTGAGGAAGAAGTACATGGGGGTGTGCAGGCGGGGGTCCAGCATGTTCAGCCCAATGAGGAGGGCGTTCCCCAGCACGTTCACAGAGTAGATGCCCAGGCAGAGCACAAACAGGACCATCTCTAGGTTGTGGTGGTTGTGTAGCCCCAGCAGGACAAACTCTGTCACGACCGTCTGGTTTGCCCCATTCGTCTCACTCTCCATCCATCTCATTCTCCCTCTTTTCCCCTCTGCACCATGAAGGTGTTGGATTAAGCACCAGTGGGCCTGGGAGCCAAGCAACGTGGATGTGTGACCTGGGGCGGGTCAGCCCTGCCTCTGGAACTCAGTTTCACCATCGGTACAATGAGAGAGTGGACTTCAGGTCTGCATTCCAGCCCCCTCAGTTCTGTGGTTCTGGTTAACTTAAAGGAGATGGGGTCCATTCTAATCACCTGGTCTCTTCTCTCTTTTCCCCAGGAGGGCTCTGTGGAGACAATAAAATGGGATTCACGTTCGCCATACTCCTTTTGAATCTACAGTGTTCTTAGGTGTTAAGAGGAAGCACGTTTACTAGGTTATGACTTCATGTGACTGAATGATGCCCATAGGATTTCAGATTCATTCACTCACTGAAGATTAGTTGAGTGCCTACCTTGTCCTGGGTGTTGTTTAGATGTTGGGCTATAGCAGTAAGTAAAATACGTGGACAAAAAGATGCCACAATTGTAACAAGTGCTGTTTTTCTTTCTCAAATTAAGTGGGATGAGCTTGGGAAGGCAGGTGGGTGATGAGTGATGGTCACCTCATTCCTTTGGGCATAAAGGTTGAACATTTCTACTGCATAGAATGTATAAGCCTTATTCTGGTATCCCTCCATAAGATCAGACACCATGCATTGATTTTTAAAAGAATATACTAGAATATACATATCCCAATAGAGCCACGGTCACAACATTTAACCCTGGTCCTAAAAGCCGAGTGAGTCTCCTCTTGGCTTCCATATAGCTTTTTAGGATAAATGATATTGACTATAATATTACACAGAAGGGAAGGGCAGGTTCTAGTCTGGCAGAGGTGTCCTGGGTCACTGACCCTGTCTATAAAGGGAGGGTGGGAAGAGACCACAGTCTTTGCCCAGGAGCCTCCATGTCTCTTCTGAGCTGGTCTCAGCCCCTTGGGAAATGCCAGTGACAGGAGGGAGCCAAGTGTCAAGTGCTGGATGGAAAGCTGTCTTGTGGCCCCTGTGATCCCTGGTCTGAGGGACAAATAGGAGCTGATGGGAAACCTTAAGTTGTCAGAAGATCAAATCACCCGTCCCTCAGTCCCTTCAGAGCTACACTGGCTGTGAGGCCAGGTTCCTGTAAGCACTAGAGTCCTACCGTCCTAGTGCTGCATCTTTCCCCGTCATGCACCTGCTCAGTCACTCAGTCGTGTCAGACTCCTTGTGACCCCGTGGGCTGTAGCCCAGCAAGCTCTCTGTCCATGGGATTTTCCAGGCAAGAATACTGGAGCAGGTTGCCATTTCCTACTCCAGGTCCTGTCCTTTTGCTCAATTGCATCTATCATCGTAGGGCCCGATGGGCTCTCCCTCTTCTGAATAAACCATGTCTTTTCCCAGAGCTACAGCTTTGCCCAGGAAGTTCCCTTCTGTAGGCAGGTCCTTGGTCTCTTACCCAGTGGAGGTGCTGCTTCTCTTCTTCAGAGCACGGTTCATCTCTTCTCCTCTCCATCTTGAGCCCTGCCGAGTCACCTCTCCCTTCTTCCTCCCACGGCCCTTGGCCATCGTCTTTGTTCCTGTGCTGCACACCTGTCTCCTCTGCCCCACTTGAGAGCAGACTCGGTCACGTTCCTTCCAGCATCTCATACAGTGAGTGCTGCCAAGGGCAGTCCCTCAACAGGTAGTCCACACATGTTTCAAAAACCCAGCACTGCGTAACAGGATCAGCACTAACCAGATGTGTGATGTTGACCAAGTCACTTGGGTTTGAGACTCAGTTTCCTTTTGAAAAATGGGGATTCTGTGTAGTCCAGATGAGACTCTAGAGGAAAGGTCTGATGAGTCTCCTAGCAATGCTGCAGATCAGAGATGACACCTTCAACCATGGGCACATGCCCGATCTATCTGCCCGCCTCCCAGACAAGACCTCCAACATCTGTCATGACGCCCTTCTGCCCAGAGTCTGTGCTGGTTTTTCCTCTCCAACCTAAATCAAGATCATTGTTAAGGGAGTTTATGAAACATACAAGGGTAGTTGATTAACCTGGGTCAGGCATTAACCATCAATCTAATCCATGTAAACATTTTAAGGTAGGGATTCTCTTGCTGAAGTTTGGCAGAAAGGTAAATAACTGCCCGAGTGTGATGGCTTATTCATTCAGTCTTTCAGGAAATTATTATTGAGCACCTACTATGTGCTGGGTGCTGGGAACACAGAAGAGGCAGATGTGCCTTCTACCCTCGGAAGTGTACAGTCCTGTGTTTACAGTCATCCCCTTGTCTGTTGGTGACCTTGGTCATATCCCTCTCTCTGGGCTTTAGAAACATCTAGATTTTCTTTGAATCTGGCATATAAAGACAAAATAAAACTTGAGGTCAGGAAAGCAGAAGTTAAAAGGAAGCATCTCTCCTAGGTCATGACTTCATGTGGCTGGATTAAGCCTGCAGCTTAATTTAAGATTTCATTATAAGAACTTGGTGTTTATTGGGTGTGTTGCTACAGAAAGAACTGCTGCTGCTGCTGCTAAGTCGCTTCAGTCGTGTCTGCCTCTGTGCGACCCCAGAGACAGCAGCCCACCAGGCTCCACCAGCCTTGGGATTCTCCAGAGAGAACACTGGAGTGGGTTGCCATATCCTTCTCCAATACATGAAAGTGAAAAGTGAAAGTGGCTCGCTCAGTCGTGTCCGACTCTTAGCGACCCCATGGACTGCAGCCCACCAGGCTCCCCGGTCCATGGGATTTTTCCAGGCAAGAGTACTGGAGTGAGTTGCCATTGCCTTCTCTGAACGAAAGTACTGGCAACCTCCAATTGTGACCCTGGATACAGGTGTGGGGAGAGTTTTCAGGCAGATAAAAGGTGGGATACCACCTGACTCTGCTTTTCTCTTCCCCGCCCTTGTCTCCATCGGAGAGACCAGGTGGGAATGGCATGGTCATCAGAGGGCTTTGTCCTAGCCTCTGGCCTGTGCCTGCCCTAAGCTCCTACCCATCCCTTTGTGCTGGCCTGCTCCAGCCTCAGCAGACCACTCCCTGCTGGTGGACAAACCCCACAGGCTCCTGTCCCCTCCCTTTTCTCCTGCTTTCCTCTGGCTGGAGCACCCTTTCTCCCCCACCCATCTTCCAAGGCTCAGCTTTACACCCACCTCCTCCCTGGCGCTGACCTCTCAGACGTCTCCACAGCACTGGCCGTCCTGACACCGTGACGCTCACACAGCCGTTAGCACATTTGGTTTGTTGTGTGTGTCGTTCCCTCTCACACAATAGACCGCGAGCCACGGAAATCAAAGGACTGAGTCCAGTTAACCCCCAACTTCTCCAGCACCCCACACAGGAGCTGCTGTTTGAGATCCCGGGCTTTCCTTCTGCTAAAATCCTGATCCCAGATTTCTTACCTTAAAATTGCCCTCCTTTCCTTTTCCCCACATGCACACGCAGGATGTGATTGCTGGGAGGACTAAAACAACAACCTTTCATGAGTGCAGGTTCCCACAGCACTATTGCCAGGATACACTCCATTCCAGGGCCCAGGATGCCCATGTGGAGGTCACAGGGTCACAGCCATGGGGGTGCCATCTCCTGCATGGAAGAACTTCTCTCTGAAGAGCTGAATGAGGAGAGCAGTGGGTTTCCTTACAATTTAAGAGTCTTATCAGAACGCATTCAATCAGAAATTAGGAACAGCACATGAGGCAATGGGCTTATGACCCCAAAGAAATGAGATACTCTGTTTAGGAAATACCATGCTTCCAGGTTACTGACAGCTTGGACTGCAACATGGGCTCAGTCAGGGACCACAGAGAGCAGCTCTAGTTCATTTAGTCCATCAGTTGAGATGAACTGAGTTTTGCCTATATTCAAAATGGATAACCAACAAGGACATATTGCACAGTACATGGAACTCTACTCAATGTTATGCGACAGCCTGGAGAACAGGAAGGGGTTGGGGGTGAATGGCTACATGTGTATCTATGGCTGAGTCACTTCCCTGTTCACGTGAAACTACCACAGTATTGTTTATCGGCTACACCCCAATACAGAAGTTTAAGGTCTGAAAATAAAAAAGATTTTACAGTGGAGAAAAAAAAAGATGGGCAGAGTTTTCCTAGAGTAACACACAACCTCATGATTTTAGTGACTTACCAGGACGGAGGTTTAGTTCTCAGACTTTGTAGCACTGCAGGTTTTCAGGGGGCTCTGTTCCAGGTTGTCATCCTTAGAGACCCTGGCTCCACCCTCTGGGATGTCACCAGTTCTCACAGCTGGGGAAGAACACAGCAGAACATCTCACACCAGCAGATCACTGCGCCGACCCAGAAGCGAGATGCATCCCATCTGTCCAAAGCCCACTGCCCTGTGTAAGCCTACCGCACGCCCAGGATGACCAGACATACTGCAGGGTGTTTGGGCACGATGGTGTTTTGCACCAGACTCAGGAAACTACTCTTGCATCTGTCTGCCAGGTCTTACACTCCATCATTTCCTGGATAATCCGGTTTACAGAGTGATAGGATATTGAGTGTCTCTGAGAGTCACTAATTCTCTCCCCAGTTTAGGCAGGATATGCCATGGAAGGAGCCCCGGCCTGGGAGTGAGGATCCAGGTTTGATTCTTGCCCTTGTTCCCTTTTTCCTGTTTGACCTTGGTTCAGTTTCTCCTTATGTGATATGGAGCCATTCAATATATATGATCTCTGGTACTCTGTACCATCTCCAAAACATTCCCTCATCTTTCTAGGAACTTCAACCCAGGTAAATATCATATCAGGTTTGTTGGCTGGTAAATCTATATTGAACAATTTCATACTAATTTTAAGCTTCAGACATGATTTTAAAAGGAAGGTGAGGGGCACAAGAAGAAGAAGCTCCTGTTACTGTGTCCCAGAAGTGCTCATATCTGGATTCCTATGTCACTCCTCCTCACTGTGATGGCAGAGCCAGTGAGTGTGGGCTTTGGAGTCAGACTGCCAAGCCCAAGTCTGAGATCTTCCAGTTACCACGGCTTTCTCAGCCTCAGTATCCTTACCTGTAGAAATAAGAGTAGCATTTTCTTACGGGATGATTTTGAGGATCCAGTGAAAGGTCTTAGCACAGAGCTTGGCACAGGGTGAGTGTTCAGTAAGTACTAGTGGATATTATAGTATCATTATGTTGCCTTCTCCAAGCAGATATTCTGGTTTCTCTATGTTTAGAAAAGATTTTATGAGAATAGTCAACATGCTAGATGGATTCTCCTTGCCTCCTACCTGTTGGCCCAGTGACCTTGGTATCAGCAGGTGGCTGAGCAGATGACAGGTGTGGTGACCCAAGGCTTGGGAGAGCAGAGTGAGGGAGTGCTGAGTTCATTACCAGCAGACACATTGTGCTGGGGTGGGCCAGGATCGAGGCCTAGAGCCCCCGAGGCCCAGCCTCCTGGTCCCCTGCAGCGAAGACATCTCTCTTGCTCCCTGCCCTCAGGGACCTTGCAGTCCCTGCCCAATTTAAAGTTCAGACTCTGCAATGACACAGGTTTGCAGACTTGGCATGATGGGGCTTCAGAGACCCTAGGTTACTTGTGGTGCCCCAGAAGGGCCTGGCTGGGTGAGGTGGGCACAGGAGAGACCCTGGACAGGAATTGAAGACCAGATCTCACTGCAGCCCTGCTCCTTGGACCTGAGGCTCAGGGGCTGTGACCCTGTGTCCTTCAGGTGGGTGTCCTGGACTTTGAAATGGAGTGTGTTCTCGCAAGAGTTCTGTGGGAACCTGCACTCATGAAAGGTTGTTGTTATAGTTTAGTTGCTAAGTTGTGTCTGACTCTTATGGGACCCATGGACGGTAGCCCACCAGGCTATCTGTCCATGGGATTTCCTCCACAGAAATACTGGATTGAGTTGCCACTTCCTTCTCCAGGGGATCTTCCTATCCAGGGATGGAATCTGTGTCTTCTGCATTGGCAGGCGGGTTCTTTACTACTGAGCCACCAGGGAAGGTTAAGGAAAGTGTATTGCTGTACAGGGTGAGGCCTGGACACTTGCAACAGACATGGAGTCAGGGTTTTAGCTGGTTGTGTGAGTTTCTGCAGGTCCGCTTTTCTGTTTCTCTTCCCATGCCATTCTCTTTCCTTCACAAGGAACAATGACAACTTGACACAGCTCAGGGATTAAAAAATAGCCTTAAACAACACAGCAGCAGTTGCAAATTTCCCCATTATACTATGATTTGTCTCTTGGAATACTTTTTCAAGAGCACAGGTCAAAATAAAATATTGGAAGATTGTCACCACTTATTCTCCAGGTGCTCAGGACTGGGGCCGTCTTGCCACCCTGTGGATGCCCCAAATATGCTCTCTCCAGTCTCCCACCTCCTCCAACCTGCTTGTCTCATCTTGCCCATCTCTCAGACTGTCTCTCACGGTGGTGCGATATCCACCCAAAAAACCCAGAAGCTCAAGTACCAAACCACAGTCTCCTCCTTCCTCAGCCATCTCTGCCATCAGCTCAATGTCCTCAGCTCCATGCTCTCTGCCTGACCGCCCACCTGGCTCAGGCCCCATCCGTGCTTCCTCACTTCCTGCCCTTGGGCATGGGGCCTTCTCCTCTGTGCTCTATCTGGAGCCACATGATCTTCCATTTCTCAAAAATAATACTATCTTTTAAGTTCAAAGTCATGTTCTTTTAGAAGTATTGAACAATGTTGGAAAGAATAATTAACAAAACAGTATTTATCTGTAATCCCATCTCCCAGAGGAAATAATTGTCAGCTAATATTTTGTCCTGGTTTTCTAGATACATACTTATTCATATATCCTAAGAAAAATACCTTTAAAATTAGGATTATACTGAGTACAAAGTTACGTGTATTACTTTTTTCTATTAATTACAGTGTGAGCATTTCAAATTATCAAATATTCCTCAAAAAGTAAGATTTCTAATAGCTGTGTCACAGTCTATCATTGGGCTCCATCAGGATTTATTTCAATATTCTGCTATGGTTGCCCTTTAAGAGTTACCAATTTTTGTTACCACAAATAACTCTGTGATTAACATCCATATATATGCTTTACATAAATCTGCACCTCTAGTAATTTTCTCAAAGAAACTCCTAGAAGTAAAGGTGTCAGGTCAAAAGGTATGAAATTTAAAATCTCTTGATTCATACCCATAATTTTAATAGCTGGGATTCAGGACACAGTCAGCAGAGCACAGAAGGCCCTGAAGAGGGAGACAGAGATGAGAAAGAGGGACCCCACCCAGGAAGGAAGGATCAGAAGGGGCTTTCTGGAAGGGGGCTGGGGTGGAGGCATTGAGTGAGGATTGAATGTGTGGTCATAATGCTACGATGCTGGGGGACTGGTCTCTGTGGTCCCCAGTGTCCATATTGCATTCCTCACCTGTGATTTCCATCACCCCATCTGATCCCCAGCCGGGAAAGCTCTCAGAACTCTGGCATAGTGCCTAGCCTGGTGTGTGATAAGTGTCCAGTATATGTTACCTAAAGGTCCAGAGGTGTTTGAACATGAGAGGCAACAGCAAGGGGGTGACAGAAGCATAGGAAAGACTGATATTCATGAGGGAACTGTGTCTGGAATGTGTGTGTGGGTGGAGTGGGGTGGAGATAAGCAGCCAGTGATGAGGTTGGGCAGGTAGATGGGATCTGGCTTTTATCCTAGGAGAGATGATCAATGGTGACATTTGAGGGATTTAAGCAATGAGTGGTAATATTGGATTGGTGTTGTTTTTTGTTTTGTTTTCTCAGACAGGTTTTTTTTTTTTTCTTTTCTTTTTTTTTTTAGTTAGTGCAGAGGGTGGATGTTAGAGTCTGGCACAGCTGTTGCACTATCTGAGAGAGAGAGGAGGTGATAGTGGCATCAGAGGAAGGAGAAACTGACCAGGAGCTGCTGTGAGGTGGACGCTCTGGGCCGTGGTGATGGATTGGATGTGTGGGGTGGTGAGTGTCAGATATATACCTCTCTGATGACTGCCCAGACGGCTTGATGACTTAGGGAGTGCTGGTGCTGTTCCCTGAGAGGGTGACAGACCTTTGGGGGCAGAGGGATGAGTTCAGCTGTGGGTAGTTTAAGTGTGAGGTGCCTTTGGGGTTCCTGGAGGGGAAGGGCCAGCAGGAAGACCTTGCAGGGAGAGCAGCCGGACCAGGTCTGGAACCCTGGTCTCCTGGCTCCACAAATGGTGGTTCCTTGCTGTCTCCTGACTTGTCTCGGTGACTTCCTGGAAGGCAGGGCGTGGCCAGGAGATACTGCTGCTCCCCACTCGTGTCCATCCACATGTTCAGACTAAGAGCCTGACTGTCTGGAGCAGCACAGGATCCAGTCCCCAGGTGTGACAAGTGACGGCTTCTGAGTGACAGTTCAGTTCAGTAACCCTCTATCGGGAAAGCTCTGTGTGAGCTGAGACAGGACCCCACAGAGTCCTGCCCTCGTAGTACCCATATTGTTGTGAAATATCATGGATGCAAAGGAGACAGGGATAGATACCAAGGGAAAGGTTCCAACAAAGTGCTGTGGGACGCAAAGGAGTGAACCCCTATAAAGGGCCAGGAAAGGCTGTATCAGAGAGATGGTGTCGAAGGTGCCTTGAAAGAAAGTCCCAGGTCTCCCCAGAGAACAGCATGAGCAACAAACCAAGATATGACACCTTATAGACACTAGCGAGGGGTCGACTGTGTGAGAGGTGAATTGAATATCGGGCTGACAGTGTGGAGAGCCTGATTTTTGAGTTTTGAAGAATCAGCTGAAGAATGTGGTCTTCCTGCTCTGATCATGGGGAGCAAACATAGTTTCTTTGGTGGCGAATGAGCCAGGATCTGGACAAAGTGTCAGGACCAGTGTGAGTGATTAAGGCTTTGTTGTGGAGAACAGCGCTGTCATTTGTGGGAGCTGCAGGAGAAGCCTGTGCCATGCTCGGCCTCTGCACTTGGTGTCGCGTCTGAAGCTGCTCTCGGGTGGCATGAAGGGGCAGGTGGGGACAGACCAGCACCCAGGAGGACACGCTGGAACCCGTGTCTGGCCCTCACTGCCTCGGACTCAGTGACATCGTGACCCCAGGAGGAGCTGGCACTCTCTGCATTGAAGCCCCCTTTGCTCGGGCCTCAGAGCGGGTGCAGGTGGCCTGGCAGGAGCCCGAGGGGCTGCACTGACAGCAAGTGAGGGCTCCACCACCTCAGCGTGGCCTTGCCTCTGCCTTTCCATCTCTTCCAGATCTCTCCTGCTCAACCTGAATCCAGAATCTGAGAGCAAAGGAAGCTCTTGGAGGGCCAGTGGAAACCTAGCTGGATACTCCAGTCCAGAGTCACACAGGCCAGCTAACCAGTGCCTCCTGGGTTGATTAACCTGGAAGCAGCCAGTGAGGCACAGCTGGCCAGAGAATGGGAGCTCTAGAAATCTCTTGTAGCTCCTGGGTTGACTGTAGGGTGGTGACATTGTCACCAGGGTCTTCAGGAATTCCTCAGTCCTCCCCCTCCTTCCAGATGTGGGGTAGGTGGGCATCCCCAACCCTTGGTGTTAGCGCTGGCCTGTACCTCACATTGGGCAATGAAGTGGAAGTGGAAGGAAGAGGTCATTTCTGAGTGGAAGCTGCAAGAATCCACACAGGCTCTGTCATCTTCTCTTCTTCTTTTGCCATTTGACCAGCATGTGCCATATGGCAGATGCTTTGTCATCTTGAGGCCCACAGGATGAAAAAGATGAATTAGATTCCCGATCCAATCTCTGATGGGCCTGCAGCATAAGCAAGAAAAAGAACCTTTGTGTTTTTAAGCCTCTGCAGTTATGAAGTCACACCACAGTATAACCAGTTCCTCAGGTGGTGCTAGTGGTAAAGAATCCACCTGCCAATATAGGAGACATAAGAGATCCTGGTTCGATACCTGGGTCAGGAATATCCTCTGGAGTATTCTTGCCTGGAGAATGCCATGGACAAAGAAGCCTGGCGGACTAGAGTCCATAGATTCCTAAAGATTTGGACAGGACTAAAGCAACATCTGCTGGATCATTGTAAAAGCAAGTGAATTCCAGAAAACCATCTATTTCTGCTTTATTGACTATACCAAAGCCTTTGACTGTGTGAATCACAATGAACTGTGGAAAATTCTGAAAGAGATGGGAATCCCAGACCACTTGACCTGCCTCTTGAGAAACCTATATGCAGGTCAAGAAGCAACAGTTAGAAATGGACAGGGAACAATTGACTGGTTTTAAATAGGAACAGGAGTATGTCAAGGCTGTATATTGTCACCCTGCTTCTTTGACTTATATGCAGAGTACGTCATGAGAAACGCTGGGCTGGAGGAAGCACAAGCTGGAATCAAAATTGCCGGGAGAAATCTCAATAACCTCAGATATGCAGATGACACCACCCTTATGGCAGAAAGTGAAGAGGAACTACAAAGCCCCTTGATGAAAATGAAAGACGAGAGTGAAAAAGTTGGTTTAAAGTTCAACATTTGAAAACTAAGATCATGGCATCTGGTCCCATCACTTCATGGGAAATAGATGGGGAAACAATGGAAACAGTGGCAGACTTTGTGTTTTGGGTCTTGAAAATCACTGCAGATGGTCATTGCAGCCATGAAATTAAAAGACACTTATTCCTTGGAAGGAAAGTTATGACCATCCTAGATAGCATATTGAAAAGCAGAGACATTACTCTGCCAAAAAAGGTCTGTCAAGTGAAGGCTATGGTTTTTCCAGTAGTCACTTATGGATGTGAGAGTTGGACTGTGAAGAAGGCTGAGCGCCGAAGAATTGATGCTTTTGAACTGTGGTGTTGGAGAAGACTCTTGAGAGTCCCTTGGACTGCAAGGAGATCCAACTAGTCCATTCTAAAGCAGATCAGTCCTGGGTGTTCTTTGGAAGGAATGATGCTAAAGCTGAAACTCCAATACTTTGGCCACCTCATGGGAAGAGTTGACACATTGGAAAAGACTCTAATGCTGAAAGGGATTGGGGGCAGGAGGAGAAGGGGACAACAGAGGATCAGATGGCTGGATGGCATCACTGACTTGATGGAAGTGAGTTTGAGTGAACTCCGGGAGTTGGTGATGGAGAGGGAGGCCTGGCGTGCTGCAATTCATTGGGTCGCAGAGAGTAGTACACAACTCAGTAACTGAACTGAACTGAAAACAAGTCAGCACACACACACCAGTCTGATTGACTTAGAGAACAACAGGAAAGCGGGATATTTTCCTGGAGAGGAGATCTCCCCTCAGCAGAGCTATGGTGGCAGCTTTCACTTCTGCGTTCCTTAGGCTATAGATGATGGGGTTCAGTGAGGGGGTCATGACCCCATAGAACAATGCAATAAACTTATCCAAGTTGGGTTCTTTGGCTTTGGGCTTGAAGTACATGAAGAAGATAGTCCCATAGAAAATCACCACCACTGTGAGGTGGGCAGAGCAAGTAGAGAAGGCTTTGTGCCGGCCGGCAGCAGAGGGCATCCTCAGGATGGCAGTGAGGATGAACACGTAGGACAGGAAGATGAGCAGCAGTGGGGGCAGTGTCACCACAGCTGAAGCCACCATTAATATCAGTGCATTGAGAGAGATGTCCCCACAGGCTAGTTTCAGCACTGCCAAGATCTCACAGAAGAAGTGGTTGATGACATTGTGGCCACAGAAGGGGAGGCTCCAGGTGAGTTTGGAATTGAGAAGGGAGTTGGCCAAGCCTGCCCCCCAGCTCAGTGCCACCATCCACGTGCACGTCTGCGGGTTCATGAGCTCTGAGTAGCGAAGCGGCTGGCAGATGGCCACGTATCGGTCACACGCCATCATGGCCAAGAGCACACACTCTGTGGAGCCCAGTGCCTGGGTCAGGTACATCTGCAGGGCACAGCCAGGGAAGGAGATGGTGCTTTGGGTTTCCAGGAAGTTGACCAGCATGAGAGGCACGAAGGAGGATGTGCCAGAGATGTCCACGAGGGCGAGGTTGCTGAGGAAGAAGTACATGGGGGTGTGCAGGCGGGGGTCCAGCATGTTCAGCCCGATGAGGAGGGCGTTCCCCAGCACATTCACGGAGTAGATGCCCAGGCAGAGCACAAACAGGACCATCTCTAGGTTGTGGTGGTCGTGTAGCCCCAGCAGGACAAACTCTGTCATGACTGTCTGGTTTGCCCTATTTGTCTCACTCTCCATCCGTCTTGTTCTCCCTCTTTTCCCATCTGCACCAAGAAGGTGTTGGATTAAGCACCAGTGGGCCTGGGAGCCAAGCAACGTGGATGTGTGACCTGGGGCGGGTCAGCCCTGCCTCTGGAACTCAGTTTCACCATCAGTACAATGAGAGAGTGGACTTCAGGTCTGCATTCCAGCCCCCTCAGTTCTGTAGTTCTGGTGTAACTTACAGGAGATGCGATCCATTCTAATCATCTAGGCTCTTCTCTCTTTTCCCCAGGAGGGCTCTGTGGAGACAATAGACTGGTATTCAAGTTACCCCATACTCCTTTTGAATCTACAGTGTTCTTGGCTGTTAAGTGGAAGCACGTTTACTAGGTTATGACTTCATGTGACTGAATGATGCCCATAGGATTTCAGATTCATTCACTCACTGAAGATTTGTTGAGTGCCTACCTTGTGCTGGGTGTCGTTTAGATGTTGGGCTATAGCAGTAAGTAAAATACGTGGACAAAAAGATGCCACAATTGTAACAAGTGCTGTTCCTCTTTCTCAAATTAAGTGGAATGAACTTGGGAAGGCAGGTGGGTGATGAGTGATGGTCACCTCATTCCTTTGGGCATAAAGGTTGAACATTTCTACTGCATAGGATGAACAAGTGTTATTCTAGTATCCGTCCGTAAGATCAGACACCATGCATTGGTTCTTAAAAGAATATACTAGAATATACATATCCCAATAGAGCCACAGGTCACAACATTTAACCCTGGATCTAAAAGTCAAGTGAGTCTCCTCTTGGCTTCCATATAGCTTTTTAGGATAGATGATATTGACTATAATATTACACAGAAGGGAAGGGCAGGTTCTAGTCTGGCAGAGGTGTCCTGGGTCACTGACCCTGTCTATAAAGGGAGGGTGGGAAGAGACCACAGTCTTTGCCCAGGAGCCTCCATGTCTCTTCTGAGCTGGTCTCAGCCCCTTGGGAAATGCCAGTGACAGGAGGGAGCCAAGTGTCAAGTGCTGGATGGAAAGCTGTCTTGTGGCCCCTGTGATCCCTGGTCTGAGGGACAAATAGGAGCTGATGGGAAACCTTAACTTGTCAGAAGATCAAATCACCCGTCCCTCAGTCCCTTCAGAGCTACACTGGCTGTGAGGCCAGGTTCCTGTAAGCACTAGAGTCCTACCGTCCTAGTGCTGCATCTTTCCCCGTCATGCGCCTGCTCAGTCACTCAGTCATGTCTGACTCCTTGTGACCCTGTGGACTGTAGCCCAGCAAGCTCTCTATCCATGGGATTTTCCAGGCAAGAATACTGGAGCAGGTTGCCATTTCCTACTCCAGCTCCTCTCCTCTTGGTCAATGGCATCTATCATCGTGTGGGCTGATGGACTCTCCCTCTTCTGAATAAACCATGTCTTTTCCCAGAGCTACAGCTTTGCCCAGGAAGTTCCCTTCTGTAGGCAGGTCCTTGGTCTCTTACCCAGTGGAGGTGCTGCTTCTCTTCTTCAGAGCACGGTTCATCTCTTCTCCTCTCCATCTTGAGCCCTGCCGAGTCACCTCTCCCTTCTTCCTCCCACGGCCCTTGGCCATCGTCTTTGTTCCTGTGCTGCACACCTGTCTCCTCTGCCCCACTTGAGAGCAGACTCGGTCACGTTCCTTCCAGCATCTCATACAGTGAGTGCTGCCAAGGGCAGTCCTTCAACAGGTAGTCCACACATGATTCAAAAACCCAGCATTGCGTAACAGGATCAGCACTAACCAGATGTGTGATGTTGACCAAGTCACTTGGGTTTGAGACTCAGTTTCCTTTTGAAAAATGGGGATTCTGTGCAGTCCAGATGGGACTCACAGAGGAAAGGTCTGATGAGTCTCCTAGCAATGCTGCAGATCAGAGACGACACCTTCAACCATGGGCTCAAGCTGTATCTGTCTCTCTGCCTCCTAGACAAGACCTCCGATATCTGTCATGACCCCCTTCTGCCCAGAGCCTGTGCTGTTTTTTCCTCTCCAACCTAAGTCAAGATCATTGTTAAGGGAGTTTATGAAACTCACTTATGAAACAAGGGTAGTTGATTAACCTGGGTCAGGCATTAACCATAAATCTAATCCGTGTAAACATTTTAAGGTAGGGATTTTCTTGCTGAAGTTTGGCAAAAAGGAAAATAACTGCCCGAGTGTGATGGCTTATTCATTCAGTCTTTCAGGAAATTATTATTGAGCACCTACTATGTGCTGGGTGCTGGGAACACAGAAGAGGCAGATGTGCCTTCTACCCTCGGAAGTGTACAGTCCTCCGTGTTTACAATCATCCCCTTGTCTGTTGGTGACCTTGGTCATATCCCTCTCTCTGGGCTTTAGAAACATCTAGATTTTCTTTGAATCTGGCATATAAAGACAAAATAAAACTTGAGGTCAGAGAAACAGAAGTTAAAGGAAGCATCTCTCCTAGGTCATGACTTCATGTGGCTGGATTAAGCTTGCAGCTTAATTTAAGATTTCAGTATAAGAACTTGGTGTTTATTGGGTGTGTTGCTACAGAAAGAACTGGCAACCTCCAATTGTGACCCAGGATACAGGTGTGGGGAGAGTTTTCAGGCAGATAAAAGGCAGGATACCACCTGACTCTGCTTTTCACTTCCCCACCCTTGTCTCCATCAGAGAGACCAGGTGGGAATGGCATGGTCATCAGAGGGCTTTGTCCTCAGCTCCTACACATCCCTTTGTGCTGGCCTGCTGCAGCCTCAGCAGACCACTCCCCGCTGGTGAACAAACCCCACAGGCTCTTGTCCCCTCCCTTTTCTCCTGCTTTCCTCAAGCTGGAGCACCTTTCTCTCTATACTCATCCTCCGCTCAGCTCACACCTACCTCCTTCCTGGCGCTGCCCTCTCAGAGGTCTCCAGAGCACTGGCCATCCTGACACCGTGACGCTCACACAGGCATTAGCACAGTTGGTTTGTTGTGTGTCTCGTTCCCTCTCACACAATAGACCGCGAGCAACGGAAATCAAAGGGCTGTGTCCTATTTACCCCCAACCTATCCACTGCCCAACACAGGAGCCACCATTTGAGATCCCGTGCTTTCCTTCTGCTAAAATCCTGATCCCAGATTTCTTACCTTCAGATCACCCTCCTTTCCTTTTCCCCACATGCACACGCAGGATGTGATTGCTGGGAGGACTAAAACAACAACCTTTCATGAGTGCAGGTTCCCACAGCACTATTGCCAGGATACACTCCATTTCACGGCCCAGGATGCCCATGTGGAGGTCCCAGGGTCACAGCCATGGGGGTGCCATCTCCTGCATGCTAGAATACCTCTCTGAAGAGCTCAAAGAGGAGAGCTGTGGGTTCCCTTGCAATGTAAGTGTCTTATAAGAACACATTCATTCAGAAATTAGGAACAGCCCATGAGGCAATGGGCTTATGACCCCAAAGAAATGAGATACTCTGTTTAGGAAATACCATGCTTCCAGGTTACTGACACCTTGGGCAACATGGGCTCAGTCAGGGACCACAGAGAGCAGCTCTAGTTCATTTAGTCCATCAGTTGAGATGAACTGAGTTTTGCCTGTATTCAAAACGGATAACCAACAAGGACATATTGCACAGTACATGGAACTCTACTCAATGTTATGCGACAGCCTGGATGACAGGAAGGGGTTGGGGGTGAATGGCTACATGTATATGTATGGCCGAGTCACTTCCCTGTTCACCTGAAACTGCCACAGTATTGTTTATAGGCTACACCACAATACAGAAGTTTAAGGTCTGAAAATAAAATAAGATTTTACAGTGGAGAAAAAAAAGATGAGCAGAGTTTTCCTAGTGTAACACACAACGTCATGATTTTAGTGACTTACCAGGACGGAGGTTTAGTTCTCAGCCTTTGTACCATTGCAGGTTTTCAGGGGGCTCTGTTCCAGGTTGTCATCCTCAGAGACCCTGGCTCCACCCTCTGGGGCATCACCAGTTCTCACAGCTGGGGAAGAACACAGCAGAACATCTCACACCAGCAGATCACTGCGCCGACCCAGAAGCGAGATGCGTCCCGTCTGTCCACAGCCCACTGCCCTGTGTAATCCTACCGCACGCCCAGAGGACGAGCAGACACACTGCAGGGCGTTTGGGCACGATGGTGTTTTGCACCAGACTCAGGAAACTACTCTTGCATCTGTCTGCCAGGTCTTACACTCCATCATTTCCTGGATAATCTGGTTTACAGAGTGATAGGATATTGAGTGTCTCTGAGAGTCACTAATTCTCTCCCCAGTTTTACTCCTCCTGAGAGGCAGGATATGCCATGGAAGGAGCCCCGGCCTGGGAGTGAGGATCCAGGTTTGATTCTTGCCCTTGTTCCCTTTTTCCTGTTTGACCTTGGTTCAGTTTCTCCTTATGTGATATGGAGCCATTCAATATATATGATCTCTGGTACTCTGTACCATCTCCAAAACATTCCCTCATCTTTCTAGGAACCTCCAACCCAGGTAAATATCATGTCAGGTTCGCCAGCTGGGAAATCTAGTTTGAACAATTTCATACTAATTTTAAGCTTCAGACATGATTTTAAAAGGAAGGTGAGGGGCACAAGAAGAAGAAGCTCCTGTTACAATGTCCCAGAAGTGCCCATATCTGGATTCCTATGTCACTCCTCCTCACTGTGATGGCAGAGCCGGTGAGTGTGGGCTTTGGAGTCAGACTGCCAAGCCCAAGTCTGAGATCTGCCACTTGCTAACGGCGTTCTCAGCCTCAGCCTCCTTACCTGTAGAAATAAGAGTAGCATTTTCTTATGGAATGATTGTGAGGATCCAGTGAAAGGTCTTAGCACAGAGCTTGGCACAGGGTGAGTGTTCAGTAAGTGGCAACCGATATTATGAATATCATTATGTTGCCTTCTCCAAGCAGATATTCTGGTTTCTGTATTTTTAGAAAAGATTTCATGAGAATAGTCAACATGTTAGATGGATACTCCTTGCCTCCTACCTGTTGGCCCAGTGACCTTGGTATCAGCAGGTGGCTGAGGAGATGACAGGTGTGGTGACCCAAGGCTTGGGAGAGCAGAGTGAGGGAGTGCTGAGTTTATTACCAGCAGACACACTGTGCTGGCTTGGGCCAGGATAGGACCCCTGAGCCCCCGAGGCCCAGGGTCCTTGTCCCCTGACACGTAGACATGTCTCCTGCTCCCTGCCCTCAGGGACCTCGCAGTCCCTGCCCAATTTAAAGTTCAGACTCTGCAATGACACAGGTTTGCTGACTTGGCATGATGGGACTTCAGAGACCCTAGGTTTCCTGTGGTGTCCCAGAAGGGCCTGGCTGGGTGATGGGGGCACAGGAGAGACCCTGGACAGGAATCTGAAGACCAGGTCTCACTGCAACCCTGCTGCTTGGACCTGAGGCTCAGGGGCTGTGACCCTCTGTCCTTCAAGTGGGCGTCCTGAATCAGGAAATGGAGTGTGTCCTCGCAAGAGTGCTGTGGGAACCGGCACTCATGAAAGGTTTTTGTTATAGTTTAGTTGCTAAGTTGTGTCTGAGTCTTATGGGACCCATGAATGATAGCCCACCAGGCTACTCTGTCCATGGGATTTCCTCCACAGAAATACTGGATTGAGTTGCCACTTCCTTCTCCAGGGGATCTTCCCAATCCAGGGATTGAATCTGTGTCTCCTTTATTGGCAGGTGGGTTCTTTACCACTGAGCCATCAGGGAAGGTTAAGGGAAGTGAATTGTTATACAGGGTGAGGCCTGGACTCTTGTGACAGATGTGGAGTCAGGAGTTTAGCTGGTTGTGTGAGTTTCTGCAGGTCCGCTTTTCTGTTTCCCTTCCCATGCCATTCTCTTTCCTTCACAAGAAACAATGACAGCTTGACACAGCTCAGGGACTAAAGAATAGCCTTAAACAACACAGCAGCTGTTGCAGATTTTCCTGTTATACTACGATTTGTCTCTTGAAATATTTTTCAAGAGCACAGGTCAAAATAAAATATTGGAAGATTGTCACCACTTAGTCTCCAGGTGCTCAGGACTGGGGCCGTCTTGCCACCCTGTGGATGCCCCAAACATGCTCTCTCCAGTCCTCCCACCTCCTCCAACCTGCTTGTCTCATCTTGCCCATCTCTCAGACTGTCTCTCACGGTGGTGTGATATCCACCCAAACAACCCAGAAGCTCAAGCACCAAACCACAGTCTCCTCCTTCCTCAGCCATCTCTGCCATCAGCCCAGTGTCCCCAGGAGGTCTCAGCTCCGCGCTCTCTGCCTGACCGCCCACCTGGGTCAGGCCCCATCCATGCTTCCTCATTTCCTGCCCTGGGGCATGGGCGCTTCCCCTCTGTGCTGTATCTGGAGCCTGTGATCTTCCATTTCTCAAAAATAATAGTATGTTTTAAGTTCAAAGTCATGTTCATTTTAGAACTATTGAACAATGTTGGAAAGAATAATTAAGAAAACAGTATTTACCTGTAATCCCATCTCACAGAGGAAATAATTGTCAGCTATTATTTTGTCCTATTTTTCTAGGATTTTCTATATACATACTTATTCATATATCCTAAGAAAAATACCTTTAAAATTAGGATTATACTGAGTACAAAGTTACATGTACTACTTTTTTCTATTAATTACTATGTGAGCACTTCAAATTATCAAATATTCTTCAAAAAGTAAGATTTCTAATGGCTCTGTCACAGTCTATCATGGGGCTCCATCAGGATTTATTTCAACATTCCACTATGGATGCCCTTAAGAGTTACCAATTTTTGTTACCACAAATAACTCTGTGGTTAACATCCATGTATATGCTTTACATAAATCTTTGCACCTCTAGTAATTTTCTCAAAGAAACTCCTAGAAGTAAAGGTGTCAAGTCAAAAGGTATGAAATTTAAAATCTCTTGATTCATACCCATAATTTTAATAGCTGGGATTCAGGACACAGTCAGCAGAGCACAGAAGGCCCTGAAGAGGGAGACAGAGCTGAGAAAGACCCCGCCCAGGAGGGAGGGATCAGAAGGGGCTTTCTGGAAGGGGGTTGGGGTGGAGGCATTGAGTGAGGATTGAATGTGTGGTCATAATGCTACGATGCTGGGGGACTGGTCTCTGTGGTCCCCAGTGTCCATATTGCATTCCTCACCTGTGATTTCCATCACCCCATCTGATCCCCAGCCGGGAAAGCTCTCAGAACTCTGGCATAGTGCCTAGCCTGGTGTGTGATAAGTGTCCAGTATATGTTACCTAAAGGTCCAGAGGTGTTTGAACATGAGAGACAACAGCAAGGGGGTGACAGAAGCATAGGAAAGACTGATATTCATGAGGGAACTGTGTCTGGAATGTGTGTGTGGGTGGAGTGGGGTGGAGATAAGCAGCCAGTGATGAGGTTGGGCAGGTAGATGGGATCTGGCTTTTATCCTAGGAGAGATGATCAATGGTGACATTTGAGGGATTTAAGCAATGAGTGGTAATATTGGATTGGTGTTGTTTTTTGTTTTGTTTTCTCAGACAGGTTTTTTTTTTTTTTTCTTTTCTTTTTTTTTTTAGTTAGTGCAGAGGGTGGATGTTAGAGTCTGGCACAGCTGTTGCACTATCTGAGAGAGAGAGGTGATAGTGGCATCAGAGGAAGGAGAAACTGACCAGGAGCTGCTGTGAGGTGGACGCTCTGGGCCGTGGTGATGGATTGGATGTGTGGGGTGGTGAGTGTCAGATATATACCTCTCTGATGACTGCCCGGTGTCTGGCTTGATGACTTAGGGAGTGCTGGTGCTGTTCCCTGAGAGGGTGACAGACCTTTGGGGGCAGAGGGATGAGTTCAGCTGTGGGTAGTTTAAGTGTGAGGTGCCTTTGGGGTTCCTGGAGGGGAAGGGCCAGCAGGAAGACCTTGCGGGGAGAGCAGCCGGACCAGGTCTGGAACCCTGGTCTCCTGGCTCCACAAATGGTGGTTCCTTGCTGTCTCCTGACTTGTCTTGGTGACTTCCTGGAAGGCAGGGCGTGGCCACAAGACACTGCTGCTCCCCACTCGTGTCCATCCACATGTTTAGACTAAGCCCCTGACTGCCTGGAGCAGTACAGGATCCAGTCCCCAGCGGATGTGGGGACTTAAAAGTGATGGCTTCTGAGTGACAGTTCAGTTCAGTAACCCTCTATCGGGAAAGCTCTGTGTGAGCTGAGGAGACAGGACCCCACAGAGTCCTGCCCTCATAGTTCCCACATTGTTGTGAAATATCATGGATGCAAAGGAGACAGGGATAGATACCAAGGGAAAGTGCTGTGGGACGCAAAGGAGAGAACGCCTTTAAAGGGCCAGGAAACGCTGTATCAGAGAGATGGTGTCTAAGCTGCCTTGAAAAAAAGTCCCAGGTCTCCCCAGAGAACAGCATGAGCAACAAACCAAGATAGACCTTATAGACAACAAACCTTATAGACACTAGCGATGGGTCGACTGTATGAGAGGTGAATGGAATATCGGGCTGACAGAGTGGATAGGCTGGTTTTCGAGTTTTGAAGAATCAGCTGAAGAATGTGGTCTTCCTGCTCTGATGATGGGGAGCAAACATATGTTCTTGAGTGGCGAAACAGCCAGGATCTGGCCAAAGAGGCAGGACCAGTGTGAGTGATGTAAGGCTTTGTTGTGGAGAACAGCGCTTTCATTTGTGGGAGCTGCAGGAGAAGCCTGTGCCACGCTCGGCCTCTGCACTTGGTGTCGCGTCTGAAGCTGCTCTCGGGTGGCATGAAGGGGCAGGTGGGGACAGACCAGCACCCAGGAGGACACGCTGGAACCTGTGTCTGGCCCTCACTGCCTCGGACTCAGTGACATCGTGACCCCAGGAGGAGCTGGCACTCTCTGCATTGGAGCCCCCTTTGCTCGGGCCTCAGAGCGGGTGCAGGTGGCCTGGCAGGAGCCCGAGGGGCTGCACTGACAGCAAGTGAGGGCCCCAGCACCTCAGTGCGGCCTTGCCTCTGCCTTTCCATCTCTTCCAGATCTCTCCTGCTCAACCTGAATCCAGAATCTGAGAGCAAAGGAAGCTCTTGGAGGGCTGGTGGAAACCTAGCTGGATACTCCAGTCCAGAGTCACACAGGCCAGCTAACCAGTGCCTCCTGGGTTGATTAACCTGGAAGCAGCCAGTGAGGCACAGCTGGCCAGAGAATGGGAGCTCTAGAAATCTCTTGTAGCTCCTGGGTTGACTGTAGGGTGGTGACATTGTCACCAGGGTCTTCAGGAATTCCTCAGTCCTCCCCCTCCTTCCAGATGTGGGGTAGGTGGGCATCCCCAACCCTTGGTGTTAGCGCTGGCCTGTACCTCACATTGGGCAATGAAGTGGAAGTGGAAGGAAGAGGTCATTTCTGAGTGGAAGCTGCAAGAATCCACACAGGCTCTGTCATCTTCTCTTCTTCTTTTGCTATTTGACCATCAGTGTGCCATATGGCAGATGCTTTGTCATCTTGAGGCCCACAGGATGATAAAGATGCAGTAGATCCCCCATCCAATCTCTGATGGACCTGCAGCATAAGCAAGAAAAAGAACCTTTGTGTTTTTAAGCCTCTGCAGTTATGGAGTCACACCACACTATAACTAGTTCCCCAAGTGGCGCCTGTGGTAAAGAATCCCCTTGACAATACAGGAGACATAAGAGATCCTGGTTCGATACCTGGCTCAGGAAGATCCTCTGGTGTATTCTTGCCTGGAGAATGCCAGGGACAAAGAAACCTGGTGGACTAGAGTCCATAGATTCCCAAAGATTTGGACAGGACTAAAGCAACACTTTATGTTGGCAGAAAGTGAAGAGGAACTAAAAAGCCTCTTGATGAAAGTGAAAGTGGAGAGTGAAAAAGTTCGCTTAAAGCTCAACATTCAGAAAACAAAGATCATGGCATCTGGTCCCATCACTTCATGGGAAATAGATGGGGAAACACTGGAAACAGTGTCAGACTTTATTTTTCTGAGCTCCAAAATCACTGCAGATGGTGACTGCAGCCATGAAATTAAAAGATGCTTACTCCTTGGAAGGAAAGTTATGACCAAACTAGATAGCATATTGAGAACCAGACACATTATTTTGCCAACAAAGATTCGTCTAGTCAAGGCTATGGTTTTTCCTGTGGTCATGTATGGATGGGAGAGTTGGACTGTGAAGAAGGCTGAGCGCTGAAGAATTGATGCTTTTGAACTGTGGTGTTGGAAAAGATTCTTGAGAGTCCCTTGGACTGCAAAGAGATCCAACCAGTCCATTCTGAAGGAGATCAGCCCTGGGATTTCTTTGGAAGGAATGATGCTAAAGCTGAAACTCCAGTACTTTGGCCACCTCCTGCAAAGAGTTGACTCATTGGAAAAGACTCTGATGCTGGGAGGGATTGGGGGCAGGAGGAGAAGGGGACGACAGAGGATGAGATGGTTGGATGGCATCACTGACTCGATGGACGTGAGTCTGAATGAACTCCGGGAGTTAGTGATGGACAGGGAGGCCTGGCGTGCTGCGATTCATGGGGTCGCAAAGAGTCGGACACGACTGAGCAACTGATCTGATCTGATCTGAAAGCAACATCTGCTGGATCATTGAAAATGCAAGAGAGTTCCAGAAAAACGTCTATTTCTGCTTTATTGACTATGCCAAAGATTTGACTGTGTGGATCACAATAAACTGTGGAAAATTCTAAAAGAGATGGGAATCCCAGACCACCTGACCTGCCTCTCCAGAAACCTATATGCAGGTCAGGAAGCAACAGTTAGAACTGGACATGGAACAACAGACTGGTTCCAAATAGGAAAAGGAGTATGTCAAGGGTGTATATTGTCACCCTGCTTATTTAACTTATATGTAGAGTACATTATGAGAAACGCTGGGCTGGAGGAAGCACAAGCTGGAATCAAGATTTCTGGGAGAAATATCAATAACCTCAGATATGCAGATGACACCATCCTTATGGCAGAAAGTGAAGAGGAACTAAAAAGCCTCTTGATGAAAGTGAAAGAGGAGAGTGAAAAATTTGGCTTAAAACTCAACATTCAGAACATGAAGATCATGGTATTTGGTCCCATCACTTCATGGGAATAGATGGGGAAACAGTGGAAATAGTGTCAGACTTTATTTTTTTGGGCTCGAAAATCACTGCAGATGGTGATTGCAGCCATGAAATTAAAAGATGCTTACTCTTTGGAAGGAAAGTTATGACCAACCTAGATAGCATATTCAAAAGCAGGGACATTGCTCTGCCAACAAAGGGCCATCTAGTGAAGGCTATGGTTTTTCCAGTAGTCACTTATGGATGTGAAAGTTGGACTGTGAAGAAAGCTGAGCGCCAAAGAATTGATGCTTTTGAACTGTGGCTTGGAGGAGGCTCTTGAGAGTCCCTTGGACTGCAGGGATATCCAAACAGTCCATTCTAAAGGAGGTCAGTCCTGGGTGTTCTTTGGAAGGAATGATGCTAAAGCTGAAACTCCAGTACTTTGGCCACCTCCTGCGAAGAGTTGACTCATTGGAAAAGACTCTGATGGTAGGAGGGATTGGGGTCAGGAGGAGAAGGGGACAACAGAGGATGAGATGGCTGGATGGCATCACTGACTCGATGGATGTGAGTTTGAGTGAACTCCAGGAGTTGGTGATGTACAGGGAGGCCTGGCATGCTGCAATTCATGGGGTCACAAAGAGTCAGACAGAACTGAGTGACTGAATTGAACTGAAAGCAACTCAGCACACACACACACCTGCCTGATGGACTTAGAGAACAACGGGAAAGCCAGACATTTTCCTGGAGAGATCTCCCCTCAGCAGAGCTATGGTGGCAGCTTTCAATTCTGCGTTCCTTAGGCTGTAGATGATGGGGTTCAGCGAGGGGGTCACGACCCCATAGAACAATGCAATAAGCTTATCCAAGTTGAGTTCCTTGGCTTTGGGCTTGAAGTACATGAAGGAGAGAGTTCCATAGATAATCACCACCACTGTGAGGTGGGCAGAGCAGGTAGAGAAGGCTTTGTGCCAGCCAGCAGCAGAGGGCACCCTCAGGATGGCAGTGAGGATGCACACGTAGGACAGGAAGATAAACAGCAGTGGGGCCAGCATCAAGACAACTGCAGACACCACTGTTAGCAGCGTGTTGAGAGAGATGTCCCCACAGGCTAGTTTCAGCACCACCAAGATCTCACAGAAGAAGTGATTGATGATATTGTGACCACAGAAGGGAAGGCTCCAGGTGAGATTGGAATGGAGAAGGGAGTTGGCAAAGTCTGCCCCCCAGCTCAGCGCCGCCATCCACGTGCACGTCTGCGAGTTCATGAGTTCTGAGTAGCGAAGCGGCTGGCAGATGGCCACGTACCGGTCACACGCCATCATGGCCAGGAGCACACACTCTGTGGAGCCCAGCGCCAGGGTCAGGTACATCTGCAGGGCACAGCCAGGGAAGGAGATGGTGCTTTGGGTTTCCAGGAAGTTGACCAGCATGAGAGGCACGAAGGAGGATGTGTCAGAGATGTCCATGAGGGCGAGGTTGCTGAGGAAGAAGTACATGGGGGTGTGCAGGCGGGGTCCAGCATGTTCAGCCCAATGAGGAGGGCGTTCCCCAGCACATTCACAGAGTAGATGCCCAGGCAGAGCACAAACAGGACCATCTCTAGGTTGTGGTGTTCGTGTAGCCCCAGCAGGACAAACTCTGTCACGACCGTCTGGTTTGCCCCATTCGTCTCACTCTCCATCCATCTCATTCTCCCTCTTTTCCCCTCTGCACCATGAAGGTGTTGGATTAAGCACCAGTGGGCCTGGGAGCCAAGCAACGTGGATGTGTGACTTTGAGCATGTCAGCCCCGCCTCTGGAACTCAGTTTCACCATCGGTATAATGAGAGTGCACTTCAGGTCTGCAAGCCAGCCCTCTCAGTTCTGTAGTTCTGGTGTAACTTACAGGAGATGGGGTCCATTCTAATCATCTAGGCTCTTCTCTCTTCTCCCCAGGCTGACCTAGGGGAGACAAGAGAATACATTCTGTTTTCTTGAGCTCCTTTTGAATTTGCAGTGTTCTTGTGTGTTAAGAGGAAGCATGTTTTCTAGGTTATGACTTCTCATGGCTAATGACACCAGTAGGATTTCAGATTCATTCACTCACTGAGGATTTGTTGAATGCCTACCCTGTGCAGGGTGTTTAGGTGCTGGGCTATAGCAGTAAGAAAACTATGTGGACCAAAAGATGCCACATTTGTAACAAGTGTTGCTCCTCTTTCTAAAATTAAGTGGGATGAGCTTGGGAAGTGAGATGGGTGATGAGTGATGGCCACCTCATTCCTTTGGGCATAAAGGTTGAACATTTCTACTGCATAGGATGTACAAGCCTTATTCAGGTGTCTCTCCATAAGATCAGAGACCATGCATTGATTTTTAAAAGAGTATATAAGAACGTATGTATCCCAATAGAGCCATTGGTCACAACATTTAATCTCTTGTCCTAAAGGCCAAGTGAGTCTCCTCTTGCCTCCATTTTTAGGATAAATGATATTGACAATAATATTTCACCGGAGGGAAAGGCAGGTTCTAATCTGGCAGAAGTGTCCTGGGTCACTGACCAGCTCTATAAAGGGAAGGTGGGAGGCAGCCACATTCTTTTCCCAGGAGCCTCCATGTCTCTTCTGAGCTGGTCTCAGCCCCTTGGTAAATGCCAGTGTCTGGAGGGAGCCAAGTGTCAAGTGTTAGATGGAAAGCTGTCTTGTAGCCCATGTGATCTCTGTTCTATGGGAGGAACGGGAACTGATGGTGAATTTTAACCTTTCAGAAGACATAATTACTCTTCCCTCTGTCCCTTCACACCTAGATGACTTGAGGCCAGTGTCCTGTGAAAATATTAGAGCCTGGTAGCTCCTTCAGGGCTGGCTATATCCCTGAATTCTCCTGCTAGATTGTATCTATCATTCTTGTAAGCCAATGGACCTACCCTTTTCTGAATAAACCATGCCTTTTCCCAGAGCTACATCTTTGCTCAAGAAGTTTCCTTTTGAAGGCATGTCCTTCCTTTCTTCCCCATTTGGGGGTCTTCTCCTCCTCTTCAGAACCCAGTTCATCTCTCTTCCTCTCCCACCTGACCCCTGCAGAGTTACCTGCTCCCTTCTTCCTCTCACAGCCCTTGGTCATCCTCCCTGTTCCTATGCTGCACACCATTCTCCTCTGCCACACCAGAGAGCAGACTCTCTCTGTATACCTCCCTCCTGTGTTTCATACAGTGAGTGCTGCCAATGGTAGTCCCACAAAAGTCAACACATGATTCAAAAAACCATTGTTGACATAGAAAACCCTAAAGATAGTATCAGAAAATTACCAGAGCCTATCAGTGAATTTAGCAAAGTTTCAGATATAAAATCAATATGCAGAAATCACTTGCATTTCTATATACTAACAACAAAAAATCAGAAAGAGAATTAAGGAATCAATCCCATTCACCATTGTAAGAAAAAGAATTAAATATCTAGGAATAAACTTACCTAAGGAGACAAAAGAACTGTACACAGAAAATTGTAAGACACTGATGAAAGAAATCAAAGATGACATGAAGAGATGGAGAGATATTCCATGTTCCTGGGCAGGAAGAATCAATATTGTGAAAATTACAATACTACCAAATGCAATCTACAGATTCAGTGCGATCCCTATCAAATTACCAATGGAATTTTTCATAGAACTAGAACAAAGAATTTCACAATTCATATGGAAACACAAAAGACCCCAAATAGCCAAAGCAGTCTTGAGGAAGAAGAATGGAGCAGGAGGAATCAACCTTCCTGACTTCAGATTATACTACAAAGCTACGGTCATCAAGACAGTATGGTACTGGCACAAAAACAGAAATATAGACCAATGGAACAAGATAGAAAGCCCAGAAATAAATCCATGCACCTATGGGTACCTTATTTTTTACAAAGGAGGCAAGAATATACAATGAAGCAAAGACAGCCTCTTTAATGACTGGTGCTGGGAAAACTGGACAGCTATATGTAAAAGAATGAAATTAGAACACTTCCTAACACCATACACAAAGATAAACTCAAAATGGATTAAAGATCTAAATATAAGACCAGAAAGTATAAAACTCTTAGAGGAAAACATAGGCAGAACACTCGATGACATACATCAAAGCAAGATCCTCTATGACCCACCTCCTAGAGTAACAGAAATTGAAATAAGAACAAAAGTAGACAAGTGAACCTGATTAAACTTAAAAGCTTTTGCACAGCAAAGGAAACTATGAGCAAGGTGAAAAGACAACCCTCAGAATGTGAGAAAATAATAGCAAATGAAACAACTGATAAAGGATTAATTTCCAAAATATACAAGCCACACATACAACTTAATACCAGAAAAACAAACAACCCAAACAAAAAGTGGGAAAAAGACTAAACAGACGTTTCTCCAAAGAAGACATACAGATGGCTAACAAACACATGAACAGATGCTCAACATTGCTCATTATTCAATTCAGTTCAGTTCAGTTGCTCAGTTGTGTCCGACTCTCTGCGACCCCATGAATCACAGCATGCCAGACCTCCCTGTCCATCACCAACTCCTGGAGTTCACCCAGATTCACAGAGGGAAGAGCAGGTGCTCCAGGGTAGGGTAACCTGAAAATCCTTTCAGGAAGAACTCAGACACCTCTGTGCTGTTGACTGGCTCCATATCACAAAGCTCTGGAGGGATGCATGGCTGGGAGGCCGGGAAAGAGGGTGCAGGGTTTATGGGTGAAGCATATTGCTAGGGCCTTTTTGAGCCCTGACACACTTTCTGAAACTCTGGGCAGTCCCCATACTTCTTCCAGTTTTCAGTAGTTCTACGTAAAAAATGAGGAATGAGGTGGGTCAGAATTTCTCTAAGAGAGTGTTAATGGAAATATGGGCAATCTGAAAAAGCAATTTGAAACAACGTTGGATTAATCAAAAGCAAAGAATTTACTGTGGAACTTCTCAGAGTCGTTAACACACCACTGTGATTGTGACTTTCTGAAAGTGCTGCAGAGAGTAGGTGGTTCCCCCACTTATTTGACCATAGATCCTCCTTTTACAGAGCACCTGTTAACCTTCTGCAAATAAGTATTCTAGCAGCATAGTTTTGGGAACAATGGGCTGGATGGAAGTTTCTCAAATCTTAGAATCACCTGTAAGGATTACATGAGAATCACCTGGAAAGTTTGTGAAAATACAGATCAGATCAGATCAGTCGCTCAGTCATGTCCGACTCTTTGCGACCCCATGAATCGCAGCACGCCAGGCCTCCCTGTCCATCACCAACTCCCGGAGTTCACTCAGACTCACGTCCATCAAGTCAGTGATGCCATCCAGCCATCTCATCCTCTGTCATCCCCTTCTCCTCCTGCCCCCAATCCCTCCCAGCATCAGAGTCTTTTCCAATGAGTCAACTCTTCGCAGGAGGTGGCCAAAGTACTGGAGTTTCAGCTTTAGCATCATTCCTTCCAAAGAAATCCCAGGGTTGATCTCCTCCAGAAAAGACTGGTTGGATCTCCTTGCAGTCCACGGGACTCTCAAGAGTCTTCTCCAACACCACAGTTCAAAAGCATCAATTCTTCGGCGCTCAGCCTTCTTCACAGTCCAACTCTCACATCCATATATGACCACTGGAAAAACCATAGCCTTGACTAGATGGACCTTTGTTGGCAAAGTAATGTCTCTGCTTTTCAATATGCTGTCTAGGTTGGTCATAACTTTCCTTCCAAGGAGTAAGCATCTTTTAATTTCATGGCTGTAGTCACCATCTGTAGTGATTTTGGGGCCCAGAAAAATAAAGTCTGCCACTGTTTCCACTGTTTCCCCATCTATTTACCATGAAGTGGTGGGACCGGATGTCATGATCTTCATTTTCTGAATGTTGAGTTTTAAGCGAACTTTTTCACTCTCCACTTTCACTTTCATCAAGAGGCTTTTTAGTTCCTCTTCACTTTCTGCCATAAGGGTGGTGTCATCTGCATATCTGAGATTATTGAGATTTCTCCTAGAAATCTTGATTCCAGCTTGTGTATCTTCCAGTCCAGCGTTTCTCATGATGTACTCTGCATATAAGTTAAATAAACAAGGTTGCAATTATACAGCCTTGACGTACTCCTTTTCCTATTTGGAACCAGTCTGTTGTTCCATGTCCAGTTCTAACTGTTGCTTCCTGACCTGCATACAAATTTCTCAAGAGGCAGGTCAGGTGGACTGGTATTCCCATCTCTTTCAGAATTTTCCACAATTTATTGTGATGCACATAGTCAAAGGCTTTGGCATAGTCAATAAAGCAGAAATAGATGTTCTTCTGGAACTCTCTTGCTTTTTCCATGATCCAGCAGATGTTGGCAATTTGATCTCTGGTTCCTCTGCCTTTTCTAAAACCAGCTTGAACATCAGGAAGTTCACGGTTCACATATTGCTGAAGCCTGGCTTGGAGAATTTTGAGCATTACTTTACTAGCGTGTGAGATGAGTGCAATCGTGCGGTAGTTTGAGCATTCTTTGGCATTGCTTTTCTTTGGGATTGGAATGAAAACTGACCTTTTCCAGTCCTGTGGCCACTGCTGAGTTTTCCAAATTTGCTGGCATATTGAGTGCAGCACTTTCACAGCATCATCTTGTAGGATTTGGAATAGCTCAACTGGAGTTCCATCACCTCCACTAGCTTTGTTCATAGTGATGCTTTCTAAGACCCACTTGACTTCACATTCCAGGATGTCTGGCTCTAGGTCAGTGATCACACCATCGTGAATATCTGGGTCGTGAAGATCTTTTTTGTACAGTTCTTCTGTATATTCTTGCCATCTCTTCTTAATATCTTCTGCTTCTGTTAGGTCCATACCATTTCTGTCCTTTATTGAGCTCATCTTTGCATGAAATGTTCCTTTGGTATCTCTGATTTTCTTGAAGAGATCTGTAGTCTTTCCCATTCTGTTGTTTTCCTCTATTTCTTTGCATTGATCAGTGAAGAAGGTTTTCTTATCTCTTCTTGCTATTCTTTGGAACTCTGCATTAAGATGTTTATATCTTTCCTTTTCTCCTTTGCTTTTTGCTTCTCTTCTTTTCACAGCTATTTGTAAGGCCTCCCCAGACAGCCATTTTGCTTTTTTCCATTTCTTTTCCATGGGAATGGTCTTGATCCCTTTCTCCTGTACAATGTCACGAACCTCAGTCCATAGTTCATCAGGCACTCTATCTATTAGATCTAGGCCCTTAAATCTATTTCTCTCTTCCACTGTATAAGTGAAAACACAGAGTTTCTATCTTATTAAGTCTGAGTGATGCTGTTCTGTTGGTCAGGGGACCACACTTTGAGAATCACTGGGCTAGATGGTCTCTGAGGGTCCTCCTGACTTTCAGGAAGCCTTGAGTTGTATCACATTGTTCCCACGGATGAAGATGCCTGTCTCATTTATCTCCCAGCCTGCAAAACTCTGACTTGCCTCTGCAGTCAGCTCTGGTCTCCATGCATGAAGCACATGTGCTTTGTATTGGAGGGGCTCTGGCCTCTGAGCCTAACAGGGGCTCGTCCACCTGTGAGCCCATAGGTCCTGCTTCATCAGCTACTGTGGACTGACCATCATAATTGATCTTCACCATATTCATTGGACGGACTGATGCTAAAACTGAACTTCCAATACTTTGACCACTGATGCACAGAGCTGACATTAGCACATTAGCAAAGACCCTGATTCTGGGAAAGATTGAAGGCGGGAGGAGAAGGAGAAGACAGAGGATGAGATGGTTGGATGGCACCCTGACTCAAGAGACACGAGTTTGAGCAAGCACTGGGATTGATGATGGACAGAGAAGTCTGGCATGCTGCAGTTCACGGGGTCACAAAGAGTTGGACATGACTGAGCAACTGAACTGACTACTGATGTGTTTTTGAGTGAAAGTTTGATGGGCCTTTCAGCCTGCCTCCTATTTTCTCTTAACCTGAGCCAGGGCTCCTTGGGCTTCATGAACTCCTAGGCATCAAATTGCAATACGCTCTGAGAGATTAATCCACTGGAGCTCCCACTGTACAGGCAGGGAAACTGAGGCTGCACAGCGGGTTCTTGGCAAAATGAGTCTAGAATCCTGTTCTCCTAACAGCATGACAGCTGCACTGAGCTCACAGCAGATGTTTGCTTCTGTTAAACCCCAAATATTGGTTGTTCGTTCATCACCCTAGATGGACATCTTTCTCCTAAGTGTCTCCCCCTACTCCCAATCTTCTCACCAGCTAAGGAGCAGGACTTAAACTTTCCCTCGTGTTTCGGGCTCTTGGAACCCGTGGGACACACTGTCCAAGCCTGGTCTGGGCTGGGCACCAGTCCTCTCAATGCCACCCTTGCGGGAGACAATTTCCTTCTGTTAGTCCTACCATGTTTATTGCTTTCAGAATCGAGAAGGGATTGAGTTCCTCTCACACCCCAGACAGGGTGCTAGGCATTAGGGGAAGGAATGAGAACACATGTGCCTCCAGGCCAGGAAGCCTCAACCATTCCCTGATAAAAATCCTCTCCAGTTCCTAGCTGAGCCTCATCCTGCTTCTGTTGGCATGCCTCTAGTGACAGGAAGGTTACTCCCTTAGACACACTTTTCTTTTTGCTGTCAGGCCACTCGACGTGTCACGAAATCCTTCCTGATGTGGACTCTCTGTGGGTCTCCCTGGGCCTCCAGCACCCAGTCAGGCCCAGACTGGGGCCCCTGTGGACTATGCCCTCACATGCACAGACGCGGGGTCCTGAGCTTTGCATGCTGCGTCGAAGGCGGAGGGGCCTTTCTGCAGCAAAGAGAGCACTGGCCTTGCCCTGGGATCTCAGATAGAATGTCTTGCCTAGGTTTGACTGTGTCTAGAGACATTGCAGGGTCATGAGAGCATGAGCTGGGAGCTCCCTTCAAGTCTCAGCAGAGAAACTCCAGGCTGGCTTCCTGGAGAGGCACCCTGGATGGAGTAGCAGTGGCAGCAGGAGGTGTGCCAGGGTTGGGGAGGCACAGAGGTGGTGGGCACTGTGCTGCAGCCCCAGTGGCTGGGTCAGGCCATAGCCTCCTCCTTTGCGTAGTTCAACGGACCACAGAATTTATCCCCTAAAGGCATTGGCAACTGTCTGCAGTCAATGGCTGCAGACACGCTTGTCAGAAGATACATATGCCCACACAGGCCACCACACAGGCACCTGCCTGCCTGTGTGCACAAACACTTGACTGGCAGCCGGGTGCACACGTTCACCTGTGAGTATACACACCACATCAGGCTCATGTGTGCATGTACAGTCCTTTGCTTGAGTGTATGTGCGGCAGGCACTCACTCTTGTTCTCTTTCACACACCTAGTGCACATACACACACACACAACCAGTAGAGCAGGCCCTTGGACCTGTGACCAGAGCTTCAGAGGACCAGGCAGGACAGAGGAGGTGCATGGAGACCAGGCAGGGGCCCTGGACATATCAGGGGAGAAGCAGCAGCCCTGTGGCTGGGGAGCAATCTCTGCCTGGGATGAACCATGAGCACAAAGAAAGCTCAGACCCGGGGCATGGTGAGCAGACCTGCTCAGTGCTTCATCTGCTTTCTGGCCTGAGTGCTGAGAACTTGAGAGTCTGAGCCACTCAGCCTTCTCTCCTGGACTGGGTGCCAAGAAGAGCCGGGAGGAGGGATGTGGCTGCAGGCTGTGGGACTCTGCTTCCCAGAGCTGGGCCAGGGAGCTTCGTTTGCAGAGCCCACAGTGTCCTTCAGCGTATCTTCCAGCCAAATACCATCTGAAAACCAGTCCAAGTGCCACTTCCCCTGGGGAGCCTCCCTTTTTCCTCTCCCAGCCCACCTGAGCCCTCTGTCCTGTATGCATCATGGCCGTGTGTGTGCACCTGGAGGATGGTGCTCACCTTTCTCACTGGCTGCCAGCTGTTGCTTAGCCCCACCAGCCCACAGGGAGGTCTCCCTCTCCCCTGCTCACCCAGATTCTGAAGGCCAAGCTGAAGCCCCCAGCCTGGCCACAGCCAACTTCTTCCTGTCCCATTGCCACTTCCTGAGGCTAAGACACATTTCACGTGAGCAGCTGGCTGCTCAATCCGAGTGGTTCCTAGCCTGGATGACACCTGTCTGAACTGGGAGGGAGCTTGCAGATCAGCAAGACCACCCCTTGGTATGTATGGGAGAAATGAAACTCAAAGAAGGAAGGGGCTTGCCCAGTGCTGCACAGTGAGTTAGAGGGGAAACCAGGGCTGCAGGAGTTCCCTGGGGCTCCTGATCCCAGCCCTTTCCTCTGCCCCATGTAACCATTTTTTTTACTTACCTTCAGCCTCTTCCAGATCCATGTGCCTTGTTTCCTGGAAGATGTTTCTGAGACCAGGAACCTTCACTGGCTGTAATCAGGAGAAAACAGGTCCAAGAATTAGGTCTGAGCCTCCTCTATCCAGGGAACCTCAGTGGACAGGACCCGGAGTTTCACATTACTGGAGCTTTCCAAGCTAAGAAGATACACCTAGGCTTTCATAGACTTTAGTTAAGTGTTTGCAATGTGATACAGTGAAGCGGAGCTCTTAGAATTTTGGAGAAGTAGACCAAGCACTTAGAATTCAGCGCATTTTCTGCAGTCTATCAGGCTTTGTAGAACTAGGAGATTCTGGTGGGCTCAAGGCTGAGCAGGGTGCCCGGTGGTTCATTGTCAGCAGCCAGGGACTGCCCGCCCGAGCAGCTCCCAGCCTCATGCTGACTGACAGCCTCCTGGGGAGCAAGGTCCTTTCAAAGCTCCCTGCACCAGGGGACCGCACCATCCCCAAGGCAATTTAGAGGCAGAAGGGGAAATTCACCCAGCTTAGAAACCTTGGGGTACTTCAGGGATGATGTCCCAAAGACCCAATTACACAGAGTCTACTTAGAGATCTTAATTGGTGTACAAAAGTTGGAGGAGGTGGCTCAGGGCCAGGAATCCACCCTCACAGGTCAGTCCTCAGTGTGGGCCATAAACGTGTACAGGATCAATAAATGAATGGATGGATGGATGCAGAATTAAGTCAATGTATAGGCCACTCTTGGTGAACACATTTAAAGACATTGGGGTGACTGAATGAACAATTGATAGGCACTTTCACCTTTAAGGGAAACTCTGTCCCCATTAACAGCCACACTGCATTTGCACTCAAGCTTCTTCTGGCCCTCAGCTCAGTTCAGTCACTCAGTCGTGTCTGACTCTTTGCAACCCCAAGAATCACAGCTTGCCGGGCCTCCCTGTCCATCACCAGCTCCTGGAGTTCATTCAAACTCATGTCCATTCATTGGTGATGCCATCCAACCATCTCATCCTCTGTCTTCCCCTTCTCCTCCTGCCTCCAACCTTTCCCAGCATCAGCATCTTTCCCAATGAGTCAGTTCTTCACATCAGGTGTCCAGAATATTGGAGCTTCAGGTTCAGCATCAGTCCTTCCAATGAATATTCAGGATTGATTGCCTTTCGGATTGATTGGTTTGATCTCCTTGCTGTCCAAGGGACTCTCATGAGTCTTCTCTACCGGGGTCCAGCCCTGGTGAATCCCTGGAATTCAAAGGGGAGACAGCTTCGGTGATCAGGATACGATAGAATTAAAGATATAAAGAGTGGTTAAATAAGGATAGCTCAGTGAGAAAAGTCAGTGGAGAAAAGAGGCTGAATAACTTGGTTTACGTGGAAACCCAATAAAATTCCAAGACAAGGAATTTGTGTCACCTACCTAGGCCGCAGGCATCCTCCCGTTCTCCCGAAGGAGAGGAGACACTAAGGCCTCCCTTGTCAGATCTTAGAATCCCAGGCAAAATTAGTAGGGTTGACGAGCCTCCACGTTCCAGATGGAAATTCAGCCAGAAGGTGAGAGAAAGAACGACATGGGGAGACCAAGCTTCAGTGAACAAGGCCCTCACTTTATTTTCCAAAGTAGTTTTTATACCTTAAGTTGTGCGTACAATATAATGGGAGAAGGGGGTAGAGTCAGCAGTAAGCCAGGCTTTCTTCCTGAAAACTTATAATATGCAAAATTTTAGGTGATTTACATCACCTTCTGGCCAGGAGGCCTGTTAACATTTTATGACCCTTTCTTCAGAAAACTTACTTTTCTCTAAAGGTGATTATTCTAAAGTCAGGCGCCACCCTCCGAAAGCATTAGGTAAAGTTGCATTCCTATAGGGCAAAGGTGTGGTGGGCTATAACAAGAAAAGAATTAACTCAAGGGCCAAAGGTTACAAACATTAAAGCTACTACTTACATTCCTATACACCAATTATATTAATCAATACACTCCCAGGGACACAGTAGGTAAGGGATATGGAAACTTAGCAGCAAACTTTGGCCCAACAAGTGAAAAACCCTTCACCAATACAATTTTTAATCAATCTTTTAACTGCTCAAAGGAATCTGTATTTAGACAGTTTAGAACATCTCATGCCTCTCACAGTTGGGAGGCTGTGAACAATCACATGTGGCCGGAAGAACCTGTTCAGGCAGGCTAGAGGACTTCCAAAGGAGTTTGTAGGTTGAAACACTCTTGTCATGCCCAGGAACTTTATTAACTGGAGCTGTAAGTTAACTATTTTTCAGAGAGAGGTGGTGGGGGACAGCCCCCATAAAGTCAGAGGTGCAGGTGAAAGCACAAAGCAGTAAAGTAGGCAGACTCTGGTTTTGGGGGTAGATGCTCAAGAATTTCCAGGGGGACTCCTGAGGCTCGATCCCACCTTTGCGTATGCCGAGCCTCCTTCCTCATGACCTTTGCCATGGGTGGAGTTCCTCATGCTGGCTCCCGGCACTTCTCCAACACCACAGTTCAAAAGTATCAATTCTTTGGTGCTCAGCTTTCTTTATGGCACAACTCTCACATCCATACAGGACTACTGGAAAAACCACAGCTTTGACTAGACAGACCTTTGTCGGCCAAGTAGTGTGTCTGCTTTGTAATATGCTGTCTAGGTTTGTCATAGTTTTTCCTCCAAGTCGCCAAGTGTCTTTGAATTTCATGGCTGTGGTCAGCATATACAGTGATTTTTGGAGCCCAAGAAAATAGTCTGTCACTGTTTCCATTGTTTCCTCATCTGTTTGCCATGAAGTGATTGGACTGGATGCCATGATCTTTGTTTTTTGTTGAGTTTTAAACCAGCTTTTTCACTCTTCTCTTTCACCTTCATCAAGAGGCTCTTTAGTTCCTCTTCAATTTCTGCCAATAGGGTGGTGTCCTCTGCGTATTTGAGTGACAGTTCAATAACCTGTTGGGAAAGCTCTGTGGAGCTGCAGAGACAAGCCCCTAATGAGTCCTGCCCTCGAGGCACCCACAATGTTATGAAACATTGTGGACACAAAGCAGAAGGGCTTCAGTTCAGTTCAGTCACTCAGTTGTGTAAGAATCTTTGTGACCCCAGGGACTGCAGCATGCCAGGCCTCCCTGTCCATCACCAACTCCCGGAGTTTACTCAAACTCATGCCCATTGAGTTGGTGATGCCATCCTACCATTTCATCCTCTGTTGTCCCCTTCTCCTCCCGCCTTCATCTTTCCCAGCATCAGGGTCTTTTCAAATGTCAGTTCTTTGCATCAGGTGGCCAAAGTATTGGAGTTTTCAGCCTCAACATCAGTCATAAGGGTTTACATAGCAAACAAAATGTGCCAACAAAGTGTGGTGGGACACAAGGAGAGAGCCCCTTTAAAAAGCTAGGAAAGGCTGTGTTCAAGTGATGGTGTCTAAGGTGGCTTGAAAAAAAGCCCCAGATCTTCCCAGAGAACAGCATGAACAACATACAGAGATGGGGGCAGTACAAACAGTGTAGAGAAGGGTTGGTGGTGTGCAGGGGTGAGTAGAACATCGGGCTCAGAAAGCGGGGGCTGTTTTCTGGAGGCCCAAGGATTCAGCTGAAGAATGTGGTCTTCCTTCTGTGGTAAGAGGGAGGCATTATAGGTTCTTGGGTGGTTAATCAGCCAGGGTCTGGCAAAGTAGCAGGACCAGTGTGAGTGATGTAAGGCTTTGTTGTGGAGAACAGAGCTGTCATTTGTGGGAGCTATAGGAGAAGCCTGTGCCACGCTTGGCCTCTGAACTTGGTGTCATGTCTGAAGCTGCGCTGGGGTGCGTATGGGGCAGGTGGGGACAGACCATCACCCAGGAGGACACACTGGAACCCGTGTCTGGCCCTCGCTGCCTTGGACTCACTGACACTGGTGACTCACAGGAGGAGCTGGCACTCTCTGCATTGGAGCTCCCTTCTCTCGGGCCTCAGAGCAGCTGCAGGTGGCCTGGCAGGAGCCCGAGGGGCTGCACAGACAGCAAGTGAGGGCTCCACCACCTCAGCATGGCCTTGCCTCTTTCTTTCCATCTCTTCCAGATTCTCTCGTGCTCAACCTGAACCCAGAACCTGAGAGCAAAGGAAGCTCTTGGAGGGCCGGTGGAAACCTAGCTGGATACTCCAGTCCAGAGTCGCACAAGTCAGCTAAGCAGTGCTCCCTGGGTTGATTAACCTGGAAGCAGCCAGTGAGGCACAGCTGACCAGAGAATGGAAGCTCTCGAAATCTCTAGTAGCTCCTGGGTTGACTGTAGGGTAATGGCATTGTCATCAGGCTCTTCAGGAATTCCTTAGTGTTCCCCCTCCTTCCAGAAGTGGGGTAGGTGGGCATCCCCAGGCCTTGGTGTCCGCTCTGGCCTGTGCCTTGAATGATTGGCCAAGGAGGTAGAAGTGGAAGCACCAAGTCATTTCTGAGTGGGAGCTGCAAGAATCCACACAGGCTTTGTCATCTTCTCTTCTTCTTTTGCCATTTGACCATCAGTGTGCATAAGGCAGATGCTTTATCATCTTGAGGCCCACAGGATGAAAAAGATGAAGTAGATCCCCCATTCAACCTCTGATGGACCTGGAGAGTGAGCAAGAAAAAGAACCTTTGTATTTTTAAGACTCTGCAATTCTGAAGTCACGCCACAGTATAACTAGTTCCCCAGGTGGCGCTAGTGGTAAAGAATCCCCCTGACAATACAGGAAACATAGGAGGTCCTGGTTCGATACCTGGGTCGGGAAGATCCTCTGGAGAGGACCTGGAAACCCACTCGAGTATTCTTGCCTGAAGAATGCCATGGACAAAGAAGACTTGTGGACTAGGGTCCATAGATTCCCAAAGGTTTGAACAGGACTAAAGCAACTCAGCACAGACAACTGGCCTGACGGACTTAGAGAACAGCAGGAAAGCAGGCCATCTGCTTGGAGAGATCTCCCCTCAGCAGAGCTATGGTTGCAGCTTTCACCTCTGCATTCCTCATACTGTAGATGATGGGGTTCAGCGAAGGGGTCACAACCCCATAGAACAATGCAAGAAGCTTATCCAAGTAGAGGTCCTTGGCCTTGGGCTTGAAATACATGAAGGAGATAGTCCCATAGAAAATCACCACCACTGTGAGGTGGGCAGAGCAGGTAGAGAAGGCTTTGTGCCGACCGGCAGCAGAGGGCACCCTCAGAATGGCAGTGAGGATGAACACGTAGGACAGGAAGATGAGCAGCAGCGGGGGCAGTGTCACCACAGCTGAAGACACTGTTAATATCAGTGCATTGAGAGAGATGTCCCCACAGGCGAGTTTCAGCACTGCTAAGATCTCACAGAAGAAGTGGTTGATGATATTGTGGCCACAGAAGGGGAGGCTCCAGGTGAGAATGGATTGGAGAAGGGAGTTGGCAAAGCCTGCCCCCCAGCTCAGCGCCACCATCCCTGTGCATGTCTGCCGGTTCATGAGCTCTGAGTAGCGAAGCGGCTGGCAGATGGCCACGTACCGGTCACACGCCATCATGGCCAAGAGCACGCACTCTGTGGAGCCCAGTGCCAGGGTCAGGTACATCTGCAGGGCACAGCCAGGGAAGGAGATGGTGCTTTGGGTTTCCAGGAATTTGACCAGCATGAGAGGCACGAAGGAGGATGTGCCACAGATGTCCATGAGGGCGAGGTTGCTGAGGAAGAAGTACATGGGTGTGTGCAGGCGAGGGTCCAGCATGTTCAGCCCGATGAGGAGGGCGTTCCCCAGCACGTTCACAGAGTAGATGCCCAGGCAGAGCACAAACAGGACCATCTCTAGGTTGTGGTGGTCGTGTAGCCCCAGCAGGAGAAATTCTGTCACGACCGTCTGGTTTGCCCCATTCGTCTCACTCTCCATCCATCTCATTCTCACTCTTTTCCCGTCTGTACCACGAAGATGTTGGATTAAGCACCAGTGGGCCTGGGAGGCAAGCAACGTGGATGTGTGACCTTGAGCAGGTCAAGCCTGCCTCTGGAACTCAGTTTCACCATCGGTACAATGAGAGAATGGACTTCAGGTCTGCAAGCCAGCCCTCTCAGTTCTGTAGTTCTGGTGTAACTTACAGGAGATGGGGTCCATTCTAATCACCTAAGCTCCTCTCTCTTCTCCCCAGGCTGACCTAGGGCAGACAAGAGAATAAATTCGTGTTTCTCGAGCTCTTTTTGAATCTGCAGTGTTCTTGGCTGTTAAGAGGAAGCACATTTTCTAGGCTATGACTTCTCATGGCTAATGACGCCAGTGGGATTTCAGATTCATTCACTCACTGAGGATTTGTTGAGTGCCTACCCTGTGCAGGGTGTTTAGTTGCTGGGCTATAGCAGTAAGAAAACTACGTGGACCAAAAAATGCCACATTTGTAACAAGTGTTGCTCTCTTTCTAAAATTAAGTGGGATGAGCTTGGGAAGGCAGGTGGGTGATGAATGATGGTCACCTCATTCCTTTGGGCATAAAGGTTGAACATTTCTACTGCATAGGATGTACAAGCCTTATTCAGGTATCTCTCCTTAAGATCAGAGACCATGCATTGATTTTTAAAAGAGTATATTAGAACATATATATCCCAGTAGAGTCATTGACACAACATTTAATCCTGGTCCTAAAGACCAAATGAGTCTCCTCTTGGCCTCCGTTTTTAGGATAAATGATATTGACAATAATATTTCACCGGAGGGAAAGGCAGGTTCTAATCTGGCAGAAGTGTCCTGGGTCACTGACCAGCTCTATAAAGGGAAGGTGGGAGGCAGCCACATTCTTTTCCCAGGAGCCTCCATGTCTCTTCTGAGCTGGTCTCAGCCCCTTGGTAAATGCCAGTGTCTGGAGGGAGCCAAGTGTCAAGTGTTAGATGGAAAGCTGTCTTGTAGTCCATGTGATCCCTGTTCTAAGGGAGGAATGGGAACTGATGGTGAATTTTAACCTTTCAGAAGACATAATTACTCTTCCCTCTGTCCCTTCACACCTAGATGACTTGAGGCCAGTGTCCTGTGAAAACATTAGAGCCAGGTCTCTCCTTCAGGGCTGGCTATATCCCTGAATTCTCCTGCTAGATTGTATCTATCATTCATATAGGCCAATGGACCTACCCTTTTCTGAATAAACCATGCCTATTCCCAGAGCTACATCTTTGCTCAAGAAGTTTCCTTTTGAAGGTGTGTCCTTCCTTGCTTCCCCATTAGGGGATCTCCTCTTCCTCTTCAGAACCCAGTTCATCTCTCTTCCTCTCCCACCTGCCCCCTGCAGAGTTACCTGCTCCCTTCTTCCTCCCACAGCCCTTGGCCATCCTCCCTGTTCCTATGCTGCACACCTGTCTCCTCTGCCACACTGGAGAGCAGACTCTCTCTGTCTACCTCCCTCCTGTGTTTCATACAGCAAGTGCTGCCAATGGCAGTCCCACAACAGATAGTCAACACACAATTCAAAAACCCATTGTTAACATAGAAAACCCTAAAGATAGTATCAGAAAATTACCAGAGCCTATCAGTGAATTTAGCAAAGTTTCAGGATATAAAATCAATACACAGAAATCACTTGCATTTCTATATACTAACAACAAAAAATCAGAAAGAGAAATTAAGGAATCAATCCCATTCACCATTGTAAGAAAAAGAATTAAATATCTAGGAATAAACTTACCTAAGGAGACAAAAGAACTGTACACAGAAATTGTAAGACACTGATGAAAGAAATCAAAGATGACACGAATAGAGGGAGAGATATTCCATGTTCCTGGGCAGGAAGAATCAATATTGTGAAAATTACAATACTACCAAATGCAATCTACAGATTCAGTGCGATCCCTATCAAATTACCAATGGAATTTTTCATAGAACTAGAACAAAGAATTTCACAATCCATATGGAAACACAAAAGACCCCAAATAGCCAAAGCAGTCTTGAGGAAGAAGAATGGAGCAGGAGGAATCAACCTTCCTGACTTCAGATTATACTACAAAGCTACGGTCATCAAGACAGTATGGTACTGGCACAAAAACAGAAATATAGACCAATTGAACAAGATAGAAAGCCCAGAAATAAATCCATGCACCTATGGGTACCTTATTTTTTACAAAGGAGGCAAGAATATACAATGAAGAAAAGACAGCATCTTCAATAATTGGTGCTGGGAAAACTGGACAGCTATATGTAAAAGAATGAAATTAGAACACTTCCTAACACCATACACAAAGATAAACTCAAAATGGATTAAAGATCTAAATATAAGACCAGAAAGTATAAAACTCTTAGAGGAAAACATAGGCAGAACACTCGATGACATAAATCAAAGCAAGATCCTCTATGACCCACCTCCTAGAGTAACAGAAATAAGAACAAAAGTAGACAAGTGAACCTGATTAAACTTAAAAGCTTTTGCACAGCAAAGGAAACTATGAGCAAGGTGAAAAGACAACCCTCAGAATGTGAGAAAATAATAGCAAATGAAACAACTGATAAAAGATTAATTTCAAAAATATACAAGCCACTCATACAACTCAATACCAGAAAAACAAACAACACAATCAAAAAGTGGGAAAAAGACTAAACAGACATTTCTCCAAAGAAGACATACAGATGGCTAACAAACACATGAAAAGATGCTCAACATTGCTCATTATTCAAGAAATGCAAATCAAAACTACAACGAGATACCATCCCACACCGGTCAGTACGGCCGTCATCAAAAAGTCTACAAACGTCAAATCTGGAGAGGGTGTGGAGAATGCTCTTGCACTGTTGGTGGGAATGTAAATTGATACAGCCACTATGGAAAATGGTAAGAAGATTCCTTAAAAAACTAGGAAGAGTACCACCAAATGACCCAGCAATCCCACTCCTAGGCATATACCCTGAGGAAACCAAAATTGAAAAAGACATATGTATCCCATTGATCATTGCAGCTGTATTTACAATAGCTAGAACATGGACAACCTAGATGTCCATCAACAGATGAATGGATAAAGAAGTTGTGGTACATATACACAAAGGAATATTCAATTCAGTTCAGTTCAGTTCAGTCGCTCAGTCGTGTCCGAATCTTTTGACCCCAAGAACTGCAGCACACCAAGCCTCCCTGTCCATCACCAACTCCTGGAGTTTTACCCAAACTCATGTCCATTGAGTGGGTGATGCCATCCAACCATCTCATGCTCTGTCATCCCCTTCTCTTCCTGCCCTCAATCTTTCCCAGCATCAGGGTCTTTTCAAATGAGACAGCGCTTTGCATCAGGTGGCCAAAGTACTGGAGTTTCAGGTTCAACATCAGTCCTTCCAAAGCACATATTACTCAGCCATAAAAAGGAATGCATTTGAGTCAGTCCTAATGAGGTGGGTGAAACTTGAACCTATTATACAGAGTGAAGGAAGTCAGAAAGAAATATAAATATCGTATTCTAACACATATATATGGAATCTAGAAAAATGGTACTGAAGAATTTATGTACAGAGCAGCAATGGAGAAACAGACATAGAGAATAGACTTATGGACATAGGGAAACGGGAGGAGAGGGTGAGATGTATGGAAAGAGTAACATGGAAACTTACATAACCATATGTAAAATAGATGGCCAACAGGAATTTGCTGTATGACTCAGGAAACTCAAACAGGAGCTCTGTATCAACCTAGAGGGATGGGATGGGGAAGGTGATAGGAGGGAGGTTCAAAAAGGAGGAGATATGCAGAGTACATCATGAGAAACGCTGGACTGGAAGAAACACAAGCTGGAATCAAGACTGCTGGGAGAAATATCAATAACCTCAGATATGCAGATGACACCACCCTTATGGCAGAAAGTGAAGAGGAACTAAAGAGCCTCTTGATGAAAGTGAAAGTGGAGAGTGAAAAAGTTGGCTTAAAGCTCAACATTCAGAAAACGAAGATCATGGCATCTGGTCCCATCACTTCATGGGAAATACATAGGGAAACAGTGGAAACAGTGGCAGACTTTATTTTTTTGGGCTCCAAAATCACTGCAGATGGTGACTGCAGCCATGAAATTAAAAGACACTTACTCCTTGGAAGGAAAGTTATGACCAACCTAGATAGCATATTGAAAAGCAGAGACATTACTTTGCCAACAAAGGTCAGTCTAGTCAAGGCTATGGTTTTTCCAGTGGTCATGTATGGATGTGAGAGTTGGACTGTGAAGAAGGCTGAGTGCCGAAGAATTGATGCTTTTGAACTGTGGTGTTGGAGAAGACTCTTGAGAGTCCCTTGGACTGCAAGAAGATCCAACCAGTCCATTCTGAAGGAGATCAGCCCTGGGATTTCTTTGGAAGGAATGATGCTAAAGCTGAAACTCCAGTACTCTGGCCACCTCCTGCGAAGAGTTGACTCATTGGAAAAGACTCTGATGCTGGGAGGGATTGGGGGCAGGAGGAGAAGGGGACGACAGAGGATGAGATGGCTGGATGGCATCACTGACTTGATGGACGTGAGTCTGAGTGAACTCCGGGAGTTGGTTATGGACAGGGAGGCCTGGCATGCTGCGATTCATGGGGTCGCAAAGAGTCAGACACGACTGAGTGACTGAACTGAACTGAACTGATATGAATACCTATAGCTAATTCATGTTGAGGTTTGACAGAAAACAACAAAATTCTGGAAAGCAATTATCCTTCAATAAAAAAATAATTTAAAAAAATCATCGCATAACAGCTTCATCACCAGCCTAACTGTGTGATGTTGACCAAGTCACTAGACCTTTGAGACTCAATTTCCTTCTGAAGAAAGGGGATTCTGTGTAGTGCAGATGAGACTCACAGAGAAAAAGGCTGCTGATCCATCCAGCAGCAAGGCTCCAGATCAGAGATCGCGCCTTCAGCTATTGACACCTGCTGAACCTGTGCTCCCTGCCTCCAGGACAGAAGCTCCAGCATCTGCCATGACCCTCTCTCTCCCCAGAGGCAATGCTGATTTTCCCTCCTCCAGCTTAAATCAGGATGATTGTTAAGGGAGTTTATGAAACAGACAGGGGTAGTTGTTTAATCTGTGTTAATCATTGACCATAAATCTTATCCATGTAAACATTAAAGGTAGGAATTCTCCTGCTGAAGTCTGGCGAAAACGGTGAAGAATTGCCTGAGTACGATGGCTCATCCATCCACACATCCAGCAAATTATTACTGAGCACCTCCTATGTGCTGGTGCTGGGAACACAGCAGAGGCAAATAGGGCCTTCTGCCCTCGCAGTGTTTATAGTCATCCCTTGTCCCTTGGTGACTTGGTCATATCCCTTCCTCTCTCAGGGCTTTAGAAACCTCTAGATTCTCTTTGAGTCTAGGATGTAAAGACAAAATAAAACCTGAGGTCTGGGAAGCAAAAGTTAAAAGGGCACCTGGGTCATGACTTTATGTGGCTAGATTAATCCTGCCGCTTAACTTAATTCATTTATAAGAACTTGGTCTTTGTTGGTGTGTTGCTGCAAAAAGAACTGGTAACCTCCAGTATTGACCCCAGATACAGGTATGGGGAGTGTTTTCAGGGAGATAAAAGGCAGGATACCACCTGACTCTGCTTTTCTCTTCAACACCCTTGTCTCCATCAGAGAGATCAGGTGGGAATGGATGGACATCAGAGGCCTTTGTCATCAGGCTGTGGCCTGTGCCTGCCCTCACCTCCTACACATCCCTTTGTGCTGGCCTGCTCCAGCCTCAGCAGACCACTCCCCGCTGGTGGACAAACCCCACAGGCTCCTGTTCCCTCCCTCTTCTCATGCTTGCCTCAGGCCGGAACACCTTTCTCTCAGACCCATCTTCCAAGGCTCGGCTCACACCCACCTCCTCTGTGGGGTCAGCTTCTGAGATGTCTCCACAGCACTGACCATCCTGACAGCATGATGCCTACAGCTGTTAGCACGATTAATTTGTTGTGTGTGTGTATCATTCTCTCTCACACAGTGAGCTGCAGAAATCACAGGGCTGTGTGCAACTCCCCCCCAAACCTTCCAGCACCCCACACAGGAGCTGCCATTTGAGATGGTTCTTTCCTTTTGCTAAAATCCTGATCCCGGATTTCCTAGTCACCCTCGTTCCCATTTCCCCCATGTACACAAACAGGATTTGACTATAGGGACAAGAGATTTGGGGGTCCATTTTCTCCATGCAAGAACAACTGCTCTCTCTCAAGAGCTAAATGAGGAGACAGGTGGTTTTCCTTGCAATTTAAGCATCTGATCAGAACATTTTCATGGAAATCAGCAGCAGCCCATGAAGCTATAGGCTTGTGACCTCAAAGAAATAAGATTCTGTCTAGAAAACACCATGCTGCCAGGTTACTGACAGCTTGGACTGCAACATGGGCTCAGGTTGGCGCCACAGACAGCAACTGTAGTTCTCTCGGCCCATCAATTAGGATGAGCTGAGTTTTGGCTATTTTCAGAATGGATAACCAACAAGGACATATTGCACAACACATGGAACTCTACCCAGTGTTATGTTCCAGCCTGGATGGTGGGGAGGGGTAGGGGAGAATGAGTCCATGTATCTGAATGACTGAGCCCCTTCCCTGTTCACCTGAAACTACCTCAATATTGTTCATCAGCTATACTCCAATACAAAATAAAAAGCTTAAAGTTTGAAAATATAAAAGATCTTACAGTGAAAAGAAAAAAGATGAGCAGAGTCTTGCTGCAGTAACACACAGCCTTGTGATTTTAGTGGCTCGCCAGGACAGAGGTTTAGTTCTCACACTTCGTGTAGATTGGAGGTTTTCAGGGGGCTCTGTTCCAGATTGTCAACCTCAGAGACTCTGGCTCCACCCTCTGGGACATCACCAGTTCTCACAGCTGGGGAAGAACACAGCAGAATATCTCACACTGACAGGTCATTCCTCTGACTCAGAAGTGAGATGTGTCCCATCTGTCCACAGCCTGCTGCCCTGTGTAATTCTACCACATGCCCAGAGGAGGAGGACCAGACACGCTGCAGAGCATTTTGGTGCAATGGTGTTTTGCAGTAGACTCAGGAAACCACTCTAGCATCTGTCTGACAGGTCTCTCATTCCATCATGTCCTGGAAAGTCAGGTTTACAGAGTGATGGGAGATTGAGTGTCTCTGAGAATCACTGTCTAATTCTCTCCTCAGTTTTACTCCTCCTGAGAGGCAGGGTGATGCCATGGAAGAAGCCCCAGGCTGAGAGTGAGGGATCCAGGTTTGATTCTTGCCTTTGTTCCCTTTCTTCTGTATGACCTTGGATGAGTTTCTCTTTGTGTGAAGTGGAGCCATTCGATATGTGATCTCTGGTACTCTGTACCATCACCAAAACATTCCCTCATCTTTCTGGCAACTTCCAACCCAGGTAAATATCATGTCAATTTCATTGGCTGGTAATTCTAGTTTGAACCATTTCGTTTTTATTTTAAGCTTCAGAAATGATTTTAAAGGAAGGTGAGTGGCACAAGAAGAAGCTCCTGTTACAATGTCCCAGAAGTGCCTGCATCTGGATTCCTGAGTCACTCCTCCTCACTATGATGGCAGAGCCGGTGAGTGTGGGCTTTGGAGTCAGACTGCCAAGCCCAAGTCTGAGACCTGCCATTTGTTAATGGTTTTCCCAGTGTCAGCCTCCTTACCTGTAGAAATAAGAGTAGCATTTCTCATGGGATGATTTTGAGAATCCAGTGAAAGGTCTTAGCAGAGAGCTTGACACAGGGTAAATATTCAGTAAGTGGCAACCGATATTATTAATATCATTATGTTCCCTTCTCCAAGCAGATATTCTGGTTTCAGTATGTTTAAAAAAGATTTCAGGAGAGTAGTCAACACGCTAGATGGACTCTCCTTGCCTCCCACCTGTTGTCCAGTGACATTAGTAAAGGCAGGTAGCTGAGCTGCTGCCAGGTGAGGTGACCCAAGGCTTGGGAGAGCAGAGTGAGGGAGTGCTGAGTTCATTACCAGGAAACACACTGTGCTGGGGTGGGCCCGGATCGAGGCCCGAGCCCCCGAGGCCCAGCCCCCTGGTCCCCTGCCACGTAGACATCTCTCCTGTTCCCTGCCCCCAGGGACTTCGCAGTCCCTGCCCAATTTAAAGTTCAGACTCTGCAATGACACAGGTTTGCAGACTTGGCACGATGGGGCTTCAGAGACCCCAGGTTCCCTGTGCTGCCCCAGGAGGGCCTGGCTGGGTGAGGTGGGCCCAGGAGAGACCCTGGACTGGAATATGAAGACTGGGTCTCACTGCAGCCCTGCCCCTTGGACGTGAGGCTCGAGGGTTGTGATTCCGTAGCCTCGCCTGGGTGTCCAGGGTGTCTCCTGGCAAGAGTGCTGTGGGGACCTGCACTCATGAAAGGTTAAGGAAAGTGAATTGCTGTAGGGGGTGAAGCGCCGGACACTTGTTGGGGATGTGAAGTCAGGGATTGAGTGGGTGGGTGAGTTTGTGCAGGTCCCCTTTCATTTTTCCCTTCCTATGCCATTCTCTTTCCTTCACACGAAACAATAACTTGACACAGTTCAGGGCTTACAAAGCAGCCTTAAGTAACACTGCAGCAATTGTAAACTTCCCGTTTACTGTGATTTGTCTCTTGGAATTTTTTTTTGGTCAAAATACAGGTCAAATAAAATATTGGCATTCATCACCACTTATTTTCTAGCTGCTCAGGACCGGGCCCATCTTGGCACCCCATGGATGCCCACAAACATCCAAACAAGCTCCTTGACAGCACTCCCTCACCCTCCAGCCTACTTCTCTTATCTTCCCAATCTCTCAGGGTGTCTCACAGCATACAGCACTATCGGCCCAAATAACCCAGAAGCCTGTCATGGCCCTACAGTCCCCTCCTCCCTCAGCCACCTCTGCCATCAGTTGACTGTCCCCAAGCTTTCTCAGCTCCACCCTCTTTGCCTGACTGCCCACCTGGGTCAGGCCCCATCGGTGTTTCCTCACTTCCTGCCCTTGGGCGGGGGCCTTTCTACTCTGTGCTCTATCTGAAGCCACATGATCTTCCATTTCTTAAACATAATATTTTTTAAAATTCAAAACCATGTTCATTTTAGAAGTATTGACCATTACTGGAAAGAATAATCAGGAAAATAGTATTTATCGGTAATCCCATCTCCCAGAGGAATCAATTGTTAGCCATATTTTTTATAGTTTTCCATAATACTCTATAGACATACTTATTCATATATCCATAAGAAAAATACCTTTAAAAAGTGGGATTATATGGAATACAAACTTATTTGTTCTGCCTTTTTCTGTTAATTACAGTGTGAACATTTCAAACCATCAAATATTCTTAAAAATATAAGATTTCTAATGGCTGGGTCACAATCTATGATTGGGCTCCACCAGGATTTATTTAAACATTCTGCTATGGTTGCGCTTGAAGAGTTTTACATTTTTTTTTTTTTTTTTTACCGCAAATAACTCTCGGATTAATACCCATATAGAAATCTTTGCATCTCTAGTAATTTTCTCAGAGTATTTCCTAGAAGTATAGGGGTTGGGTCAGAAGGTTTGGTGTTTTGAAATCTCTTGATGCATACCCATAACTTAAATAGCTGGGATTCAGGACACAGTCAGCATAGCACAGAAGGCCCTGAAGAGGGAGACAGAGCTGAGACAGACCTCACCCAGGAAGGAGGGATCAGAAGGGGCTTTCTGGAAGGGGGGTGGGTGTGGGCACTGAGTGAGAACTGAATGAATTTCCATAATGCCAAGATATTGGGGAGGTGGTCTCTCTGGCCCCTAGTGTGCATACTGCATTCCTCACATGAGATTTGCATCATCCCATCTGGTCCCCAGCCAGTAAAGCCCTGAGGACACAAGTACAGTGCCTAGCCTGGTGTGTGATAAGTGTCCAATATAAGTTAGCTAAAGGGCCAGAGGTGTTTGGACATGAGAGGCAACAGCAAGGGGAAGACAGAGAGGCCAGAAGGGGCATGATGTTCATGGGGAAACTGGGACTAGTTTAGTGTGTCTGGAATGTGTGTGTGTGTGGTGTGTGGTGGAAATAAGCAAGCAGTGATGAGGTTGGGCCGGTAGATGGTCTGGCTTTTATCCTATGAGCAATGGTGACATTGGAGGGATTTAAGCAAGTGTGTAGTATGATCAGATTGGTGTGATTTTTTGTTTTCTTTTCTCAGAAAGATTTTTTTTTTTTTTTTTTTTTTAGTTAGTGCAGAGGATGGATTTTAGAGTCTGGCACAGCTGTTTCACTATCTGAGAGAGAGAGGAGGTGACAGTGACATCAGAGGAAGGAGAGGACTGACCAGGAGCTGCTGTGAGGTGGCTGCTCTGGGCCGTGGTGATGGATTGGATGTGTGGCGTGGTGAGCGTGAGATATATATGCCTCTGATGACTGCCTGGTTTCTGGCTGGGTGACTTAGGGAGCTTTGGTGCTGTTCCCTGAGAGGGTGACAGACCTTTAGGGGCAGAGGGATGAGTTCAGCTGTGGGCAGTTTAAGTGTGAGGTGCCTTTGGGATTCCTGGAGGGGAAGGGCCAGCAGGAACATCTTGCTGGGAAAAGCAACTGAAGCACGTCTGGAACCGTGGTCTCCTGGCTCCCCAAATGGTGGTCCTTTGCTGTCTCCTGACTTGTTTCAGTGACTTCCTAGAAGGCAGGGCTGTCACCATGAGATACTTTTGCTCCCCACTCGTGTCTGTTCAGACTAAGCCCCTGACTGCTTAGTACAGCACAGGATCCAGTCCCCAGGTGTGACATGTGAGGGCTTTTGAGTGACAGTTCAATTCAGTTCAGTTCAGTTGCTCAGTCGTGTCCAACTCCTGTGACTCCACAGACTGTGGCATGCCAGGCATCCCTGCCCATCACCAACTCCCAGAGCTTACTCAAACTCATGTCCATTGAGTTGGTGATGCCGTCCAACCATCTCATCCTCTGTCTTCCCCTTCTCCTCCTGCCTCCAACCTTTCCCAGCATCAGCGTCTTTCCCAATGAGTCAGTTCTTCACATCAGGTGTCCAAAATATTGGAGCTTCAGGTTCAGCATCAGTCCTTCCAATGAATATCAGGACTGATTGCCTTTAGGATTGATTGGTTTGATCTCCTTGCTGTCCAAGGGACTCTCAAGAGTCTTCTCCAACACCACAGTTCAAAAGTATCAATTCTTTGGTGCTCCGCTTTCTTTATGGCACAACTCTCACATCCATACACGACTACTGGAAAAACCACAGCTTTGACTAGACAAACCTTTGTCGGCAAAGTAATGTGTCTGCTTTGTAATATGCTGTCTAGGTTTGTCATAGTTTTTGTTCCAAGTCGCCAAGTGTCTTTGAATTTCATGGCTGTGGTCAGCATATACAGTGATTTTTGGAGCCCAAGAAAATAGTCTGTCACTGTTTCCATTGTTTCCTCATCTGTTTGCCATGAAGTGATTGGACTGGATGCCATGATCTTTGTTTTTTGAATGTTGAGTTTTAAACCAGCTTTTTTGCTCTCCTCTTTCACCTTCATCAAGAGGCTCTTTAGTTCCTCTTCAATTTCTGCCAATAGGGTGGTGTCATCTGCGTATTTGAGTGACAGTTCAATAACCTTCTGTTGGGAAAGCTCTGTGGAGCTACAGAGACAAGCCCCTAAAGAGTCCTGCCTTCGAGGCACCCACATTGTTGTGAAACATTGTGGACACAAAGCAGAAGGGCTTCAGTTCAGTTCAGTCACTCAATTGTGTCCGACTCTTTGTGACCCCATGGACTGCAGCATGCCAGGCCTCCCTGTCCATCACCAACTCACGGAGTTTACTCAAACTCATGCCCATTGAGTTGGTGATGCCATCCAACCATTTCATCCACTGTTGTCCCCTTCTCCTCCTGTCTTCAATCTTTCTCAGCATCAGGGTCTTTTCAAATGTCAGTTCTTTGCATCAGGTGGCCAAAGTATTGGAGTTTCAGCCTCAACATCAGTCAGAAGGGTTTACATAGCAAACAAACTGTGCCAACAAAGTGTGGTGGGACACAAAGGAGAGAGCCCCTTTAAAAAGCTAGGAAAGGCTGTGTTCAAGTGATGGTGTCTAAGGTGGCTTGAATAAAAGTCCCAGATCTCCCCAGGGAACAGCATGAACAGCATACAGAGATGTGGGGAGTACCGACAGTGTGGAGAGGGGTTGGTGGTGTGCGGGGGTGAGTAGAACATCAGGCTCACAAAGTGGGGGCTCTTTTCTGGAGTCCCGAGGACTCAGCTGAAGAATGTGATCTTCCTGCTCTGATAATGGGGAGCAAGCATAGGTTCTTGGGTGGTGAATCAGCCAGAATCCAGCCAAAGTAGCAGGACCAGTGTGAATGATGTAAGGCTTTGTTGTGGAGAACAGAGCTGTCATTTGCGGGAGCTGTAGGAGAAGCCTGTGCCATGCTGGGCCTCTGCACTTGGTGTCAGGTCTGAAGCTGCGCTCGGGTGGCATGAAGGGGCAGGTGGGGACAGACCAGCACCCAGGACGACACACTGGAACCCGTGTCTGGCCCTCCCTGCCTTGGACTCAGTGACACTGGTGACTCACAGGAGGAGCTGGCACTCTCTGCATTGGAGCTCCCTTCTCTCGGGCCTCAGAGCGGGTGCAGGTGGCCTGGCAGGAGCCCGAGGGGCTGCACTGACAGCAAGTGAGGGCTCTACCACCTCAGCACGGCCTTGCCTCTGCCTTTCTATCTCTTCCAGATTCTCTCGTGCTCAACCTGAACCCAGAACCTGAGAGCAAAGAAAGCTCTTGGAGGGCCGGTGGAAACCTAGCTGTATACTCCAGTCCAGAGTCACCACAAGCCAGCTAAGCAGTGCTCCCTGGGTTGATTAACCTGGAAGCAGCCAGTGAGACACACCTGGCCAGAGAATGGAAGCTCTAGAAACCTCTAGTAGCTCCTGGGTTGATGGTAGGGTAGTGGCATTGTCACCAGGCTCTTCAGGAATTCCTTAGTGTTCCCCCTCCCTCCAGAAGTGGGGTAGGTGGGCATCCCCAGGCCTTGGTGTCCGCTCTGGCCTGTGCCCTGAATGATTGGCCAAGGAGGTAGAAGTGGAAGTACCAGGTCATTTCTGAGTGGAAGCTGAAAGAATCCACACAGGCTTTGTCATCTTCTCTTCTTCTTTTGCCATTTGACCAGTAGTGTGCATAAGGCAGATGCTTTATCATCTTGAGGCCCACAGGATGAAAAAGATGAAGTAGATCCCCCATCCAACCTCTGATGGACCCGGAGAGTGAGCAAGAAAAAGAATCTTTGTGTTTTTAAGCCTCTGCAATTTTGAAGTCACGCCACAGTATAACTAGTTCCCCAGGTGGCGCGAGTGGTAAAGAACCTCCCTGCCAATACAGGAGACATAAGAGTTCCTGGTTCAATACCTGGGTTGGGAAGATCCCCTGGAAGAGGACCTGGCAACCCACTCGAGTATTCTTGCCTGAAGAGTGCCATGGGCAAAGAAGGCTGGCGGACTAGAGCTCATAGATTCCCAAAGATTTGGCCAGGTCTAAAGCGACTCAGCACACACACACCTGCCTGATGGACGTAGAGAACAACAGGAAAGCAGGCCATCTTCCTGGAGAGAAGGTCTCCCCTCAACAGAGCTATGGCGGCAGCCTTCACCTCTGCATTCCTTAGGCTGTAGATGATGGGGTTAAGCGAGGGCGTCACGACCCCGTAGAACAACGCAAGAAGCTTATCCAAGTAGAGGTCCTTGGCCTTGGGCTTGAAGTACATGAAGGAGATAGTCCCATAGTAAATCACCACCACTGTGAGGTGGGCAGAGCAGGTAGAGAAGGCTTTGTGCCGGCCGGCAGCAGAGGGCACCCTCAGGATGGTAGTGAGGATGAACACGTAGGACAGGATGATGAGCAGAAGCGGGGGCAGTGTCACAACAGCTGAAGCCACCGTTAATATCAGTGCATTGAGAGAGATGTCCCCACAGGCTAGTTTCAGCACTGCCAAGATCTCACAGAAGAAGTGGTTGATGATATTGTGGCCACAGAAGGGGAGGCTCCAGGTGAGAATGGAATGGAGAAGGGAGTTGGCAAAGCCTGCTCCCCAGCTCAACACCGCCATCCACATGCACGTCTGCTGGTTCATGAGCTCTGAGTAGTGAAGTGGCTGGCAGATGGCCACGTACCGGTCACACGCCATCATGGCCAAGAGCACACACTCTGTGGTGCCCAGCGCCAGGGTCAGGTACATCTGCAGGGCACAGCCAGGGAAGGAGATGGTGCTCTGGGTTTCCAGGAAGTTGACCAACATGAGAGGCACAAAGGAGGATGTGCCAGAGATGTCCATAAGGGCGAGGTTGCTGAGGAAGAAGTACATGGGGGTGTGCAGGCGGGGGTCCAGCATGTTCAGCTCAATGAGGAGGGCGTTCCCCAGCACGTTCACAGAGTAGATGCCCAGGCAGAGCACAAACAGGACCATCTGTAGGTTGTGGTGTTCGTGTAGTCCTAGCAGGACAAACTCTGTCATGACCGTCTGGTTTGCCCCATTCATCTCACTCTCCATCCATCTCATTCTCCCTCTTTTCCCGTCTGTTCCACGAAGATGTTGGATTAAGCACCAGTGGGCCTGGGAGCCAAGCAACATGGATGTGTTACTTGGGGTGACTCAGCCCTGCCTCTGGAACTCAGTTTCACCTTCGTTATAATGAGAGAGTGGACTTCAGGTCTGCAAGCCAACTCTCTCTGTTCTGTAGTTCTGGTGTAAGTTATAGGAGATGGGGTCCATTCATACTTCTAGGCTCTTCTCTCTTCTCCCCAGGCTGACCTAGGGGAGACAAGAGAATAAATTCTTGTTTCTTGAGCTCCTTTTGAATCTGCAGTGTTCTTGGCTCTTAAGAGAAAGCACGTTTTCTAGGTTATGACTTCATATGGCTGAATGATGCCCATAGGATTTCAGATTCATTCACTTACTGAGGATTTGACAGTGCCTACCCTGTGCAGGGTGTTTAGGTGCTGGGCTATAGCAGTAAGAAAACTAAGTGAACAAAAGATGCCACAGTTATAACAAGTGCTGCTCCTCTTTCTCAAATTAAATGAGATGAGCTTGGGAAGGCAGATGGGTTTTGAATGATGGTCACCTCATTCCTTTGGGCATAAAGGTTGAACATTTCTACTACATAGGATGTACAGCCTTATTCAGGTGTCTCTCCTTAAGATCACAGACCATGAATTGATTTTTAAAAGAATATACAAGAACATACTTATCCCAATAGAGCCACTGGTCACAATATTTAACTCTGGATATAAAAGCCAATTGAGTCTCCTCTTGGCCTCCATATAGCTTTTTAGAATAAATGATATTGACAATAATATTACACAGGAGGGAAATGCAGGTTCTAATCTGGCAGAGGTGTCCTGGGTCACTGACCCACTCTATAAAAGGAGGGTGGGAAGCAGCCACATCTTTGCCCAGGAGCCTCCATGTCTCTTCTGAGGTGGGCTCGGCCCCTTGGGAAATGCCAGTGTCTGGAGGGAGCCAAGTGTCACGTGTCAGATGGAGAGCTGTCTTGTGGCCCAGGTGACCCCCTGCTCTTAGGGATAAATAGGAGCTGATAGTGAACTTTAACTTGTCAGAAGACCAAATCATCCCTCCCTCCATCTCTTCACTCCTTGATGGACGTGAGGCCAATGTCCTATGACAACGTTAGAGTCCTCTCTGTCCTTCAGCAATGGTTCCCTCCCTCTCATTCTTCCTGTAGAATTGCATCTATCGTTCATATCAGCCGGTGAGCTTACTCTTCCTAAATAAACCATGTCTGTCCCCAAAACTATAATTTTTCCCAAGAAGTTCCCTTTGGAAGGCTTGTCCTCCCTCTCCTCCAAACTAGGGGGATGCTTCTTCTCCTCTTCAGAGCCCAGCTCCTCTCTCCTCCTCTCCCACCTGCCCCCTGCACAGTTGTCTGCTCCCTTCTTCCTCCCACAGCCCTTGGCCAACCTCCCTGTTCTTGTGCTGCACACCTGGCTCCTCTGTCACACCTGAGAGCAGACTCTGTCTACTTCCTCCAGGCACCTCATATTGCGAATGCTTCTAAGGCCAGTCAGTCAACAGACAGTCAGTTCAAAAACCCAGCACTGCATAACAGCTTCATAACTAAGTATAGCTCTCCAATATTGACCAAGTCACTTGGCCTGTGAGCCTCAATTTCCTTTTGAAAAGGGATTCTGTGTAGTCCAGATGAGACTCACATAAAAAAGTACTGGTAAATCACCTAGCGGCAAGGCTTCAGGTCAGAGACTGTGCCTTCAACCATGGCACCTGCTGGATCAGTGCTCCCCTCCTCCCAGACAAGACCTCCAGCATCTGTCAGGACTCCCTCTCTCCCCAGAAATTGTGCTGGTTTTCCCTCCTCCAGCCTATATCAGGGTGATATTGTTAAGGAAGTTTCTGGATCATATGGGGTATGTGATTAATCAGGGTCAGTCATTGACAGTAAATCTTACTCATGCAAACACTTGAAGGTAGGGATTCTCTTGCTGAAGTTTGGCAAACAGGTGAATAACTCCCTCAGTGTGATGGCTTATTAATTCGCACATCCAGGATATTATTATGGAGCACCTACTATGCACTGAGTGCTGGCGACACAGCAGAGGCTTATGTGCCTTCTTCCCTCGCAGTGTTTGCAGGCATCCCCTTTCTCTTGGTGACCTTGATCCTATTCCCTCCTCTCACTTGGCTTTAAAAACATCTAGATTCTCTTTGAGTCTCGAATGTAAAGACAGAGTAAAACTTGAGGTCTGGAAAGCAGAAGTTAAAAGGGCAGGTCTCTCCTAGGTTATGACTTCATGTGGCTGGATTAAGTCCACAGCTTCATTTCAGATACAAGTATAAGGCCTTTGTCTATATCCAAGACTCCTGATAACCTCCAATTCCGACACTGGACACAGGAGTGGGGGTGTTTTCAGGCAAGTAAATGGTAGGAAACCACCTGACTCTGCATTTCTCTCCCCAAACTTGTCTCCATCAGAGAGACCAAGTGGGAATGGCATGGACATCGGAGGGCTTTGTCATCAGGCTCTGGCCTCCCCTCAACCCCGCCTCACCTCCTGCGCCTTCGGGCATGCCTCCACACCTCAGCAGATCACACTCCCCATTGGTGGACAAACCCCACCGGCTCCTGTCCCCTCCCTCTTCTGCTTTCCTCAGGCTGGAGCACCTTTCTCTCTATACTCATCCTCCAAGGCTCAGCTCACACCCACCTCCTCCCTGGGGCTGCCCTCTCGACGTCTCCACAGCACTGACCATCCTGACACCGTGATGCTCACACAGTTTCTTGTGTGAGCACGGTTTCTTGTGCGTGTCATTCTCTCTTATATAATAGACTGTGAGCGACGGAAATCACAGGGCTGTGTCCAATTTACCCCCAACCTCCCCAGCACCCCACACAGGAGCTGCCGTTTAAGATCCAGTGGTTTCCTTCTGCTAAAATCCTGATCCCCGATTTCCTACCTTGAGATCACCCTCCTTCCCCTTTCCCCCATGTGCACACACAGGATGTGATCACAAGGACGAGAGCTTTGGGGGTGCCATCTCGTCCATGCAAGAACAACTGCTCTCTCTCAGAGCTAAATGAGGAGACAGGTGGTTTCCTTGCAATTTAAGCATCTGATCAGAACATCCATGGAAATCAGAAATAGCCCATGAAGCTGTAGGCTTGTGACCCCAAAGAAATAAGACTCTGTCTAGAAAACACCATGCTGCCAGGTTACTGCCAGCTTGGACTGCAACATGGGCTCAGGCTGGCACCACAGACAGCAACTGTAGCTCTCTTGGTCCATCAAGATGAGCTGAGTTTTGGCTATTTTCAGAATGGATAACTAACAAGGACGTATTGCACAACACATGGAATTGTACTCACTGTTATGTGCCAGCCTGGATGGTGGTGAGGGTGAGGGGAGAATGGGTCCTTGTGTCTGAATGACTGAGTCCCTTCCCTGATCACCTGAAACTACCTCAATATTGTTCATCAGCTATACCCCAATACAAAATAAAAAGCTTAAAGTTTAAAATAAAAAAGACCTTACAGTGGGAAAAAAAAGATGAGCAGAGTCTTGCTGCAGTAACACACAACCTCGTGATTATAGTGACTTAGCAGGACAGAGGTTTAGTTTTCACCCTTCATATCCATTGCAGGTTTTCAGGGGGCTCTGTTCCAGGTTCTCATCCTAAGTGGCCCTGGCTCCACCCTCAGGGACATCACCAGTTCTCACAGCTGGGGAAGAACACAGCAGAGAATCTCACGCCAGCAGGTCACGGCTCCGATTCAAAAGCGACGTGTGTCCCATCTGTCCACAGCCTGCTGCCCTGTGTAATCCTACAAATGCCCAGAGGAGGAGGACCAGACATGCTGCAGAGCATTTTGGGACAATGGTGTTTTGCAGTAGACTCAGGAAACCACTCTAGCATCTGTCTGACAGGTCTCTCATTCCATCATGTCCTGGAAAGTCAGGTTCACAGACAATCACTGTCTAACTCTCTCCCCACTTGTAGCCCTTCTGAGAGGCAAGGTGATGCCCTGGAAGGAGCCCTAGACTGGGAGTGAGGGGTCCAGGTTTGATTCTTGCCCTTGTTCCCCTTCTGCTCTATGACCTTCATTGAGTTTCTCCTTGTGTGAAATGGAATCATTCAATATGTGGTTTCTTACACTCTGTACCATCCCCGAAATATTCCCTCATCATTCTAGCAACTTCCAACCCAGGTAAATATCATGTTTCATTGACTGGTAAATCTAGTTTGAACCATTTCATTCTTATTTTAAGCTTCAGACACGATTTTAAAAGGAAGTTGAGGAGCAGAAGAAGAAGCTCCTGTTAGAATGACCCAGAAATTCCCTCATCTGGTTTCCCGGATCACTCCACACTGTGATGGCAGAGCCGGTGAGTGTGGGCTTTGGAGTCAGACCGCCAAGCCCAAGTCTGAGACCTGCCACTTGCTATTGGCTATCTCAGTCTCAGCCTCCTTACCTGTAGGGATAAGAATAGTATTTTCTTGTGGGGGAATTTGAGGATTCAGTGAAAGGTGTTAGCACGGATGTTTGCACAGGGTAAGTATTCAGCAAGTGAAGTGGATATTATAGTGTGACTTTGTTCCCTTCTCTAAGCAGGTATTCTGGTTTCTGTACGATGAAAAAAGATTTCATGAGAATAGTCAACATGCTAGATGGATTTTCCTTGCTTCCTACCTGTTGTCCAGTGACATTAGGGCAGGCAGGTGGCTGGAGAAGCTGCCAGGTGAGGTGATCTGAGGCTTGGGAGAGCAGGGTGAGGGAGTGCTGAGTTCATTACCAGCAGACACACTGTGCTGGGTGAGCCAGGATCGAGGCCCCGAGCTCCCGAGGCCCAGCCTCCTGGTCCCCTGCCACGTAGCCATCTCTCCTGCTCCCTGCCTTCCGGGACTTGTAGTCCCTGCCCAATTTAAAGTTTAGACTCTGCAATGACACAAGTTTGCAGACTTGGCACAATGTGGCTTCAGAGACTCCAGGTTCCCTGTGCTGCCCCAGGAGGGCCTGGCTGGGTGAGGTGGGCACAGGAGAGACACTGGACAGGAATCTGAAGACTGGGTCTCACTGCAGCCCTGCCCTTGGACCTCAACCTTGGGGGCTATGAAGTGGGGTGTCTCCTGGCAGGAGTGCCGTGGGAACCTGTGCTCATGAAAGGTTGTTGTTATAGTTCAGCCGCTAAGTTGTGTCTGACTCTTTTTGTGAGTTTTGTGACCCTGTGGACTGTAGCCCAACAGGCTACTCTGTCCATGGGCTTTCCTACACAGAAATACTGGAGTTGCCATTCCCTTTTCCAGGGGATCTTCCCACCCAAGGATCGAAACTGTGTCTCCTGCACTGGCAGGCAGGTTCTTGACCACTAGCCACCGGGGAAGGTTAAGGAAAGGGAATTGCTGTACAGGGTGAGGCCCTGGGCCCCTGTGATGCATGTGAAGCCAGTGATTGCGCTGGGTGTGTGAGTTTCTGCAGGTCCCCTTTCATGTTTCCCTTGCTGTGCCTTTCTCTTTCCTTCACAAGAAACGATGACAACTTGACAGAGCTTAGGACTAAAAACAGCCTTAAATAATGCGGCAGCAATTGCACATTTTCTGAATAAACTGTGATATGTCTCTGGGAATATCTTTTTGTCAACAACACAGGTCGAAATAAAACACTGGAAGACTGTCACCGCTTGTTTTCTAACTGCTGAGGAACAGGACCATCTTGCCACTCCGTGGATGCCCACAGACAAGCTCCCCCGAGCCCTCCCGCCACCTCCAGCCTACTCTTTTCTTCCTTATTTCTCAGGGCGTCACTCAAGGTGATGCGATATCCATCCAAAATCCCCAGAAGCTCAAGCATCAAACGAAAGTCTCCTCCTTCCTCAGCTGCCTCTGCCGTCAGCCTGATGTCCCCAGGACATCAGCTGCAGGCTCTCTGCCTGACCGCCCACCTGGCTCAGGCCCCATCCATGCTTCCTCACTTCCTGCCCTCAGGCATGGGCGCTTCCCCTCTGTGCTCTATCTGGAGCCACGTGATCTTCCATTTCTCAAAAATAATACTTCTTTTAAGTTCTAAGTCATGTTCATTTTAGAACTATTGAACAAGGTTGGAAAGAATAATTCAGAAAGCAATATTAATCTGTAACTCCATCACCTGTAGGAAACATTTGTTAGTTAATGTTTTGTCCTAATTTTCCAGGAATTTCTATATACATACTTATTCATATATCCTTAAGAAAATATCATTAAAAATTGAGATTATAAAAAAAAAATTGAGATTATATTGAGTACAAAGTTACTTGTTCAACCTTTTTTATGTTAATTACAGTGTGAGCATTTCCCTTCATCAATTATTCTTCAAAAAATAAGATTTACAATGGCTGTGTCACAATCCATCATTTTGCTCGACCAGAATTTATTTACACATTCTGCTCTAGTTAGACATTATGAGTCTTAGAATTTGGTATTACCAAAAATACCTCTCTGATTAATGACATATAGATAAATAGACAAATCTTTGTTCCTGTAACAATTTTCTCCGACTAGTTACTAAAAGTAGAGGTGTTCGGTCAAAGCGTGTGAAGTTTTCAAGTCTCTTGATTCATATGCACAACTTAATTGGCAGGAAGTTCATATAAATTTATTCACACCCTCCCCAGCTGTGTATGATATATGCTGCTTCACCGCACAATAGTTAGCGATATATGTCAGAAAAATTCTTTGCAGTTTCATGGGTGAAGTATGGTGTCTAATCAGTGACCCTGCTAAAAGGAAGTGTGATTGTAAACTCCCGTCCCCACAGCATAAAGTCCAAACTCCTGTCATGGCATCAAAGGCCTAGCAGAACATCTCTGCAGAAGCTTCGCCCAGGCTTGGTCAGCTGTGGGCTGCGGGCTGCGCTGCTCTCCTCTGTGCCTCTGTTCTGACCAGCAAGGAAGCAGGAAGACGGACTGGAGGGTACCTGAGGGCTCAGAGAAGCACTGTGCTTACCTACAGGGCGCAGGAGAGCTGGCCTGCTGCTTGGCGGCCGAGCTCTCCCATCACACAAGATGGTACCACTGAGGCCAGAGGGGGCAGGGAATGGAGATGCTGTCAAGCCTGAGTCCATTTCCTCTGTGTGTTCAAACCTGGGAAGAGGCTGAGCTCCAGGAAGAGGTGGAAATGGCAGGGTCTTAGTAGATGGGTTGAAGACGGGTGAAGCAGAGTCTCCCCAAGGCCACATGAAGCCTGGACGCTCGGCAGGGAGGCAGTGGAGCGGCTGCTGCTAAAGCGACAGAGGAAGCCAGACCCTCCACTGCTCCGGTGACCAGCGTCCCAGGGCCTGGGCTGGGCTGGAAATCTTGGAGGCTGGGCCTTGGCACTGCCTCTGCTGTGAGCTCCCCAGGCACTAGACTGTGCCTGTCATCTGTGAACTTCATCTCAGCTCTGCTCAGATTTGGGGAGGACCCAGGCTCTGCCCTACATTGATGTATTTTCTGTTCATTTGAGAAACCGGTGTGGGCTTGGGGTTGGGCAGGGCCAGACCTTGGGACAGAGTGAAATCCGGTATTACTGGCTCTTAGAGCAACACTGAAATAAAGCAGGAGGAGCACAGTGAGAGGTGCAGAGTGGGGAGGCTTCCTGGAGGAGGTGTCATTCAAGATGGGCCTTGAGGTGGGGGAGGGGTAAATCAGGAGTTGGGGATTAACAGATTTACAGTACTCTATGTAAAATAGGAAAACAACAAGGACCTCATGTGTAGCGTAGGGAATTACATTTTAAAAATAAAAAGACAGGCCTCGAGGATCAGATAGTCCTTTTACACAGGGAGCTGTGTGCTGGCTGGGGGCTGCCTTGTGGGAAGAACCAAGAAGGGCACAGAGTCGGGTATTGCTGGGAGCACAAGGCTCCTGCCGGGTTGGTGTGTGTGGCTGACAGGAGGGAGTCTGTGGGGCACAGGGCGGGGAAGGGGATTGGTCATGTCCAGCAGGGCCAGGCTACAGGGGTCTAGAATACCCCCAGCAAAGCCCTTTCACTTCATCCTGAGAGCTCTGGGAGCCATTCAGGGGTTTTAGCCAAGAGAGACACATGATCAAATAGACTTTTCCGAAATATCCCTTTGGATGACCCTTGGAGGATAGATTGGCTGGAACAAGACTGAAATCCTGAGTCCAGCCGGGAGGCTGGTGTCAAGTAGCGGAGACTGATGCTGAGAGCTGGCCCAGGGCTCTGCCTGGGGAAGGAACAAAGGTGGAATTGTGAGCTCGGATATGTGGCAGGATCAGTGGGAGGTGGTGCTGCCTTTCTGGGTTGAAGATTCCAGACCCCCAACCCTGTGCCCTACCCATCCTCTCTGTAGGCGAAGGCAGACCTGAGCTGTTAACCTGCAGGAGCCCTGGTCTCCCTCACCTGGAGGTCTGTATCCTGCCCCACACCTTCCTGGCGGCCTCCTTCACCTCCTTGTTCCTCAGGCTGTAGATGACGGGGTTCAGCATGGGTGTGACCACAGCATAGAGGACCGTGAAGACCTCGTCAGAGATACGGGCCTCCTTGCTCTTGGGTTTCATGTACATGAAGATGACGGTGCCGTAGTAAAGCATCACCACGGCCAGGTGTGCTGAGCAAGTAGAGAAGGCTTTGCGGCGCCCGGCGGCTGAGGGTACCCTCAGGGTGGTGGCCAGGATAAGCGTGTAGGACAGGCAGATGAAGGCCAGGGGCACGGGCAGCAGCAAGATGGCACCCACCAGCAGGAAGACCTCACTGATGGACGTGTCACCACAGGCCAGCTTCAGGACTGCCAGGATCTCACAGGCGAAGTGACTGACCACACGGTGGCCGCAGAAGGGCAGCCTCATGGCGATGACTGTCTCAGTCACTGACATGAAGAGACAGAAGACCCAGGCGGCTCCCGCCAGCAACCAGCAGAGCCGGTGGCTCATCAACACGGGGTACCTAAGTGGCCGGCAAATGGCCAGGTAGCGATCATAGGCCATGATGGTGAGCAGCAGACACTCTGTGGAGCCTGTAGACAGACCCAGACACATCTGGAGTGCGCAGCCAAGAAAGGAGATGGTCTTCTGGGCTGACAGGAGGTGGACAAGCATCAGGGGCACAAAAGTGGATGTGTAGCAGATGTCCAGGATGGAGAGGTTGCCCAGGAAGAAGTACATGGGTGTGTGCAGGCGGGCATCCAGCACGCTGACTGCCACGATGCCTGTGTTCCCCAGCAGGGTCACCAGGTACATGGCTGAGCACAGAGGGAAGAGCAGGTGCTCCAGGGCAGGGTAACCTGAAAATCCTTTCAGGAAGAACTCAGACACCTCTGTGCTGTTGACTGGCTCCATATCACAGACCTCTGGAGGGACGCACGGCTAGGAGGCAGGGAAAGAGGGTGCAGGGTTTATGGGTGAAGCGTATTGCTAGGGCTTTTCGATCCCTGACACACTTTCTCTCTGAAACTCTGGGCAGTCCCCATACTTCTTCCAATCTTCAATAGATCCACGTGAAAAATGAGGAATGAGGTGGGTCAGAATTTCTCTAAGAGGGTGTTAATGGAAATGTGGGCAATCTGAAAAAGCAATTTGAAACAACGTTGGATTAATCAAAAGCAAAGAATTTACTGTGGAACTTCTCAGAGTCGTTATCACACCACTGTGATTGGTGACTTTCTGAAAGTGATGCAGAGAGTAGGTAGTTCCCAAACTTATTTGACCATAGATCCTCCTTTTACAGAGCACCCGTTAACCTCCTGCAAATAAGTATTCTAGCAGCAGAGTTTTGGGAACAATGGGCTGGATGGAAGGTCCTCAAATCTTAGAATCACCTGTAAGGATTACATGGGAATCACCTGGAAAGTTTGTGAAAGCACAGTTTCTATCTTATTCAGTCTGAGTGATGCTGTTCTGTTGGTCAGGGGACCACACTTTGAGAATCACTGGGCTAGATGGTCTCTGAGGGTCTTCCTGGCTTTCAGGAAGTCTTGAGTTGTATCATACTGTTCCCACGGATGGAGATACCTGTCTCATTTATCTCCCAGCCTGCAAAACTCTGACTTGCCTCTGCAGTCAGCTCTGGTCTCCATGCATGAAGCACACGTGCTTTGTATTGGAGGGGGTCCTGGCCTTTGAGCCTATTAGGGGCTCGTCCACCTGTGAGCCCATAGGTCCTGCTTCATCAGCTACTGCGGATTGACCTTCAGAATTGATCTTCACCATATTCATTGGAAGGACTGATGCTGAATTTGAACCTCCAATACTTTGACCACCTGATGCAAAGAGCTGACCAATTAGCAAAGACCCTGATTCTGGGAAAGACTGAAGGCGGGAGGAGAAGGGGAAGACAGAGGATGAGATGGTTGGATGGCACCACTGAATCAAGAGACACGAGTTTGAGCAAGCACTGGGATTGATGATGGACAGGGAAGCCTAGCATGCTGCAGTTCATGGGGTCACAAAGATTTGGACACGTCTGAGCAACTGAACTGACTACTGATGTGTTTTTGAGTGAAAGTTTGATGGGCCTTTCAGCCTGCCTACAATTTTCTCTTAACCTTTGCCAGGGCTGCTTGGGCTTCATGAACTCCTAGGCATCAAATTGCAATAAGCTCTGAGACATTAATCCACTGGAGCTCCCACTGTGCAGGTAGGGAAACTGAGGCTGCACAGTGGGTTCCTGGCAAGATGAGTCTAGAATCCTGTTCTCCTAACAGCATGACAGCTGCACTGAGCTCACAGCAGAATTTTGCTTCTGTTAAACCCCAAATATTGGTTGTTCTTTCATCACCCTAGATGGACATCTTTCTCCTAAGTGTCTCCCTCTACTCCTAATCTTCTCACCAGCTAAGGAGCAGAACTTAAACTTTCCCTAGTGTTTTGGGCTCTTGGAACCCGTGGGACACACTGTCCAAGCCTGGTCTGGGCTGGGCACCAGTCCTCTCAATGCCACCCTTGCGGGAGACAATTTCCTTCTGTTAGTCCTACCATGTTTATTGCTTTCAGAATCGAGAAGGGATTGAGTTCCTGTCACACCCCAGACAGGGTGCTAGGCATTAGCGGAAGGAATGAGAACACATGTGCCCCCAGGTCAGGAATCCTCAACCATTCCCTGATAAAAATCCTCTCCAGTTCCTAGCTCAGCCTCATCCTGCTTCTGTTGGCATGCCTCTAGTGACGGGAAGGTTACTCCCTTAGATACACTTTTCTTTTTGCTGTCAGGCCACTCGACGCGTCACGAAATCCTTCCTGATGTGGACTCACTCTGGGTCTCCCTGGGCCTCCAGCACCCAGTCAGGCCCAGGCTGGGGCCCCTGTGGACTCTGCCCTCACATGCACAGACGTGGGGTCCCGAGCTTTGCGCGCTGCCTCGGAGGCGGAGGGGCATTTCTGCAACAAAGAGAGCACTGGCCTTGCCCTGGGATCTCAGATAGAAAGTCTTCCCTCACTTTGACTGTTTCTATGTACATTGCTGGGTCAGCAGAGCGTGAGCTGGGAGCTCCCTTCAAGTCTCAGCAGGGAAACTCCAGGCTGGCTTCCTGGAGAGGCACCCTGGATGGAGTAGCAGTGGCAGCAGGAGCCGTACCAGGGTTGGGGAGGCACAGAGGTGGTGGGCACTGTGCTACAGCCCCAGTGGCTGGGTCAGACCATGGCCTCCTTCTTTGAGTAGTTCAACGGACCACAGAATTTATCCCCTAAAGTCATTGGCAACTGTCTGCAGTCAATGGCTGCAGACACGCTTGTCAGAAGATACATACACCCACACAGGCCACCACACAGGCACCTGCCTGCCTGTGTGCACAAACACTTGACTGGAAGCCGGGTGCACACGTTCACCTGTGAGTATACACACCACATCAGGCTCATGTGTGCATGTACAGTCCTTTGCTTGAGTGTATGTGCAGCAGGCACTCACTCTTGTTCTCTTTCACACACACACATGCACACACACACACACACAACCAGTAGAGCAGGCCCTTGGACCTGTGGCCAGAGCTTCAGAGGACCAGGCAGGACAGAGGAGGTGTGTGCAGACCAGGCAGGGGCCCTGGGCATATCACAGGAGAAGCAGCAGCCTTGCGCTTGGGGAGCAATCTCTGCCTGGGATGAACCATGAGCACAAAGAAAGCTCAGACCCCTGACATGGTGAGCAGACCTGCTCAGTGCTTCATCTGCATTCTGGCCTGAGTGCTGAGAACCTAAGAATCTGAGCCGCTCAGCCTTCTCTCCTGGACTGGGTGCCAAGAAGAGCCGGGAGGAGAGATGTGGCTGCAGGCTGTGGGACTCTGCTTCCCAGAGCTGGGCCAGGGAGCTTCGTTTGCAGAGCCCACAGTGTCTTTCAGCGTATCTTCTGGCCAAATGCTATATGAAAACCAGTTCAAGTGCCACTTCCCCTGGGAAGCCTCCCTTTATCCTCTCCCAGCCCACCTGAGCCCTCTGTCCTGTATGCATCATGGCCGTGTGTGTGCACCTGGAGGATGGTGCTCACTTTTCTCACTGGCTTCCAGCCTGTTGCTTAGCCCCACCAGCCCACATGGAGGTCTCCCACTCCCCTCCTCACCCAGATTCTGAAGGCCAAGCTGAAGCCCCTAGCCTGGCCACAGCCAACTTCTTCCTGTCCCATTGCCACTTCCTGAGGCTAAGACACATTTCACGTGAGCAGCTGGCTGCTCAATCCGAGTGGTTCCTAGCCTGGATGACACCTGTCTGAACTGGGAGGGAGCTTGCAGATCAGCAATACCACCCCTTGTTATGTATGGGAGAAATGAAACTCAAAGAAGGAAGGGGCTTGCCCAGTGCTGCACAGTGAGTTAGAGGGGAAACCAGGGCTGCAGGAGTTCCCTGGGGCTCCTGATCCCAGCCCTTTCCTCTGCCCCATGTCACCATTTTTTTACTTACCTTCAGCCTCTTCCAGATCCATGTGCCTTGTTTCCTGGAAGATGTTTCTGAGACCAGGAACCTTCACTGGCTGTAATCAGGAGAAAACAGGTCCAAGAAGCAGGTCTGAGCTTCCTCTAGCCAGGGAACCTCAGTGGACAGGACCCGGAGTTTCACATTACTGGAGCTTTCCAAACTAAGAAGACACACCTAGGCTGTCGTAGAGTTTAGTGAAGTGTTTGCAATATGATACAGTGAAGTGGAGCTCTTAGAATTTGGGAGAAGTAGACCAAGCACTCGGAGAAAACAATGGCACCCCACTCCAGCACTCTTGCCTGGAAAATCACATGGACGGAGGAGCCTGGAAGGCTGCAGTCCATGGGGTCGCTGAGGGTCCGACACGACTGAGCGACTTCACTTTCACATTTCACTTTCATGCATTGGAGAAGGAAATGGCAACCCACTCCGGTGTTCATGCCTGGAGAGTCCCAGGGACAGGAGAGCCTGGTGGGCTGCCGTCTAAGGGGTCGCACAGAGTCGGACACAACTGAAGCAACTTAGCAGCAGCAGCAGCTGCAGACCAAGCATTTAGAATGCAAGGCATTATCTGCAGTCTATCAGGCTTTGTAGAACTAGGAGATTCTGGTGGGCTCAAGGCTGAGCAGGGTGCCCCGTGGTTCACTGTCAGCAGCCAGGGACTGCCCGCCCGAGCAGCTCCCAGCCCCATGCTGGCTGACAGCCTCCTGGAGAGCAGGGACCTTTCAAAGCTCCCTGCACCAGGGGACCGCACCATCCCCAAGTCAATTTAGAGGCAGAAGGGGAAATTCTCCCAGCTTAGAAACCTTGGGGTACTTCAGGGATGATGTCCCAAAGACCCAATTACACAGAGTCTACTTAGAGATCTTAATTGGTGTAGAAAAGTTGGAGGAGGTGGCTCAGGGCCAGGAATCCACCCTCACAGGTCAGTCCTCAGTGTGGGCCATGAACGTGTACAGGATCAATAAATGAATGGATGGATGGATGCAGAATTAAGTCAATGTATAGGCCACTCTTGGTGAACACATTTAAAGACATTGGAGTGACTGAATGAACAATTGATAGGCAGTTTCACCTTTAAGGGAAACTCTGTCCCCATTAACAGCCACACTCCATTTCCACTCAAGTTTCTTCTGGCCCTCAGTTCAGTTCAGTCGCTCAGTCGTGTCTGACTCTTTGCGACCCCATGAATCGCAGCACGCCAGGCCTCCCTGTCCATCATCAACTCCTGGAGTTCACTCAAACTCATGTCCATTCATTGGTGATGCCATCCAACCATCTCATCCTCTGTCTTCCCCTTCTCCTCCTGCCTCCAACCTTTCCCAGCATCAGCATCTTTCCCAATGAGTCAGTTCTTCGCATCAGGTGGCTAAAATATTGGAGCTTCAGGTTCAGCATCAGTCCTTCCAATGAATATCAGGATTGATTGCCTTTAGGATTGATTGGTTTGATCTCCTTGCTGTCCAAGGGACTCTCAAGAGTCTTCTCCAACACCACAGTTCAAAAGCATCAATTCTTTGGTGCTCAGCTTTCTTTATGGCACAACTTTCACATCCATACACGACTACTGGAAAAACCACAGCTTTGACTAGACAAACCTTTGTCGGCAAAGTAATGTGTCTGCTTTGTAATATGCTGTCTAGGTTTGTCATAGCTTTTCTTCCAAGTAACCAAGTGTCTTTTAATTTCATGGCTGTGGTCATCATATACAGTGATTTTTGGAGCCCAAGAAAATAGTCTGTCACTGATTCCATTGTTTCCTCATCTGTTTGCCATGAAGTGATTGGACTGGATGCCATGATCTTTGTTTTTTGAATGTTGAGTTTTAAAGCAGCTTTTTTGCTCTCCTCTTTAACTTTCATCAAGAGGCTCTTTAGTTCCTCTTCAATTTCTGCCAATAGGGTGGTGTCATCTATGTATTTGAGTGACAGTTCAATAACCTTCTGTTGGGAAAGCTCTGTGGAGCTGCAGAGACAAGCCCCTAAAGAGTCCTGTCCTTAGGCACCCACATTGTTATGAAACATTGTGGACACAAAGCAGAAGGGCTTCTGTTCAGTTCAGTCACTCAGTTGTGTGTGAATCTTTGTGACCCCATGGACTGCAGCATGCCAGGCCTCCCTGTCCATCACCAACTCCCGGAGTTTACTCAAACTCATGCCCATTGAGTTGGTGATACCATCCAACCATCTCATCCTCTGTCGTCCCCTTCTTCTCCCACCTTCAATTTTCCCAGCATCAGGGTCTTTTCAAATGTCAGGTCTTTGCATCAGGTGGCCAAAGTATTGGAGTTTCAGCTTCAATATCTGTCAGTAGGGTTTAGATAGCAAACAAAATGTGCCAACAAAGTGTGGTGGGACACAAAGGAGAGAGCCCCTTTAAAAAGCTAGGAAAGGCTGTGTTCAAGTGATGGTGTCTAGGTGGCTTGAAAAAAGGTCTCAGATCTCCCCAGGGAACAGCATGAACAACATACAGGGATGTGGAGAGTACCGAAAGTGTGGAGAGGGGTTGGTGGTGTGCAGGGGTGAGTAGAACATCGGGCTCACAAAGTGGGGGCTGTGTTCTGGAGTCCCGAGGACTCAGCTGAAGAATGTGGTCTTCCTTCTGTGGTAAGAGGGAGGCATCATAGGTTCTTGGGTGGTGAATCAGCCAGGATCTGGCCAAAGTAGCAGGACCAGTGTGTGATGTAAGGCTTTGTTGTGGAGAACAGAGCTGTCATTTGTGGGAGCTGTAGGAGAAGCCTGTGCCTCGCTTGGCCTCTGTGCTTGGTGTCATGTCTGAAGCTGCTCTCGGGTGGCGTGATGGGGCAGGTGAGGACAGACCAGTACCCAGGAGGACACGCTGGGACCCATGTATGGCCCTCACTGCCTTGGACTCAGTGACACTGGTGACCCGCAGGAGGCTTTGGCACTCTCTCCACTCTCTTCATGTTGGCATTGGAGCTCCCTTAACTTGGGCCTCAGAGCACGTGCAGGTGGCCTGGCAGGAGCCCGAGGGGCTACACTGACAGCAAGTGAGGGCTCCACCACCTCAGCACGGCCTTGCCTCTGCCTTTCCATCTCTTCCAGATTCTCTCGTGCTCAACCTGAACCCAGAACCTGAGAGCAGAGTAAGCTCTTGGAGGGCCGGTGGAAACCTAGCTGGATACTCCAGTCCAGAGTCACACAAGCCAGCTAACCAGTGCTCCCTGGGTTGATTATCCGGGAAGCAGCCAGTGAGGCACAGCTGGCCAGAGAATGGAAGCTCTAGAAATCTCTAATAGCTTCTGGGTTGATGGTAGGGTAGTGGCATTGTCACCAGGCTCTTCAGGATTCCTTAGTGTTCCCCCTCCCTCCAGAAATGGGGTAAGTGGGCATCCCCAGGCCTTGGTGTGTGCTCTGGCCTGTGCCTTGAATGATTGGCCAAGGAGGTAGAAGTGGAAGTACCAGGTCATTTCTGAGTGGGAGCTGAAAGAATGCACACAGGCTTTGTCATCTTCTCTTCTTCTTTTGCCATTTGACCAGCAGTGTGCATAAGGCAGATGCTTTATCATCTTGAGGATGAAAAAGATGAAGTAGATCCCCCATCCAATCTCTGATGGACTTAGAGAGTGAGCAAGAAACAGAACCTTTGTATTTTTAAGCCTCTGCAATTTTGAAGTCACGCCACAGTAAAACTAGTTCCCCAGGTGGCGCGAGTGGTAAAGAATCCCCCTGCCAATACAGGAGACATAAGAGACCTTGGCTCGATAACTGGGTCAGGAAGATCCCGTGGAAGAGGACATGGCAACCCACTCTAGTATTCTTGCCTGAAGAATACCATGGACAAAGAAGCCTGGAAGACTAGAGTCCATAGGTTCCCAAAGATTTGGACAGGACTAAAGTGACTCAGCACACACACACCTGCATGACGGTCTTAGAGAACAACAGGAGAGCGGGCCATCTTCCTGGAGAGGAGATCTCCGCTCAGCAGAGCTACGGCAGCAGCTTTCACCTCTGCATTTCTTAGGCTTTAGATGATGGAGTTCAGCGATGGGGTCACGACCCCGTAGAAAAATGCAAGAAGCTTATTCAAGTAGAGGTCCTTGGCCTTGGGCTTGAAATACATGAAGGAGATAGTCCCATAGAAAATCACCAGCACTGTGAGGTGGGCAGAGCAGGTAGAGAAGGCTTTGTGCCGGCTGGCAGCAGAGGGCACCCTCAGGAGGGCAGTGAGGATGAACATGTAGGACAGGAAGATGAGCAGCAGCGGGGGCAGTGTCACAACCGCTGAAGACACCGTTAATATCAGTGCATTGAGAGAGATGTCCCCACAGGCGAGTTTTAGCACTGACAAGATCTCACAGAAGAAGTGTTGATGATATTGTGGCCACAGAAGGGGAGGCTCCAGGTGAGAATGGAATGAAGAAGGGAGTTGGCAAAGACTTCCCCCCAGCTCAGGGTCGCCATCCACATGCACGTGTGCCAGCTCATGAGCTCTGAGTAGCGAAGCGGCTGGCAGATGGCCACATACCGGTCACACGCCATCATGGCCAAGAGCACGCACTCCGTGGAGCCCAGCGCCAGGGTCAGGTACATCTGCAGGGAACAGCCAGACAAGGAGATGGTGCTCTGGGTTTCCAGGAAGTTGACCAGCATGAGAGGCACGAAGGAGGATGTGCCAGAGATGTCCATGAGGGCGAGGTTTCTGAGGAAGAAGTACATGGGGGTGTGCAGGCGGGGGTCCAGCATGTTCAGCCCGATGAGGAGGGTGTTCCCCAGCACGTTCACGGAGTAGATGCCCAGGCAGAGCACAAACAGGACCATCTCTAGGTTGTGGTGGTCGTGTAGCCCCAGCAGGACAAACTCTGTCATGACTGTCTGGTTTGCCCCATTCGTCTCACTCTACATCTGTCTCGTTCTCCCTCTTTTCCCATCTGCACCATGAAGGTGTTGGTTAAGCACCAATGGGCCTGGGAGCCAAGCAACATGGATGTATGACCTGGGGCAGGTCAGCCCCGCCTCTGGAACTCAGGTTCACCATCAGTATAATGAGAGAGTGGATGTCAGGTCTGTAAGCAAGCCCCCTCAGTTCTGTCGTTCTGGTGTAACTTACAGAAGATTGGGTCCATTCTAATCTCCTAAGCTCTTCTCTCTTCTCCCCAGGCTGACCTAGGGGAGAAGAGAGAATAAATTGTTGTTTCTTGAGCTCTTTGAATCTGCAGTATTCTTGGTTATTAAGAGGAAGCACGTTTTCTAGGTTATGACTTCATATGGCTGAATGATGCCCATAGGATTTCAGATTCATTCACTTACTGAGGATTTGACAGTGCCTACCCTGTGCAGGGTGTTTAGGTGCTGGGCTATAGCAGTAAGAAAACTAAGTGAACAAAAGATGCCACAATTATAACAAGTGCTGCTCCTCTTTCTCAAATTAAATGAGATGAGCTTGGGAAGGCAGATGGGTTTTGAATGATGGTCACCTCATTCCTTTGGGCATAAAGGTTGAACATTTCTACTGCATAGGATGTACAGCCTTATTCAGGTGTCTCTCCTTAAGATCAGAGACCATGCATTGATTTTTAAAAGAATATACAAGAACATACTTATCCCAATAGAGCCACTGGTCACAACATTTAACTGTGGTCATAAAAGCCATTTGAGTCTCTTCTTGGCCTCCATATAGCTTTTTAGAATAAATGATATTGACAATAATATTACACAGGAGGGAAATGCAGGTTCTAATCTGGCAGAGGTGTCCTGGGTCACTGACCCACTCTATAAAGGGAGGGTGGGAAGCGGCCACAGTCTTTACCCAGGAGCCTCCATGTCTCTTCTGAGGTGGGCTCAGCCCCTTGGGAAATGCCAGTGTCTGGAGGGAGCCAAGTGTCAAGTGTCAGATGGACAGCTGTCTTGTGGCCCAGGTGACCCCCTGCTCTTAGGGATAAATAGGAGCTGATAGTGAACTTTAACTTGTCAGAAGATCAAATCATCCCTCCCTCCATCTCTTCACTCCTTGATGGACATGAGGCCAATGTCCTATGACAACGTTAGAGTCCTCTCTGTCCTTCAGCAATGGTTCCCTCCCTCTCATTCTTCCTGTAGAATTGCATCTATCGTTCATATCAGCCGGTGAGCTTACTCTTCCTAAATAAACCATGTCTGTCCCCAGAGCTATAACTTTGCCCAAGAAGTTCCCTTTTGAAGGCTTGTCCTCCCTCTCCTCCCCACTAGGGGGATGCTTCTTGTCCTCTTCAGAGCCCAGCTCCTCTCTCCTCCTCTCCCACCTGCCCCCTGCACAGTTGCCTGCTCCCTTCTTCCTCCCACAGCCCTTGGCCACCCTCCCCGTTCTTGTGCTGCACACCTGTCTCCTCTGTCACACCTGAGAGCAGACTCTGTCTACTTCATCCAGGTACCTCATACTGTGAATGCTTCCAAGGCCAGTCAGTCAACAGATAGTCAGTTCAAAAACCCAGCACTGCATGACAGCTTCATAACTAAGTATAGCTCTCCAATATTGACCAAGTCACTTGGCCTGTGAGCCTCAATTTCCTTTTTCAAAGTGGGGATACTGTGTAATCGAGATGAGACTCAATTTAAAAGTACCAGTAAAATAAAATAAAATAAAATAAAAGTACCAGTAAATCACCTAGCGGCAAGGCTTCAGGTCAGAGAGTGTGCCTTCAACCATGGCACCTGCTGGATCTGTGCTCCCCTCCTCCCAGACAAGACCTCCAGCATCTGTCAGGACTCCCTCTCTCCCCAGAGCTTGTGCTGGTTTTCCTTCCTCCAGCCTAAATCAGGGTGATATTGTTAAGGAAGTTTCTGGATCACATGGGGTAGGTGATTAATCTGGATCAGTCATTGACCGTAAATCTTACCCATGCAAACATTTGAAGGTAGGGATTCTCTTGCTGAAGTTTGGCAAACAGGTGAATAACTGCCTGAGTGTGATGGCTTATTAATTCGCACATCCAGGATATTATTATGGAGCACCTACTATGCACTGAGTGCTGGCGACACAGCAGAGGCTTATGTGCCTTCTTCCCTCGCAGTGTTTGCAGGCATCCCCTTTCTCTTGGTGACCTTGATCCTATTCCCTCCTCTCACTTGGCTTTAGAAACATCTAGATTCTCTTTGAGTCTGGAATGTAAAGACAGAGTAAAACTTGATGTCTGGAAAGCAGAAGTTAAAAGGGCAGGTCTCTCCTAGGTTATGACTTCATGTGGCTGGATTAAGTCCACAGCTTCATTTCAGATTCAAGTATAAGTCCTTTGTCTATGTCCAAGAGTCCTGATAACCTCCAATTCCGACACTGGACACAGGAGTGGGGGTGTTTCCAGGCAAGTAAATGGTAGGAAACCACCTAACTCTGCATTTCTCTCCCCAACTTGTCTCCATCAGAGAGACCAAGTGGGAATGGCATGGACATCGGAGGGCTTTGTCATCAGGCTCTGGCCTCCCCTCAACCCCGCCTCACCTCCTGCGCCTTCGGGCATGCCTCCACACCTCAGCAGATCACACTCCCCATTGGTGGACAAACCCCACCGGCTCCTGTCCCCTCCCTCTTCTGCTTTCCTCAGGCTGGAGCACCTTTCTCTCTGTGGTCATCCTCCAAGGCTCAGCTCACACCCACCTCCTCCCTGGGGCTGCCCTCTCAGACGTCTCCATAGCACTGACCATCCTGACACCGTGATGCTCACACAGTCATTAGCACGGTTTCTTGTGCGTGTCATTCTCTCTCACACAATAGACTGTGAGCCACGGAAATCACAGGGCTGTGTCCAATTTACCCCCAACCTCCCCAGCACCCCACACAGGAGCTGTCATTTCAGATCCTGTGCTTTCCTTCCGCTAAAATCCTGATCCCCGATTTCCTACCTTGAGATGACCCTCCTTCTCCTTCCCCCATGTGCACACACAGGATGTGATCACAAGGACGAGAGCTTTGGGGGTGCCATCTCCTCCATGCAAGAACAACTGCTCCCTCTCGAGAGCTAAATGAGGAGACAGGTGGGTTTCCTTACAATTGAAGCATCTGATCAGAACACATTCATGGAAATCAGGAATAGCCCATGAAGCTGTAGGCTTGTCACGCCAAAGAAATAAGACTCTGTGTAGAAAACACCATGCTGCCAGGTTACTGCCAGCTTGGACTGCAACATGGGCTCAGGCTGGCACCACAGACAGCAACTGTAGCTCTCTCGGTCCATCAAGATGAGCTGAGTTTTGGCTATTTTCAGAATGGATAACTAACAAGGACGTATTGTAAAACACATGGAATTGTACCCAATGTTACGTGCCAGCCTGGATGGTGGGGAGGGGTAGGGGGAGAATGGGTCCTTGTATCTGAATGACTGAGTCCCTTCCCTCTTCACCTGAAACTACCTCAATATTGTTCGTCAGCTATACCCCCAATACAAAATAAAAAGCTTAAAGTTTAAAATCAAAAAGGTCTTACAGTGGGAAAAAAAAGTTGAGCAGAGTCTTGCTGCAGTAACACACAACCTCAGGATTTTAGTGACTTAGCAGGACAGAGGTTTAGTTTTCACCCTTCATATCCATTGCAGGTTTTCAGGGGGCTCGGTTCCAGGTTGTCATCCTTAGAGGCCCTGGCTCCACCCTCTGGGACGTCACCAGTTCTCACAGCTGGGGAAGAACACAGGAGAATCTCACACCAGCAGGTCACTGGTCCAACCCAGAAGCAACATGTGTCCCATCTGTCCACAGCCTGCTGCCCTGTGTATCCTACAAATGCCCAGAGGAGGACCAGACATGCTGCAGAGCATTTTGGTGCAATGGTGTTTTGCGATAGACTCAGGAAACCACTCTAGTATCTGTCTGACAGGTCTCTCATTCCATCATGTCCTGAAAAGTCAGGTTCACAGACAATCACTGTCTAACTCTCTCCCCACTTGTAGCCCTTCTGAGAGGCAAGGTGATGCCCTGGAAGGAGCCCTAGACTGGGAGTGAGGGGTCCAGGTTTGATTCTTGTTCTTGTTCCCATTCTGCTCTATGACCTTCGTTGAGTTTCTCCTTGTGTGAAATGGAATCATTCAATATGTGGTTTCTTACACTGTGTACCATCCCTTATATATTCCCTCATCGTTCTAGCAACTTCCAACCCAGGTAAATATCATGTCAGTTTCATTGACTGGTAAATCTAGTTTGAACCATTTCATTCTTATTTTAAGCTTCAGACATGATTTTAAAACAAAGTTGAGGAGCACAAGAAGAAGCTGCTGTTAGAATGACCCAGAAATTCCCTCATCTGGTTTCCCGGATCACTCCACACTGTGATGGCAGAGATGGTGAGTGTGGGCTTTGGAGTCAGACCGCCAAGCCCAAGTCTGAGACCTGCCACTTGCTAATGGCTTTCTCAGTCTCAGCCTCCTTACCTGTAGGGATAAGAATAGTATTTCCTTGTGGGGGAATTTTGAGGATTCAGTGAAAGGTGTTAGCACAGATGTTTGCACAGGGTAAGTATTCAGCAAGTGAAGTGGATATTATGGTGTCACTTTGTTCCCTTCTCCAAGCAGGTATTCCGGTTTCTGTACGATTAAAGAAGATTTCAGGAGAATAGTCAACATGCTAGATGGATTTTCCTTGCCTCCTACCTGTTGTCCAGTGACATTAGGGCAGGCAGGTGGCTGGAGAAGCTGCCAGGTGAGGTGATCTGAGGCTTGGGAGAGCAGGGGGAGGGAGTGCTGAGTTCATTACCAGCAGACACACTGTGCTGGGTGAGCCAGGATCGAGGCCCCGAGCTCCCGAGGCTCAGCCTCCTGGTCCCCTGCCACGTAGGCATGTCTCCTGCTCCCTGCCTTCCGGGACTTGTAGTCCGTGCCCAATTTAAAGTTCAGACTCTGAAATGACATAAGTTTGCAGACTTGGCACAATGTGGCTTCAAAGACTCCAGGTTCCCTGTGCTGCCCCAGGAGGGCCTGGCTGGGTGAGGTGGGCACAGGAGAGACACTGGACAGGAATCTGAAGACTGGGTCTCACTGCAGCCCTGCCGCTTGGACCTGAATCTTAGGGGCTATGAAGTGGGGTGTCTCCTGGAAGGAGTGCTGTGGGAACCTGTGCTCATGAAAGATTGTTGTTATAGTTTAGTCGCTAAGTTGTATCTGACTCTTTTGTGTCCTCGTGGACTGTAGCCCACCAGGCTACTCTGTCCATGGGTTTTCCTACACAGAAATACTGGAGTTGCCATTCCCTTCTCCAGGGGATCTTCCCACCCAAGGATCAAAACTGTGTCTCCTGCACTGGCAGGCAGGTTCTTTACCACTGAGCCACCAGGGAAGGTTAAGGAAAGGGAATTGCTGTACAGGGTGAGGCCCTGGGCCCCTGTGACGGATGTGAAGTCAGTGATCGCGCTGGGTGTGTGAGTTTCTGCAGGTTCCCTTTCATGTTTCCCTTCCCGTGCCTTTCTCTTTCCTTCACAAGAAACGATGACAACTTGACAGAGCTTAGGACTAAAAACAGCCTTAAATAATGTGGCAGCAATTGCACATTTTCTGAATAAACTGTGATATGTCTCTGGGAATATCTTTTTGTCAACAACACAGGTCGAAATAAAACATTGGAAGACTGTCACCGCTTGTTTTCTAACTGCTGAGGAACGGGACCATCTTGCCACTCCGTGGATGCCCACAGACAAGCTCCCCCCAGCCCTCCCACCATCTCCTGCCTACTCTTCTTCCTTATCTCTCAGGGCGTCTCTCAGGGTGATGCGAATTCCACCCAAAAAACCCAGAAACTCAAGCACCAAACCACAGTCTTCTCCTTCCTCAGCCACCTCTGCCATCAGCCTGATGTCCCAGGACATCAACTCCATGCTCTCTGCCTGACCGCCCACCTGGCTCAGGCCCCATCCGTGCTTCCTCACTTCCTGCCCTCAGGCATGGGTACTTCTCCTCTGTGCTTTATCTGGAGCCACATGATCTTCCATTTCTCAAAAACAATACTATCTTTTAAGTTCTAAGTCATGTTCATTTTAGAAGTATTGAACAAGGCTGGAAAGAATAATTCAGAAAGCAATATTAATCTGTAAATCCATCACCTTTAGGAAATAATTGTAAGTTAATATTTTGTCCTAATTTTCCAGGAATTTCTATATACATACTTGTTCATATATCCTTAAGAAAATATCATTAAAAAATTGAGATTATATTGAGTACAAAGTTACTTGTTCCATCTTTTTTATGTTAATTACAGTGTGAGCATTTCCCTTCATCAATTATTCTTCAAAAAATAAGACTTACGATGGCTGGGTCACAGTCCATCATTGGGCTCCACCAGAATTTATTTACACATTCTGCCCCAGTTGGACATTATGAGTCTTAGAATTTTTTTTACCAAAAATACCTCTGTGATTAATGACATATAGATAGATAAATAGACAAATCTTTGTACCTGTAACAATTTTCTCTGAGTAATTCCTAAAAGTAGAGGTGTTCGGTCAAAGGGTTTGAAGTTTTCAAGTCTCTTGACTGATACCCACAACTTACTTGGCAGGAAGTTCATATAAATTTATTCACACCCTCACCAGCTGTGTATGATATTACCTGCTTCACCGCACTATAGTTAGCGATATATGTCAGAAAAATTCTTTGCAGTTTCATGGGTGAAGTATGGTGTCTAATCAGTGACCCTGCTAAAAGGAAGTGTGATTGTAAACTCCCGTCCCCACAGCATAAAGTCCAAACTCCTGTCATGGCATCAAAGGCCTAGCAGAACATCTCTGCAGAAGCTTCGCCCGGGCTTGGTCAGCTGTGGGCTGCGGGCTGCGCTGCTCTCCTCTGTGCCTCTGTTCTGACCAGCAGAGGAAGCAGGAAGACAGACTGGAGGGTACCTGAGGGCTCAGACAAGCACTGTGCTTACCTACAGGGCGCAGGAGAGCTGGCCTGCTGCTCGGCGGCCGAGCTCTCCCATCACACAAGATGGTACCACTGAGGCCAGAGGGGGCAGGGAATGGAGATGCTATCAAGCCTGAGTCCGTTTCCTCTGTGTGTTCAAACCTGGGAAGAGGCTGAGCTCCAGGAAGAGGTGGAAATGGCAGGGTCTTAGTAGGTGGGTTGAGGACGGGTGAAGCAGAGTCTCCCCAAGGCCACATGAAGCCTGGACGCTCGGCAGGGAGGCAGTGGAGCGGCTGCTGCTAAAGCGACAGAGGAAGCCAGACCCTCCGCTGCTCCGGTGACCAGCGTCCCAGGGCCTGGGCTGGGCTGGAAATCGTGGAGGCTGGGCCTCGGCACTGCCTCTGCCGTCAGCTCCCCAGGTGCTAGACTGTGCCTGTCATCTGTGAACTTCATCTCAGCTCTGCTCAGATTTGGGGAGGACCCCAGGCTCTGCCCTACATTGATGTATTTTCTGTTTATTTGAGAAACCGGTGTGGGCTTGGGGTTGGGCAGGGCCAGACCTTGGGACAGAGTGAAATCCGGTATTACTGGCTCTTAGAGCAACACTGAAATAAAGCAGGAGGAGCACAGTGAGAGGTGCAGAGTGGGGAGGCTTCCTGGAGGAGGTGTCATTCAAGATGGGCCTTGAGGTGGGGGAGGGGTAAATCAGGAGTTGGGGATTAACAGATTTACAGTACTCTATGTAAAATAGGAAAACAACAAGGACCTCATGTGTAGCGTAGGGAATTACATTTTCAAAATAAAAAGATGGGCCTCGAGGATCAGACAGTCCTTTTACAAATGGAGCTGTGTGCTGGCTGGGGGCTGCCTTGTGGGAAGAACCAAGAAGGGCACAGAGTCGGGCATTGCTGGGCTCACGAGGCTCTTGCCGGGTTGGTGTGTGCAGCTGACAGGAGGGAGTCTGTGGGGCACAGGGCGGGGAAGGGGATTGGTCATGTCCAGCAGGGCCAAGCTGCAGGGGTCCTGAATGCCCCCAGTAAAGCCCTTTCACTTCATCCTCAGAGCTCTGGGAGCTATTCAGAGGTTCCATTCAAGAGAAAGACATGATCAAATATACTTTTCCGATATATCCCTCTGGATGACGCTTGGAGGATAGATTGGCTGGAACAAGACTGAAATCTTGAGGCCAGCAGGGAGGCTGGTGTGAAGATGCGGGGAGTGGTGCTGAGAGCTGGCCCAGGGCTCTGCCTGGGGAAGGAACAAAGGCGGAATTGTGAGCTCGGATCAGTGGGAGGTGGTGCTGCCTTTCTGGGTTGAAGATTCCAGACCCCCAACCCTGTGCCCTATCCATCCTCTCTGTAGGCGAAGGCAGACCTGAGCTGCTAACCTGCAGGAGCCCTGGCCTCCCTCACCTGGAGGTCTGTATCCTGCCCCACACCTTCCTGGCGGCCTCCTTCACCTCCTTGTTCCTCAGGCTGTAGATGACGGGGTTCAGCATGGGTGTGACCACAGCATAGAGGACCGTGAAGACCTCGTCAGAGATACGGGCCTCCTTGCTCTTGGGTTTCATGTACATGAAGATGACGGTGCCGTAGTAAAGCATCACCACGGCCAGGTGTGCTGAGCAAGTAGAGAAGGCTTTGCGGCGCCCGGCGGCTGAGGGTACCCTCAGGGTGGTGGCCAGGATAAGCGTGTAGGACAGGCAGATGAAGGCCAGGGGCACGGGCAGCAGCAAGATGGCACCCACCAGCAGGAAGACCTCACTGATGGACGTGTCACCACAGGCCAGCTTCAGGACTGCCAGGATCTCGCAGGTGAAGTGACTGACCACACGGTGGCCGCAGAAGGGCAGCCTCATGGCGATGACTGTCTCAGTCACTGACTTGAAGAGACAGAGGACCCAGGCGGTTCCCGCCAGCAACCAGCAGAGCCTGTTGCTCATCAACACGGGGTACCTAAGTGGCCAGCAGATGGCCAGGTAGCGATCATAGGCCATGATGGTGAGCAGCAGACACTCTGTGGAGCCTGTAGACAGACTCAGACACATCTGGAGTGCACAGCCAAGAAAGGAGATGGTCTTCTGGGCTGACAGGAGGTGGACAAGCATCAGGGGCACAAAAGTGGATGTGTAGCAGATGTCCAGGATGGAGAGGTTGCCCAGGAAGAAGTACATGGGTGTGTGCAGGCGGGCATCCAGCACGCTGACTGCCACGATGCCTGTGTTCCCCAGGAGGGTCACCAGGTACATGGCTGAGCACAGAGGGAAGAGCAGGTGCTCCAGGGCAGGGTAACCTGAAAATCCTTTCAGGAAGAACTCAGAGACCTCTGTGCTATTGACTCGCTCCATATCACAGAGCTCTGGAGGGATGCATGGCTGGGAGGCCGGGAAAGAGGGTGCAGGGTTTATGGGTGAAGCGTATTGCTAGGGCCATTTTGAGCCCTGACACATTTTCTCTCTGAAACTCTGGGCAGTCCCCATACTTCTTGCAGTTCTCAATAGTTCCACGTAAAAAAGAGGAATGAGGTAGGTCAGAATTTCTCTAAGAGAGTGTTAATGGAAATGTGGGCAATCTGAAAAAGCAATTTGAAACAACATTGGATTAATCAAAAGCAAATAATTGACTGCGGAACTTCTCAGAGTCGTTAACACACCACTGTGATTGTGACTTTCTGAAAATGATGCAGAGAGTAGGTAGTTCCCAAACTTATTTGACCATAGATTCTCCTTTTACAGAGCACCCGTTAACCTTCTGCAAATAAGTATTCTAGCAGCATAGTTTCGGGAACAATGGGCTGGATGGAAGGTCCTCAAATCTTAGAAGCACCTGTAAAGATCGCATGAGAATCACCTGGAAAGTTTGTGAAAGCACAGTGTCTATCTTATTCAGTCTGAGTGATGCTGTTCTGTTGGTCAGGGGACCACACTTTGAGAATCACTGGGCTAGACGGTCTCTGAGGGTCCTCCTGGCTTTCAGGAAGTCTTGAATTGTATCACACTGTTCCCACGGATGAAGATGCCTGTCTCATTTATCTCCCAGCCTGCAAAACTCTGACTTGCCTCTGCAGTCAGCTCTGGTCTCCATGCATGAAGCACACATGCTTTGTATTGGAGGGGCTCCTGGCCTCTGAGCCTATTAGGGGCTCCTGGTCTCTGAGCCTATTAGGGGCTCATCCACCTGTGAGCCCATAGGTCCTGCTTCATCAGCTACTGGGGACTGACCATCAGAATTGATCTTCACCATATTCATTGGAAGGACTGATGCTGAAACTGAAGCTTCAATACTTTGAACACCTGATGCAAAGAGCTAACTCATTAGCAAAGATCCTGATCCTGGGAAAGATTGAAGGCGGGATGAGAAGGGGAAGACAGAGGATGAGATGGTGGATGGTAGCACTGACTCAAGAGACACGAGTTTGAGCAAGCTCTGGGAGTTGATGATGGACAGAGAAGCCTGGCATGCTGCAGTTCATGGGGTCGCAAAGAGTTGGACACGACTGAGCAACTGAACTGACTACTGATTTGTTTTTGAGTGAAAGTTTGATGGGCCTTTCAGCCTGCCTCTTATTTTGTCTTAACCTTAGCCAGGGCTGCTTGGGCTTCATGAACTCCTAGGCATCAAATTGCAATAAGCTCTGAGAGATTAATCTTTTGGAGCTCCCACTGTGCAGGTAGGGAAACCGAGGCTGCACAGTGGGTTCCTGGCAAGATGAGTCTAGAATCCTGTTCTCCTAACAGCATGACAGCTACACTGAGCTCACAGCAGATGTTTGCTTCTGTTAAACCCCAAATATTGGTTGTTCTTTCATCACCCTAGATGGACATCTTTCTCCTAAGTGTCTCCCCCTACTCCTAATCTTCTCACCAGCTAAGGAGCAGGACTTAAATTTTCCCTAGTGTTTTGGGCTCTTGGAACCCGTGGGACACACTGTCCAAGCCTGGTCTGGGCTGGGCACCAGTCCTCTCAATGCCACCCTTGCGGGAGACAGTTTCCTTCTGTTAGTCCTACCATGTTTATTCCTTTCAGAATCGAGACGGGACTGAGTTCCTATCACACCCCAGACAGGGTGCTAGGCATTAGCGGAAGGAATGAGAACACATGGGCCTCCAGGCCAGGAAGTCTCAACCATTCCCTGATAATAATCCTCTCCAGTTCCTAGCTGAGCCTCATCCTGCTTCTGTTGGCATGCCTCTAGTGACAGGAAGGTTACTCCCTTAGACACACTTTTCTTTTTGCTGTCAGGCCACTCAGCGGGTCACGAAATCCTTCCTGATGTGGACTCTCTGTGGGTCTCCCTGGGCCTCCAGCATCCAGTCAGGCCAGGCTGGGGCCCCTGTGGACTCTGCCCTCACATGCACAGATGTGGGGTCCTGAGCTTTGCGTGCTGCCTTGGGGGCGGAGTGGCCTTTCTGCAGCAAAGAGAGCACTGGACCTGTGGCCAGAGCTTCAGAGGACCAGGCAGGGCAGAGGAGGTGTGTGGAGACCAGGCAGGGGCCCTGGACGTATCACGGGAGAAGCAGCAGCCCTGCAGTTGGGGAGCAATCTCTGCCTGGGATGAACCATGAGCACAAAGAAAGCTCAGACCCCTGACATGGTGAGCAGACCTGCTCAGTGCTTAATCTGCCTTCCGGCCCGAGTGCTGAGAACCTGAGAATCTGAGCCGCTCAGCCTTCTCTCCTGGACTGGGTGCCAAGAAGAGCCGGGAGGAGGGATGTGGCTGCAGGCTGTGGGACTCTGCTTCCCAGAGCTGGGCCAGGGAGCTTCGTTTGCAGAGCCCACAGTGTCTTTCAGTGTATCTTCTGGCCAAATGCTATCTGAAAACCAGTCCACTTCCCCTGGGGAGCCTCCCTTTTTCCTCTCCCAGCCCACCTGAGTCGTCTGTTCTGTATGCATCATGGCCGTGTGTGTGCACCCGGAGGATGGTGCTCACCTTTCTCACTGGCTGCCAGCCTGTTGCTTAGCCCCACCAGCCCACATGGAGGTCTCCCACTCCCCTCCTCACTCAGATTCTGAAGGCCAAGCTGAAGCCCCCAGCTTGGCCACAGCCAACTTCTTCCTGTCCCATTGCCACTTCCTGAGGCTAAGACACATTGGGAGTGAGCAGCTGGCTGCTCAGTCCGAGTGGTTCCTAGCCTGGATGACACCAGTCTGAACTGGGAGGGGGCTTGCAGATCAGCAAGACTACCCCTTCTTATGTATGGGAGAAATGAAACTCAAAGAAGGAAGGGGCTTGCCCAGTGCTGCACAGTGAGTTAGAGGGGAAACCAGGGCTGCAGGAGTTCCCTGGGGCTCCTGATCCCAGCCCTTTCCTTTGCCCCATGTCATCATTTTTTACTTACCTTCAGCCTCTTCCAGATCCATGAGCCTTGTTTCCTGGAAGATGTTTCTGAGACCAGGAACCTTCACTGGCTGTAATCAGGAGAAAACAGGTCCAAGAAGCAGGTCTGAGCCTCCTCTGTCCAAGGAACCTCAGTGGACAGGACCCGGAGTTTCACATTACTGGAGCTTTCCAAACTAAGAAGACACACCTAGGCTGTCGTAGAGTTTAGTGAAGTGTTTGCAATGTGATACAGTGAAGTGGAGCTCTTAGAACTTGGGAGAAGTAGACCAAGCACTTAGAATTCAGCGCGTTTTCTGCAGTTTATCAGGCTTTATAGAACTAGGAAATTCTGGTGGGCTCAAGGCTGAGCAGGGTGCCCAGTGGTTCACTGTCAGCAGCCAGGGACTGCCCGCCCGAGGAGTTCCCAGCCCCAGGCTGGCTGACAGCCTCCTGGGGAGCAAGGACGTTTCAGAGCTTCCTGAACCTGGGGACTGCACCATCCCCAAGGCAATTTAGAGGCAGAAGGGGAAATTCACCCAGCTTAGAAATTTTGGGATACTTCAGGGATGATGTCCCAAAGACCCAATTACACAGAGTCTACTTAGAGATCTTAATTGGTGTACAAAAGTTGGAGGAGGTGGCTCAGGGCCAGGACTCCACCTTCACAGGTCAGTCCTCAGTGTGGGCCATCAACATTTACAGGATCAATAAATGAATGGATGGATGGATGCAGAATTAAGTCAATGTATAGGCCACTCTTGGTGAATACATTTAAAGACATTGGAGTGACTGAATGAACAATTGATAGGCAGTTTCACCTTTAAGGGAATCTCTGTCCCCATTAACAGTCACACTCAATTTCCACTCAAGCTTCTTCTGGCCATCAGCTCAGTTCAGTCACTCAGTCGTGTCTGACTCTTTGCAACCCCAAGAATTGCAGCATGCCAGGCCTCCCTGTCCATCACCAACTCCTGGAGTTCACTCAAACTCATGTCCATTCATTGGTGATGCCATCCAATCATCTCATCCTCTGTCTTCCCCTTCTCCTCCTGCCTCCAATCTTTCCCAGCCTCAGCATCTTTCCCAATGAGTCAGTTCTTCGCATCAGGTGTCCAGAATATTGGAGCTTCAGGTTCAGTATCAGTCCTTTCAATGAATATTCAGGGTTGATTGCCTTTCGGATTGATTGGTTTGATCTCCTTGCTGTCCAAGGGACTCTCATGAGTCTTCTCTACCGGAGTCCAGCCCCAGTGGATCCAGGGAATTCAAAGGGGAGATGGCTTCGGCGATCAGGATATGATAGAATTAAAGATATAAAGAGTGGTTAAATAAGGATAGCTCAGTGAGAAAAGTCAGTGGAGAAAAGAGGCTGAATAACTTGGTTTACGTGGAAACCCAATAAAATTCCAAGACAAGGAATTTGTGTCACCTACCTAGGCCGCAGGCATCCTCCCGTTCTCCCGAAGGAGAGGAGACACTAAGGACTCCCTTGTCAGATCTTAGAAGCCCAGGCAAAATTAGTAGGGTTGACGAGCCTCCACGTTCCAGATGGAAATTCAGCCAGAGGTGAGAGAAAGAACGACATGGGGAGATGAAACTTTGGTGAACAAGCCCGCACTTTATTTTCCAAAGTAGTTTTTATACCTTCAGTTGTGCATAGAGGATAATGCGGGAAGGGGTAGAGTCAGCAGTAAGCCAGGCTTTCTTCCTGAAAACTTATCATATGCAAAAGTTTAGGTGATTTACATCACCTTCTGGCCAGGAGGCCTGTTAACATTTTACGACCCTTTCTTCAGAAAACTTATTTTTCTCTAAAGGTGATTATTCTAAAGTCAGGCGCCACCCTCCGAAAGCATTAGATAAAGTTGCATTCCTATAGGGCAAAGGTGTGGTGGGCTATAACAAGAAAAGAATTAACTCAAGGGCCCAAGGTTACAAACATTAAAGCTACTACTTACATTCCTATACACCAATTATATTAATCAATACACTCCCAGGGACACAGTAGGTAAGGGATATGGAAACTTAGCAGCAAACTTTGGCCCAATAATTGAAAAACCCTTACACCAATACAATTTCAAATCAATCTTTTAACAGCTCATAGGAATCTGTATTTAGACAGTTTAGAACATCTCATGCTTCTTACGGTTGGGAGGCTGTGAACAATCACATGTGGCCGGAAGAACCTGTTCAGGCAGGCTAGAGGACTTCCAAAGGAGTTTGTAGGTTGAAACACTCTTGTCATGCCCAGGAACTTTATTAACCGGAGCTGTAAGTTAACTCTTTTTCAGAGAGAGGTGGTGGGGGACAGCCCCCGTAAAGTCAGAGGTGTAGGTGAGAGCACAAAGCAGTAAAGTAGGCAGACTCTGATTTTGGGGGTAGATGCTCGAGAATTTCCAGGGGGATTCCTGAGGCTCGATCCCGCCTTTGCATATGCCGAGCCTCCTTCCTCATGACCTTTGCCATGGGTGGAGTTCCTCACGCTGGCTCCCGGCACTTCTCCAACACCACAGTTCAAAAGCATCAATTCTTCGGTGATCAGCTTTCTTTATGGCACAACTCTCACATCCATACATGACTACTGGAAAAACCACAGCTTTGACTAGACAAACCTTTGTCGGCAAAGTAATATGTCTGCTTTGTAATATGCTGTCTAGGTTTCTCATACTTTTTCTTTCAAGTAGCCAAGTGTCTTTGAATTTCATGCCTGTGGTCACCATATACAGTGATTTTTAGAGCCCAAGAAAATAGTCTGTCACTGTTTCCATTGTTTCCTCATCTGTTTGCCATGAAGTGATTGAACTGGATGCCATGATCTTTGTTTTTTGAATGTTGAATTTTAAACCAGCTTTTTCACTCTTCTCTTTCACCTTCATCAAGAGGCTCTTTAGTTCCTCTTCAATTTCTGCCAATAGGGTGGTGTCATCTGCGTATTTGAGTGACAGTTCAATAACCTTCTGTTGGGAAAGCTCTGTGGAGCTACAGAGACAAGCCCCTAAAGAGTCCTGCCTTTGAGGCACCCACATTGTTATGAAACATTGTGGACACAAAGCAGAAGGGCTTCAGTTCAGTTCAGTCCTTCAGTTGTGTCTGAATCTTTGTGACCCCATGTACTGCAGCATGCCAGGCCTCCCTGTCCATCACCAACTCCTGGAGTTTACTCAAACTCATGCCCATTGAGTTGGTGATGCCATCCAACAATCTCATCCTCTGTTGTCCCCTTGTCCTCCTGCCTTCAATTTTCCCAGCATCAGGGTCTTTTCAAATGTCAGGTCTTTGCATCAGGTGGCCAAAGTATTGGAGTTTCAGCTTCAATATCTGTCAGTAGGGTTTAGATAGCAAACAAAATGTGCCAACAAAGTGTGGTGGGACACAAAGGAGAGAGCCCCTTTAAAAAGCTAGGAAAGGCTGTGTTCAAGATGGAGTCTAAGGTGGCTTGAAAAAAAGCCCCAGATCTCCCCAGGGAACAGCATGAACAACATACAGAGATGTGCGGAGTACCGACAGTGTGGAGAGGGGTTTGTGGTGTGCAGGGGTGAGTAGAACATTGGGCTCACAAAGCGGGGGCTGTTTTCTGGAGGCCCAAGGACTCAGCTGAAGAATGTGGTCTTCCTTCTGTGGTAGGGGGAGGCATCATAGGTTCTTGGGTGGTGAATCAGCCAGGATCTGGCCAAAGTAGCAGGACCAGTGTGTGATGTAAGGCTTTGTTGTGGAGAACAGAGCTGTCATTTGTGGGAGCTGCAGGAGAAGCCTGTGCCATGCTCGGCCTCTGTGCTTGGTGGCTTGCTCTCGGGTGGCATGAAGGGGCAGGTGAGGACAGACCAGTGCTCAAGAGAACATGGTGGAACTCATGTCTGGCCCTCACTGCCTTCGACTCAGTGACACTGGTGACTCACAGGAGGACCTGGCACTCTCTGCATTGAGCTCCCTTCGCTCCGGCCTCACAGCAGCTGCAGGTGGCCTGGCAGGAGCCCAAGGGGCTGCACTGACAGCAAGTGAGGGCTCCACCACCTCAGCACGGCCTTGCCTCTGCCTTTCCATCTCTTCCAGATTCTCTCGTGCTCAACCTGAACCCAGAACCTGAGAGCAGAGTAAGCTCTTGGAGGGCCGGTGGAAACCTAGCTGGATACTCCAGTCCAGAGTCACACAAGCCAGCTAACCAGTGCTCCCTGGGTTGATTAACCGGGAAGCAGCCAGTGAGGCACAGCTGGCCAGAGAATGGAAGCTCTAGAAATCTCTAGTAGCTCCTGGGTTGGCTGTAGGGTAGTGGCATTGTCACCAGGCTCTTCAGGATTCCTTAGTCTTACCCATCCCTCCAGAAGTGGGGTAAGTGGGCATCCCCAGGCCTTGGTGTCTGCTCTGGCCTGTGCCCTGAATGATTGGCCAAGGAGGTAGAATTGGAAGCACCAGGTCATTTCTGAGTGGGAGCTGAAAGAATCCACATAGGCTTTGTCATCTTCTCTTCTTCTTTTGCCATTTGACAAGTAGTGTGCATAAGGCAGATGCTTTATCATCTTGAGGCCCACAGGATGAAAAAGATGAAGTAGATCCCCCATTCAACCTCTGATGGACCTGGAGATTGAGCAAGAAAAAGAACCTTTGTATTTTTAAGCCTCTGCAATTTTGAAGTCACACCACAGTATAACTAGTTCCCCAGGTGGTGCTAGTGGTAAAGAATCCCCCTGACAATACAGGAGACATAAGAGACCTTGGTTCGATACCTGGGTCGGGAAGATCCCCTGGAAGAGGACCTGGCAAACTACTCTAGTATTCTTGCCTGAAGAATGCCATGGACAAAGAAGCCTGGAAGACTAGAGTCCATAGGTTCCCAAAGATTTGGACAGGACTAAAGTGACTTAGCACACACACACCTGCCTGATGGACTTAGAGAACAACAGGAAAGTGGGATATTTTCCTGGAGAGGAGATCTCCCCTCAGCAGAGCTACCGCAGCAGCTTTCATCTCTGCATTCCTTAGGCTGTAGATGATGGGGTTAAGCGATGGGGTCACGACCCCGTAGAACAATGCAAGAAGCTTATCCAAGTAGAGGTCCTTGGCCTTGGGCTTGAAATACATGAAGGAGATAGTCCCATAGAAATCACCACCACTGTGAGGTGGGCAGAGCAGGTAGAGAAGGCTTTGTGCCGGCCGGCAGCAGAGGGCACCCTCAGGAGGGCAGTGAGGATGAACACGTAGGACAGGAAGATGAGCAGCAGTGGGGGCAGTGTCACAACAGCTGAAGACACCGTTAATATCAGTGCATTGAGAGAGATGTCCCCACAGGCTAGTTTCAGCACTGCCAAGTTCTCACAGAAGAAGGGATTGATGATATTGTGGCCACAGAAGGGGAGGCTCCAGGTGAGATTGGAATGGAGAAGGGAGTTGGCAAAGCCTTCCCCCCAGCTCAGTGCCACCATCCACATGCTCGTGTGCCAGCTCATGAGCTCTGAGTAGCAAAGCAGCTGGCAGATGGCCACGTACCAGTCATGCACCATCATGGCCAGGAGCACGCACTCCATGGAGCCCAGCGCCAGGGTAGGGTACATCTGCAGGGCACAGCCAGGGAAGGAGATGGTGCTTTGGGTTTCCAAGAAGTTGACCATTATGAGAGGCATGAAAGAGAATGTGCCACAGATGTCCATGAGGCCAGGTTGCTGAGGAAGAAGTACATGGGGGTGTGCAGGTGGGGGTCCAGCATGTTCAGCCCGATGAGGAGGGCGTTCCCCAGCACGTTCATGGAGTAGATGCCCAGGCAGAGTAAAAACAGGACCATCTCTAGGTTGTGGTGGTCGTGTAGCCCCAGCAGGGCAAAGTCTGTCACGACCGTCTGGTTTGCCCCATTCGTCTCACTCTTCATCCGTCTCATTGTCTTTCTTTTCCCATCTGCACCATGAAGGTTTGGATGAAAGCACCAGTGGGCCTGGGAGCCAAGCAACATGGATGTGTGACCTGGGGCGGGTCAGCCCTGCCTCTGGAACTCAGTTTCACCATCGGTACAATGAGAGAGTGGACTTCAGGTCTGCAAGCCAGCCCCCTCAGTTCTGTAGTTCTGGTGTAAGTTACAGGAGACAGGGTCCATTATAATCACCTAGGCTCTTCTCTCTTCTCCCCAGGCTGCCCTAGGGGAGACAAGAGAATAAATTCTTGTTTCTTGAGCTCCTTTTGAATCTGCAGTACTCTTGGTTATTAAGAGGAAGCACGTTTTCTAGGTTATGATTTCATGTGGCTGAATGATGCCCATAGGATTTCAGATTCATTCAGTTACTGAGGATTTGTTGAGTGCCTACCCTGTGCAGGGTGTTTAGGTGCTGGGCTATATCAGTAAGAAAACTATGTGGACAAGAGATGCCGCATTTGTAACAAGCGCTGCTCCTCTTTCTCAAATTAAGTGGGATGAGCTTGGGAAGGCACGTGGGTGATGAGTGATGGTCACCTCATTCCTTTGGGCATAAAGGTTGAACATTTCTACTGCATAGGGTGGCCAAGGGCTGTGGGAGGAAGAAGGGAGCAGGCAACTGTGCAGGGGGCAGGTGGGAGACAAGGAGAGAGGAGCTGGGCTCTGAAGAGAAGAAGCATCCCCCTAGTGGGGAGTAGAGGGAGGACAAGCCTTCAAAAGGGAACTTCTTGGGCAAAGGTATAGCTCTGGGGACAGACATGGTTTATTGAGGAAGAGTAAGCTCACCGGCTGATATGAACGATAGATGCAATTCCACAGGAAGAATGAGAGGGAGGGAACCATTGCTGAACGACAGAGAGGACCCTCAGGTGTCTTTTCAGGACTTATTCAGGTGTCTCTCCTTAAGATCAGAGACCATGAATTGAATTTTAAAAGAATATACAAGAACATACTTATCCCAATAGAGTCACTGGTCACAATATTTAACTCTCGACATAGAAGAAAATTGAGTCTCCTCTTGGCCTCCATATAGCTTTTTAGAATAAATGATATTGACAATAATATTTCACAGGAGGGAAATGCAGGTTCTAATCTGGCAGAGGTGTCCTGGGTCACTGACCCACTCTATAAGGGGAAGGTGGGAAGCGGCCACATCTTTGCCCAGGAGCCTCAATGTCTCTTCTGAGGTGGGCTCAGCCCCTTGGGAAATGCCAGTGTCTGGAGGGAGCCAAGTGTCAAGTGTCAGATGGACAGCTGTCTTGTGGCCCAGGTGACCCCCTGCTCTTAGGGATAAATAGGAGCTGATAGTGAACTTCCCTCCCTCCATCTCTTCACTCCTTGATGGACGTGAGGCCAGTGCCCCATGACAACATTAGAGTCCTCTCAGTCCTTCAGCAATGGTTCCCTCCCTCTCATTCTTCCTGTAGAATTGCATCTATCGTTCATATCAGCCGGTGAGCTTACTCTTCCTAAATAAACCATGTCTGTCCCCAGAGCTATAACTTTGCCCAAGAAGTTCCATTTTGAAGGCTTGTCCTCCCTCTCCTCCCCACTAGGGGGATGCTTCTTGTCCTCTTCAGAGCCCCGCTCCTCTCTCCTCGTCTCCCACCTGCCCCCTGCACAGTTGCCTGCTCCCTTCTTCCTCCCACAGCCCTTGGCCACCCTCCGTGTTCTTATGTTGCACACCTGTCTCCTCTGTCACACCTGAGAGCAGACTCTGTCTACTTCGTCCAGGCGCCTCATACTGTGAATGCTTCCAAGGCCAGTCAGTCAACAGATCGTCAGTTCAAAAACCCAGCACTGCTTCACAGCTTCATAACTAAGTATGCTGCTACTGCTGCTAAGTCGCTTCAGTCGTGTCCGACTCTGTGGGACCCCATAGACGGCAGCCCACGAGGCTCCCCCATCCCTGGGATTTTCCAGGGAAGAACATTGGAGTGGGTTGCCATTGCCTTCTCCAATGCAGGAAAGTGAAAAGTGAAAGTGAAGTCGCTGAGTCTTGTCTGACTCTTAGCAATCCCATGGACTGCAGCCCACCAGGCTCCTCCGTCCATGGGATTTTCCAGGCAAGAGTACTGGATTGGGATGCCATTGCCTTCTCTGATAATTAAGAATAGCTCTGCAATATCGACCAAGTCACTTGGCCTGTGAGACTCAATTTCCTCTTGAAAAGTGGGGATTCTGTGTAGTCCAGATGAGACTCACATTAAAAAGTACCAGTAAATCACCTAGCGGCAAGGCTTCAGGTCAGAGACTGTGCCTTCAACCATGGCACCTGCTGGATCTGTGCTCCCCTCCTCCCAGACAAGACCTCCAGCATCTGTCAGGACTCCCTCTCTCCCCAGAGCTTGTGCTGGTTCTCCCTCCTCCAGCCTAAATCAGGGTGATATTGTTAAGGAAGTTTCTGGATCATATGGGGTAGGTGATTAATCTGGGTCAGTCATTGACCATAAATCTTACCCATGCAAACACTTGAAGGTAGGGATTCTTTTGCTGAAGTTTGGCAAACAGGTGAATAACTGCCTGAGTGTGATGGCTTATTAAGTCGCACATCCAGGATATTAATATGGTGCACCTACTATGCACTGAGTGCTGGCGACACAGCAGAGGCTTATGTGCCTTCTTCCCTCGCAGTGTTTGCAGGCACCCCCTTTTTCTTCAGGTGACCTTGATCCTATTCCCTCCTCTCACTTGGCTTTAGAAACATCTAGATTCTCTTTGAGTCTCGAATGTAAAGACAGAGTAAAACTTGAGGTCTGGAAAGCAGAAGTTAAAAGGGCAGGTCTCTCCTAGGTTATGACTTCATGTGGCTGGATTAAGTCCACAGCTTCATTTCAGATTCAAGTATAAGGCCTTTGTCTATGTCCAAGAGTCCTGATAACCTCCAATTCTGACACTGGACACAGGAGTGGGGGTGTTTCCAGGCAAGTAAATGGTAGGAAACCACCTAACTCTGCATTTCTCTCCCCAAACTTATCTCCATCAGAGACCAAGTGGGAATGGCATGGACATCGGAGGGCTTTGTCATCAGGCTCTGGCCTCCCCTCAACCCGCCTCACCTCCTGTACCTTCAGCATGCCTCCCCACCTCAGCAGACCACACTCTCCAATGGTGGACAAACCCCACCGGCTCCTGTCCCCTCCCTCTTCTGCTTTCCTCAGGCCGGAGCACTTTCTCTCTGTACTCATCCTCCAAGGCTCAGCTCACACCCACCTCCTCCCTGGGGCTGACCTTCGTTGAGTTTCTCCTCGTGTGAAATGGAATTATCCAGTGTGGTTTCTTAGACTCTGTACCATCCCTGAAATATTCCCTCATCTTTCTAGCAACTTCCAACCCAGGTAAATATCATGTCAGTTTCATCGGCTGGTGAATCTAGTTTGAACCGTTTCATTCTGATTTTAAGCTTCAGACATGATTTTATTTTATTTTTTTTGTTTATTTTTTTAATTTAATTTTATTTAACTTTACAATATTATATTGGTTTTGCCATATATCAAAATGAGTCCGCCACAGGTATACATGTGTTCCCCATCCTGAACCCTCCTCCCTCCTCCCTCCCCATACCATCCCTCTGGGCCGTCCCAGTGCACCAGCCCCAAGCATCCAGTATCGTGCATCGAACCTGGAGTGGCGACTCGTTTCATATATGATATTATACATATTTCAATGCCATTCTCCCAAATCATCCCACCCTCTCCCTCTCCCACAGAGTCCAAAAGACTGTTCTATACACCAGTGTCTTTTTTGCTGTCTCGTACACAGGGTTATTGTTACCATCTTTCTAAATTCCATATATATGCGTTAGTATAGTGTATTGGTGTTTTTACTTCTGGGATACTTCACTCTGTATAATAGGCTCCAGTTTCATCCACCTCATTAGAACTGATTCAAATGTATTCTTTTTAATGGCTGAGTAATACTCCATTGTGTATACGTACCACAGCTTTCTTATCCATTCATCTGCTGATGGACATCTAGGTTGCTTCCATGTCCTGGCTATTATAAACAGTGCTGCGATGAACATTGAGGTACACGTGTCTCTTTCCCTTCTGGTTTCCTCAGTGTGTATGCCCAGCAGTGGGATCGCTGGATCATAAGGCAGTTCTATTTCCAGTTTTTTAAGGAATCTCCACACTGTTATCCATAGTGGCTGTACTGGTTTGCATTCCCACCAACAGTGTAAGAGGGTTCCCTTTTCTCCACACCCTCTCCAGCATTTATTGCTTGTAGACTTTTGGATCGCAGCCATTCTGACTGGTGTGAAATGGTATCTCATAGTGGTTTGGATTTGCATTTCTCTGATAATGAGTGATGTTGAGCACCTTTTCATGTGTTTGTTAGCCATCTGTATGTTTTCTTTGGAGATATGTCTATTTAGTCCTTTGGCCCATTTTTTGATTGGGTCATTTATTTTTCTGGATTTGAGCTGTAGGAGTTGCTTATATATTTTTGAGATTAGTTGTTTGTCAGTTGCTTCATTTGCTATTATTTTCTCCCATTCTGAACAGACATGATTTTAAAAGGAAGTTGAGGAGCACAAGAAGAAGCTCCTGTTAGAATGACCCAGAAGTTCCCGCATCTGGATTCCCACATCACTCCACACTGTAACAGCAGAGCCGATGAATGTGGGCTTTGGAGTCAGACCGCCAAGCCAAAGTCTGAGACCTGCCACTTGCTAATGGCTTTCTCAGTCTCAGCCTCCTTACCTGTAGGGATAAGAATAGTATTTCCTTGTGGGGGAATTTGAGGATTCAGTGAAAGGCGTTTGCACGGACGTTTGCACAGGGTAAGTATTCAGCAAGTGGTAGTGGTATTGTAGTATCACTTTGTTCCCTTCTCCAAGCAGGTATTCTGGTTTCTGTATGATTAAAAAGATTTCATGAGAATAGTCAACATGCTAGATGGATTTTCCTTGCCTCCTACCTGTTGTCCAGTGACATTAGGGCAGGCAGGTGGCTGGAGAAGCTGCCAGGTGAGGTGATCTGAGGCTTGGGAGAGCAGGGGGAGGGAGTGCTGAGTTCATTACCAGCAGACACACTGTGCTGGGGTGGGCCAGGATCGAGGCCCCGAGCTCCCGAGGCTCAGCCTCCTTGTCCCCTGCCATGTAGGCCTCTCTCCTGCTCCCTGCCTTCCGGGACTCGTATTCCCTGCCCAATTTAAAGTTCAGACTCTGCAATGACATAAATTTGCAGACTTGGCACAATGTGGCTTCAAAGACTCCAGGTTCCCTGTGCTGCCCCAGGAGGGCCTGGCTGGGTGAGGTGGGCACAGGAGAGACACTGGACAGGAATCTGAAGACTGGGTCTCACTGCAGCCCTGCTCCTTGGACCTGAATCTTGTGGGCTATGAAGTGGGGTGTCCCCTGGCAGTTTTGTGGGAACCTGTGCTCATGAAAGGTTGTTGTTATAGTTCAGCCTCTAAGTTGTGTCTGACTCTTTTTGTGAGTTTTGTGACCCTGTGGACTGTAGTGCACCAGGCTACTCTGTCCATGGGTTTTCCTACACAGAAATACTGGAGTTGCCATTCCCTTCTCCAGGGGATCTTCCACCCAAGAATCGAAACTGTATCTCCTGCACTGGCAGGCAGGTTCTTGACCACTGAGCCACCAGGGAAGGTTAAGGAAAGGGAATTGCTGTACAGGGTGAGGCCCTGGGCCCCTGTGACGGATGTGAAGTCAGTGATCGCGCTGGGTGTGTGAGTTTCTGCAGGTTCCCTTTCATGTTTCCCTTCCCGTGCCTTTCTCTTTCCTTCACAAGAAACGATGACAACTTGACAGAGCTTAGGACTAAAAACAGCCTTAAATAATGCGGCAGCAATTGCACATTTTCTGAATAAACTGTGATATTTCTCTGGAAATATCTTTTTGTCAAGAACACAGGTCGAAATAAAACACTGGAACACTGTCACCGCTTGTTTTCTAACTGCTGAGGAACGGGACCATCTTGCCACTCCGTGGATGCCCACAGACAAGCTCCCTCCAGCCCTCCTGCCACCTCCAGCCTACTCTTGTCTTCCTTATCTCTCAGGGCGTCTCTCAGGGTGATACGATATCCACCCAGAAAACCCAGAAGCTCAAGCATCAATCCATAGTCTCCTCCTTTCTCAGCCATCTCTGCCTTCAGCCCGATGTCCCCAGGACATCAGCTCCAGGCTGTCTTCCTGACCACCCACATGGCTCAGGCCCCATCCCCGCTTCCTCACTTCCTGTCCTCGGGCGTGGGCGCTTCTGCTCTGTGCTCTATCTGGAGCCACATGATCTTCCATTTCTCAAAAATAATACTATCTTTTAAGTTCTAACTCATGTTCATTTTAGAAGTATTGAACAAGGTTGGAAAGAATAATTAAGAAGGCAATATTAATCTGTAAATCCATCACCTTTAGGAAACAATTGTAAGTTAATATTTTGTCCTAATTTTCCAGGAATTTCTTTATACATACTTATCCATATATCCTTAAGAAAATATCATTTAAAAATTGAGATTATATTGAGTACAAAGCTACTTGTTCTACCTTTTTTATGTTAATTACAGTGTGAGCATTTTCCATCATCAATTATTCTTCAAAAAATAAGATTTACAATGGCTGGGTCACAGTCCATCATTGGGCTCCACCAGAATTTACTTACACATTCTGCACCAGTTAGACATTATGAGTCTTAGAATTTTTTGTTACCAAAAATACCTCTGTGATTAATGACATATAGATAGATAAATAGACAAATCTTTGTACCTGTAACAATTTTCTCTGAGTAATTCTTAAAACTAGAGGTGTTGGGTCAAAGGGTGTGAAGTTTTCATGTCTCTTAACTGATACCCAAACTTACTTGGCAGGAAGTTCATACAAATTTATTCACACCCTCCCCAGCTGTGTATGATATTACCTGCTTCACCGCACTATAGTTAGCGATATATGTTAGAAAAGTTCTTTGCCAGTTTCATGGGTGAAGTATGGTGTCTAATCAGTGACCCTGCTAAAAGGAAGTGTGATTGTAAACTCCCGTCCCCACAGCATAAAGTCCAAACTCCTGTCATGGCATCAAAGGCCTAGCAGAACATCTCTGCAGAAGCTTCGCCCGGGCTTGGTCAGCTGTGGGCTGCGGGCTGTGCTGCTCTCCTCTGTGCCTCTGTTCTGACCAGCAGAGGAAGCAGGAAGACAGACTGGAGGGTACCTGAGGGCTCAGACAAGCACTGTGCTTACCTACAGGGCGCAGGAGAGCTGGCCTGCTGCTCAGCGGCTGAGCTCTCCCATCACACAAGATGGTACCACTGAGGCCAGAGGGGGCAGGGAATGGAGATGCTGTCAAGCCTGAGTCCGTTTCCTCTGTGTGTTCAAACCTGGGAAGAGGCCGAGCTCCAGGAAGAGGTGGAAATGGCAGGGTCTTAGTAGGTGGGTTGAAGACAGGTGAAGCAGAGTCTCCCCAAGGCCACATGAAGCCTGGACGCTCGGCAGGGAGGCAGTGGAGCGGCTGCTGCTAAAGCGACAGAGGAAGCCAGACCCTCAGCTGCTCCGGTGACCAGTGTCCCAGGGCCTGGGCTGGGCTGGAAATCGTGGAGGCTGGGCCTTGGCACTGCCTCTGCTGTGAGCTCCCCAGGCGCTAGACTGTGCCTGTCATCTGTGAACTTCATCTCAGCTCTGCTCAGATTTGGGGAGGACCCCAGGCTCTGCCCTACATTGATGTATTTTCTGTTTATTTGAGAAACCGGTGTGGGCTTGGGGTTGGGCAGGGCCAGACCTTGGGACAGAGTGAAATCCCGTATTACTGGCTCTTAGAGCAACACTGAAATAAAGCAGGTGGATCACAGTGAGAGGTGCAGAGTGGGGAGGCTTCCTGGAGGAGGTGTCATTCAAGATGGGCCTTGAGGTGGGAGAGGGGTAAATCAGGAGTTGGGGATTAACAGATTTACAGTACTCTATATAAAATAGGAAAACAACAAGGACCTCATGTGTAGCTTAGAGAATTTCATTTTAAAAATAAAAAGATGGGCCTCGAGGATCAGGCAGTCCTTTTACACATGTAGCTGTGTGCTGGGTGGGAGCTGCCTTGTGGGAAGAACCAAGAAGGGCACAGAGCCGGGCATTACTGTGCGCAACTTTTGCCGGGTTGGTGTGTGCAGTTGACAGGAGGGAATCTGTGGGGCACAGGGCGGGGAAGGGGATTGGTCATGACCAGCAGTGCCAGGCTACAGGGGTCTGGAATGCCCCCAGTGAAGCCCTTTCATTTCATCCTGAGAGCTCTGGGAGCCATTCAGGGGTTTCAGCCAAGAGAATCATGATCAAATAGACTTTTCCGAAATAACCCTTTGGATGACCCTTGGAGGATACATTGAGAGAAACAAGACTGAAATTTTGAGGACAGCAGGGAGGCTGATGGGAAGACGCGGGGACTAATGCTGAGAGCTGGCCCAGGGCTCTTGCCTGGGGAAGGAACAAAGGCGGAATTGTGAGCTCAGATCTGTGGCAGGAATAGTGGGAGGTGGTGCTGCCTTTCTGGGTTGAAGATTCCAGACCCCCAACCCTGTGCCCTATCCATCCTCTCTGTAGGCGAAGGCAGACCTGAGCTGCTAACCTGCAGGAGCCCTGGCCTCCCTCACCTGGAGGTCTGTATCCTGCCCCACACCTTCCTGGCAGCCTCCTTCACCTCCTTGTTCCTCAGGCTGTAGATGACGGGGTTCAGCATGGGTGTGACCACAGCATAGAGGACCGTGAAGACCTCGTCAGAGATATGGGCCTCCTTGCTCTTGGGTTTCATGTACATGAAGATGACAGTCCCATAGAAAAGCATCACCACGGCCAGGTGTGCTGAGCAAGTAGAGAAGGCTTTGCGGCGCCTGGCGGCTGAGGGTACCCTCAGGGTGGTGGCCAGGATAAGCGTGTAGGACAGGCAGATGAAGGCCAGGGGCACGGGCAGCAGCAAGATGGCACCCACCAGCAGGAAGACCTCACTGATGGACGTGTCACCACAGGCCAGCTTCAGGACTGCCAGGATCTCGCAGGCGAAGTGACTGACCACACGGTGGCCGCAGAAGGGCAGCCTCATGGCGATGACTGTCTCAGTCACTGACTTGCAGAGACCAAGGACCCAGGCGGTTCCCGCCAGCAACCAGCAGAGCCGGTGGCTCATCAGCACGGGGTACCTAAGTGGCCGGCAGATGGCCAGGTAGCGATCATAGGCCATGATGGTGAGCAGCAGACACTCTGTGGAGCCTGTAGACAGACCCAGACACATCTGGAGTGCACAGCCAAGAAAGGAGATGGTCTTCTGGGCTGACAGGAGGTGGACAAGCATCAGGGGCACAAAAGTGGACGTGTAGCAGATGTCCAGGATGGAGAGATTGCCCAGGAAGAAGTACATGGGTGTGTGCAGGTGGGCATCCAGCACGCTGACCGCCACGATGCCTGTGTTCCCCAGCAGGGTCACCAGGTACATGGCTGAGCACAGAGGGAAGAGCAGGTGCTCCAGGGCAGGGTAACCTGAAAATCCTTTCAGGAAGAACTCAGACACCTCTGTGCTGTTGACTGGCTCCATATCACAGAGCTCTGGAGGGACGCACGGCTAGGAGGCAGGGGAAGAGGGTGCAGGGTTTATGGGTGAAGCGTATTGCTAGGGCCTTTTTGATCCCTGACACACTTTCTCTCTGAAACTCTGGGCAGTCCCCATACTTCTTCCAATCTTCAATAGATCCACGTGAAAAATGAGGAATGAGGTGGGTCAGAATTTCTCTAAGAGAGTGTTAATGGAAATGTGGGCAATCTGAAAAAGCAATTTGAAACAATGTTGGATTAATCAAAAGCAAAGAATTTACTGTGGAACTTCTCAGAGTCGTTAACACACCACTGTGATTGGTGACTTTCTGAAAGTGATGCAGAGAGTAGGTAGTTCCCAAACTTATTTGACCATAGATCCTCCTTTTACAGAGCACCCATTAACCTCCTGCAAATAAGTATTCTAGCAGCACAGTTTTGGGAACAATGGGCTGGATGGAAGGTCCTCAAATCTTAGAATCACCTGTAAGGATTACATGGGAATCACCTAGAAAGTTTGTGAAAACAGAGTTTCTATCTTATTCAGTCTGAGTGATGCTGTTCTGTTTGTTAGGGCACCACACTTTGAGAATTACTGGGCTAGATGGTCTCTGAGGGTCCTCCTGGCTTTCAGGAAGTCTTGAGTTGTATCATACTGTTCCCACGGATGAAGATGCCTGTCTCATTTATCCCCCAGCCTGCAAAACTCTGATTTACCTCTGCAGTCAGCTCTGGTCTCCATGCATGAAGCACATGTGCTTTGTATTGGAGGGGCTCCTGGCCTCTGAGCCTATTAGGGGCTCGTCCATAAATCCTGTGAGCCCATAAATCCTGCTCATCAGCTACTGTGGATTGACCTTCAGAATTCATCCTCATCATATTCATTGGAAGGACTGATGCTGAAACTGAAGCACCAATACTTCGACCACCTGATGCAAAGAGCTGACTCATTAGAAAAGATCCTCATTCTGGGAAAGATTGAAGGTGGGAGGAGAAGGGGAAGACAGAGGATGAGATGGTTGGATGGCACCACTGACTCAAGAGACATGAATTTGAGCAAGCTCTGGGATTTGATGATGGACACGGAAGCCTGGCATGCTGCAGTTCATAGGGTCGCAAAGAGTTGGACACGACTGAGCAACTGAACTGACTACTGATGTGCTTTTGAGTGAAAGTTTGATGGACCTTTCAGCCTGCCTCCTGTTTTCTCTTAACCTGAGCCAGGGCTCCTTGGGCTTCATGAACTCCTAGGCATCAAATTGCAATAAGCTCTGAGAGATTAATCCATTGGAGCTCCCACTGTACAGGTAGGGAAACTGAGGCTGAACAGCAGGTTCCTGGCAAGATGAGTCTAGAATCCTGTTCTAACAGCAAGACAGCTGCACTGAGCTCATAGCAGATGTTTGCTTCTGTTAAACCCCAAATATTGGTTGGTCTTTCATCACCCTAGATGGACATCTTTCTCCTAAGTGTCTCCCCCTACTCCCAATCTTCTCACCAGCTAAGGAGCAGGACTTAAACATTCCCTCGTGTTTCGGGCTCTTGGAACCCGTGGGACACACTGTCTAAGCCTGGTCTGGGCTGGGCACCAGTCCTCTCAATGCCACCCTTGCGGGAGACAGTTTCCTTCTGTTAGTCCTACCATGTTTATTGCTTTCAGAATCGAGAAGGGATTGAGTTCCTGTCACACCCCAGACAGGGTGCTAGGCATTAGCGGAAGGAATGAGAACACATGTGCTTCCAGGCCAGGAAGCCTCAACCATTCCCTGATAATAATCCTCTCCAGTTCCTAGCTGAGCCTCATCCTGCTTTTCTTGGCATGCCTCTAGTGACGGGAAGGTTACTCCCTTAGACACACTTTTCTTTTTGCTGTCAGGCCACTCGGCGCGTCACGAAATCCTTCCTAATGTGGACTCTCTCTGGGTCTCCCTGGGCCTCCACCACCAAGTCAAGCCCATGCTGGGGCCGTTGTGTACTATGCCATCACATGCACAGATGCGGGGTCCTGAGCTTTGCGTGCTGCCTCAGGGCGGAGGGGCCTTATGCAGCAAAGAGAGCACTGGCCTTCCCTGGGATGTCAGATAGAAGGCTGCTCAGCCTTCTGTCCTGGACTGTCGGCCAAGAAGATCTGGGAGGAGGGAGGTGGATGCAGGCTGTGGGACTCTGCTTCCCTGAGCTGGGCCAGGGAGCTTCGTTTGCAGAGCCCACAGTGTCTTTCAGCGTATCTTCTGGCCAAATGCTATGTGAAAACCAGTTCAAGTGCCACTTCTCCTGGGAAGCCTCCCTTTATCCTCTCCCAGCCCAACTGAACCCTCTGTCCTGTATGCATCACGGCCGAGTGTGTGCACCTGGAGGATGGTGCTCACCTTTCTCACTGGCTTCCAGCCTGTTGCTTAGCCCCACCAGCATGCAGGGAGCTCTCCCTCTCCCCTCCTCACCCAGATTCTGAAGGCCAAGCTGAAGCCCCTAGCCTGGCCACAGCCAACTTTTTCCTGTCCCATTGCCACTTCCTGAGGCTAAGACACATTGGGAATGAGCAGCTGGCTGCTCAATCCGAGTGGCTCCTAGCCTGGATGACACCTGTCTGAACTGGGAGGGGGCTTGCAGATCAGCAAGACCACCCCTTGGTATGTATGGGAGAAATGAAACTCAAAGAAGGAAGGGGCTTGCCCAGTGCTGCACAGTGAGTTAGAGGGGAAACCAGGGCTGCAGGAGTTCCCTGGGGCTCCTGATCCCAGCCCTTTCCTCTGCCCCATGTCACCATTTTTTTACTTACCTTCAGCCTCTTCCAGATCCATGTGCCTTGTTTCCTGGAAGATGCTTCTGAGACCAGGAACCTTCACTGGCTGTAATCAGGAGAAAACAGGTCCAAGAAGCAGGTCTGAGCCTCCTCTATCCAGGGAACCTCAGTGGTCAGGACCCAGAGTTTCACATTACGGGAGCTTTCCAAACTAAGAAGACACACCTAGGCTGTCGTAGAGTTTAGTGAAGTGTTTGCAATGTGATACAGTGAAGTGGAGCTCTTAGAATTTGGGAGAAGTAGACCAAGCACTTAGAATGCAGTGCATTCTCTGCAATGTGTCAGGGTTGGTAGAACTAGGAGATTCTGGTGGGCTAAAGGCTGAGCAGGGTGCCCCGTGGTTCACTGTCAGCAGCCAGGGACTGCCCGCCCAATCAGCTCCCAGCCCCATGCTGGCTGACAGCCTCCTGGGGAGCAGGGACCTTTCAAAACTCCCTGCACCAGGCAACCGCACCATCCCCAAGGCAATTTAGAGGCAGAAGGGGAAATTCACCCAGCTTAGAAACTTTGGGGTACTTCAGGGATGATGTCCCAAAGACCCAATTACACAGAGTCTACTTAGAGATCTTAATTGGTGTACAAAAGTTGGGGGAGGTGGCTCAGGGCCAGGAATCCACCCTCACAGGTCAGTCCTCAGTGTGGGCCATGAACGTGTACAGGATCAATAAATGAATGGATGGATGGATGCACAATTAAGTCAATGTATAGGCCACTCTTGGTGAATACATTTAAAGACATTGGGGTGACTGAATGAACAATTGATAGGCAGTTTCACCTTTAAGGGAAACTCTGTCCCCATTAACAGCCACACTCCATTTCCACTCAAGTTTCTTCTGGCCCTCAGTTCAGTTCAGTCGCTCAGTCGTGTCTGACTCTTTGCGAGCCCATGAATCACAGCATGCCAGGCCTCCCTGTCCATCACCAACTCCTGGAGTTCACTCAAACTCATGTCCATTCATTGGTGATGCCATCCAACCATCTCATCCTCTGTCTTCCCCTTCTCCTCCTGCCTCCAACCTTTCCCAGCATCAGCATCTTTCCCAATGAGTCAGTTCTTCGCATCAGGTGGCTAAAATATTGGAGCTTCAGGTTCAGCATCAGTCCTTCCAATGAATATTCAGGATTGATTGCCTTTCGGATTGATTGGTTTGATCTCCTTGCTGTCCAAGGGACTCTCAAAAGTCTTCTCCAACACCACAGTTCAAAAGCATCAATTCTTTGGTGCTCAGCTTTCTTTATGGCACAACTCTCACATCCATACACGACTACTGGAAAAACCACAGCTTGGCTAGACAAACCTTTGTCGGCAAAGTAATGTGTCTGCTTTGGAATATGCTGTCTAGGTTTGTCATAGTTTTTCTTCCAAGTCGCCAAGTGTCTTTGAATTTCATGGCTGTGGTCAGCATATACAGTGATTTTTGGAGCCCAAGAAAATAGTCTGTCACTGATTCCATTGTTTCCTCATCTGTTTGCCATGAAGTGATTGGACTGGATGCCATGATCTTTGTTTTTTGAATGTTGAGTTTTAAACCAGCTTTTTTGCTCTCCTCTTTCACCTTCATCAAGAGGCTCTTTAGTTCCTCTTCAATTTCTGCCAATAGGGTGGTGTCATCTGTGTATTTGAGTGACAGTTCAATAACCTTCTGTTGGGAAAGTTCTGTGGAGCTACAGAGACAAGCCCCTAAAGAGTCCTGCCTTCGAGGCACCCACATTGTTATGAAACATTGTGGACACAAAGCAGAAGGGCTTCAGTTCAGTTCAGTCGCTCAGTCGTGTCCCACTCTTGTGACCCCATGGACTGCAGCATGCCAGGCCTCCCTGTCCATCACCAACTCACGAAGTTTACTCAAACTCATGCCTATTGAGTTGGTGATACCATCCAACCATCTCATCCTCTGTCGTCCCCTTCTTCTCCCACCTTCAATCTTTCCCAGCATCAGGGTCTTTTCAAATGTCAGTTCTTTGCATCAGGTGGCCAAAGTATTGGAGTTTCAGCCTCAACATCAGTCAGAAGGGTTTACATAGCAAACAAACTGTGCCAACAAAGTGTGGTGGGACACAAAGGAGAGAGCCCCTTTAAAAAGCTAGGAAAGGCTGTGTTCAAGTGATGGTGTCTAAGGTGGCTTGAAAAAAAGTTCCAGATCTCCCCAGGGAACAGCATGAACAACATACAGAGATGTGGGGAGTACTGACAATGTGGAGAGGGGTTGGTGGTGTGCAGCATGGGTAGAACATCAGGCTCACAAAGCGGGGGCTGTTTTCTGGGGGCCCAAGGACTCAGCTGAAGAATGTGGTCTTCCTTCTGTGGTAAGAGGGAGGCACCATAGGTTCTTGGGTGGTGAATCAGCCAGGATGTGGCCAAAGTAGCAGGACCAGTGTGTGATGTAAGGCTTTGTTGTGGAGAACAGAGCTGTCATTTGTGGGAGCTGCAGGAGAAGCCTGTGCCATGCTCGGCCTCTGCGCTTGGTGTCGCGTCTGAAGCTGTGCTCCGGTGGGTATGGGGCAGGTGGGGACAGACCAGCGCTCAAGAGGACACGGTGGAACCCATGTCAGGCCCTCATTGTCTTGGATTCAGTGACACTGGTGACCCACAGGAAGACCTGGCACTCTCTGATTGGAGCTCCCTTCGCTCGGGCCTCAGAGCAGCTGCAGGTGGCCTGGCAGGAGCCCGAGGGGCTACACTGACAGCAAGTGAGGGCTCCACCACCTCAGCACGGCCTTGCCTCTGCCTTTCCATCTCTTCCAGATTCTCTCGTGCTCAACCTGAACCCAGAACCTGAGAGCAGAGTAAGCTCTTGGAGGGCCGGTGGAAACCTAGCTGGATACTCCAGTCCAGAGTCACACAAGCCAGCTAACCAGGGCTCCCTGGGGTGATTAACCTGGAAGCAGCCAGTGAGGCACAGCTGGCCAGAGAATGGAAGCTCTAGAACTCTCTAGTAGCTCCTGGGTTGACGGTAGGGTAGTGGCATTGTCACCAGGCTCTTCAGGATTCCTTAGTCTTACCCGTCCCTCCAGAAATGGGGTAGGTGGGCATCCCCAGGCCTTGGTGTCCACTCTGGCCTGTGCCCTGAATGATTGGCCAAGGAGGTAGAAGTAGAAGTAACAGGTAATTTCTGAGTGGAAGCTGAAAGAATCCACACAGGCTTTGTCATCTTCTCTTCTTCTTTTATCATTTGACCAGTAGTGTGCATAAGGCAGATGCTTTATCATCTTGAGGCCCACAGGATGAAAAAGATGAAGTTGATCCCCCGTCCAAAATCTGATGGACTTGGAGAGTGAGCAAGTGCACTGGGATGACCCAGAGGGAGAGTATGGGGAGGGAGGAGGGAGGAGGGTTCAGGATGGGGAAAACAGGTATACCTGTGGCGGATTCATTTCGATAATTGGCAAAACTAATACAATATTGTAAAGTTTAAACATAAAATAAAATTAAAAAAAATAAAATAAAATTAAGCAGAGAGAAAAAGAAAAGAAATAAAAAAAAAGAACCTTTGTGTTTTTAAGCCTCTGCAATTTTGAAGTCACGCCACAGTATAACTAGTTCCCCAGGTGGTGCTAGTGGTAAAGAATCCCCCTGCCAATACAGGAGACATAAGAGACCTTGGTTCGATACCTGGGTCGGGAAGATCCCCTGGAAGAGGACCTCGCAACCCACTCGAGTATTCTTGCCTGGAGAATACCATGGACCTTTAAAGAAGCCTGGAAGACTAGAGTCCATAGGTTCCCAAAGATTTGGACAGGACTAAAGTGACTCAGCACACACACACCTGCCTGATGGACTTGAGAACAACAGGAGAGCGGGCCATCTTCCTGGAGAGGAGGTCTCCTCTCAGCAGAGCTATGGCAGCAGCTTTCATCTCTGCATTCCTTAGGCTGTAGATGATGGGGTTCAGCGATGGGGTCACGACCCCATAGAACAATGCAAGAAACTTATCCAAGTAGAGGTCCTTGGCCTTGGGCTTGAAGTACATGAAGGAGATAGTCCCATAGAAATCACCACCACTGTGAGGTGGGCAGAGCAGGTAGAGAAGGCTTTGTGCCGGCCGGCAGCAGAGGGCACCCTCAGGATGGCAGTGAGGATGAACACGTACGACAGGATGATGAGCAGCAGTGGGGGCAGTGTCACAATAGCTGAAGACACCGTTAATATCAGTGCATTGAGAGAGATGTCCCCACAGGCGAGTTTCAGCACTGCCAAGATCTCACAGAAGTGGTTGATGATATTGTGGCCACAGAAGGGGAGGCTCCAGGTGAGATTGGAATGGAGAAGGGAGTTGGCAAAGCCTGCCCCCCAGCTCAGCACCACCATCCACATGCTCGTGTGCCAGCTCATGAGCTCTGAGTAGCGAAGCGGCTGGCAGATGGCCACGGACCGGTCACACGCCATCATGGCCAGGAGCACGCACTCCGTGGAGCCTAGTGCCTGGGTCAGGTACATCTGCAGGGTACAGCCAGAGAAGGAGATGGTGCTCTGGGTTTCCAGGAAGTTGACCAGCATGAGAGGCACGAAGGAGGATGTGCCAGAGATGTCCATGAGGGCGAGGTTGCTGAGGAAGAAGTACATGGGGGTGTGCAGGCGGGAGTCCAGCATGTTCAGCCCGATGAGGAGGGCATTCCCCAGCACGTTCACAGAGTAGATGCCCAGGCAGAGCACAAACAGGACCATCTCTAGGTTGTGGTGGTCGTGTAGCCCCAGCAGGACAAACTCTGTCATGACCGTCTGGTTTGCCCCACTCATCTCAGTCTCCATCCATCTCATTTCACTCTTTTCCTATCTGCACCATGAAGGTGTTGGATTAATCACCAGTGGGCCTGGGAGCCAAGTAACGTGGATGTGTGACCTGGGGCGGGTCAGCCCTGCCTCTGGAACTCAGTTTCACCATCGGTACAATGAGAGAGTGGACTTCAGGTCTGCAAGCCAGCCCCCTCAGTTCTGTAGTTCTGGTGTAACTTACAGGAGATGGTGGTCCATTCTTATCTCCTAAGCTCTTCTCTCTTCTCCCCAGGCTGACCTAGGGGAGACAAGAGAATACATTTTTGTTTCTTGAGCTCCTTTTAAATCTGCAGTGCTCTTGGTTATTAAGAGGAAGCACGTTTTCTAGGTTATGACTTCATGTGGTTGAATGATGCCCACAGGATTTCAGATTCATTCAGTTACTGAGAATTTGTTGAGTGCCTACCCTGTGCAGGGTGTTTAGGTGCTGGGCTATATCAGTAAGAAAACTATGTGGACAAGAGATGCTGCATTTGTAACAAGTGCTGCTCCTCTTTCTCAAATTAAGTGGGATGAGCTTGGGAAGGCACGTGGGTGATGAGTGATGGTCACCTCATTCCTTTGGGCATAAAGGTTGAACATTTCTACTGCAAAAGATGTACAGCCTTATGCAGGTGTCTCTCCTTAAGATCACAGACCATGAATTGATTTTTAAAAGAATATACAAGAACATACTTATCCCAATAGAGCCACTGATCACAACATTTAACTCTGGTCATAAAAGCCAGTTGAGTATCTTCTTGGCCTCCATATAGCTTTTTAGAATAAATGATATTGACAATAATATTACACAGGAGGGAAAGGTAGGTTCTAATCTGGCAGAGGTGTCCTGGGTCACTGACCCACTCTATAAAGGGAGGGTGGGAAGCTGCCACAGTCTTTGCCCAGGAGCCTCCATGTCTCTTCTGAGGTGGGCTCAGCCCCTTGGGAAATGCCAGTGTCTGGAGGGAGCCAAGTGTCAAGTGTCAGATGGAAAGCTGTCTTGTGGCCCAGGTGACCCCCTGCTCTTAGGGATAAATAGGAGCTGATAGTGAACTTCCCTCCCTCCATCTCTTCACTCCTTGATGGACGTGAGGCCAATGTCCTATGACAACATTAGAGTCCTCTCTGTCCTTCAGCAATGGTTCCCTCCCTCTCATTCTTCCTGTAGAATTGCATCTATCGTTCAAATCAGCCGGTGAGCTTAACTCTTCCTAAATAAACCATGTCTGTCCCCAGAGCCATAACTTTGCCCAAGAAGTTCCCTTTTGAAGGCTTGTCCTCCCTCTCCTCCCCACTAGGGGGATGCTTCTTGTCCTCTTCAGAGCCCAACTCCTCTCTCCTTGTCTCCCACCTGCCCCCTGCACAGTTGCCTGCTCCCTTCTTCCTCCCACAGCCCTTGGCCACCCTCCCTGTTCTTGTGCTGCACACCTGTCTCCTCTGTCACACCTGAGAGCAGCCTCTGTCTACTTCGTCCAGGCACCTCATACTGTGAATGCTTCCAAGGCCAGTCAGTCAACAGATAGTCAGCTCAAAAACCCAGCACTGCATGACAGCTTCATAACTATGTATACCTCTCCAATATTGACCAAGTCACTTGGCCTGTGAGCCCCAATTTCCTTTTGAAAAGTGGGGATTCTGTGTATCGAGATGAGACTCAATTTAAAAGTACCAGTAAATCACCTAGCGGCAAGGCTTCAGGTCAGAGAGTGAGCCTTCAACCATGGCACCTGCTGGATCTGTGCTCTCCTTCTCCCAGACAAGACCTCCAGCATCTGTCAGGACTCCCTCTCTCCCCAGAGCTTGTGCTGGTTTTCCTTCCTCCAGCCTAAATCAGGGTGATATTGTTAAGGAAGTTTCTGGATCACATGGGGTAGGTGATTAATCTGGATCAGTCATTGACCGTAAATCTTACCCATGCAAACATTTGAAGGTAGGGATTCTCTTGCTGAAGTTTGGCAAACAGGTGAATAACTGCCTGAGTGTGATGGCTTACTAATTCGCACATCCAGGATATTATTATGGAGCACCTACTATGCACTGAGTGCTGGCGACACAGCAGAGGCTTACGTGCCTTCTTCCCTCGCAGTGTTTGCAGGCATCCCCTTTCTCTTGGTGACCTTGATCCTATTCCCTCCTTTCACTTGGCTTTAGAAACATCTAGATTCTCTTTGAGTCTGGAATGTAAAGACAGAGTAAAACTTGATGTCTGGAAAGCAGAAGTTAAAAGGGCAGGTCTTTCCCAGGTTATGACTTCATGTGGCTGGATTAAGTCCACAGCTTCATTTCAGATTCAAGTATAAGACCTTTGTCTATGTCCAAGAGTCCTGATAACCTCCCATTCCGACACTGGACACAGGAGTGGGGCTGTTTCCAGGCAAGTAAATGGTAGGAAACCACCTAACTCTGCATTTCTCTCCCCAAACTTGTCTCCATCAGAGAGACTAAGTGGGAATGGCATGGACATCGGAGGGCTTTGTCATCAGGCTCTGGCCTCCCCTCAACCCCGCCTCACCTCCTGCGCCTTCGGGCATGCCTCCCCACTTCAGCAGACCACACTCCCCATTGGTGGACAAACCCCACTGGCTCCTGTCCCCTCCTTTTCCCGCTGCTTTCCTCAGGCTGGAGCACCTTTCTCTCTGTACTCATCCTCCAAGGCTCAGCTCACACCCACCTCCTCCCTGGGGCTGCCCTCTCAGATGTCTCCACAGCACTGACCATCCTGACACCGTGATGCTCACACAGTCATTAGCACGGTTTGTTGTGCGTGTCATTCTCTCTCACACAATAGACTGTGAGCCACGGAAATCACAGGGCTGTGTCCAATTTACCCCCAACCTCCCCAGCACCCCACACAGGAGCTGCCATTTCAGATCCTGAGCTTTCCTTCCGCTAAAATCCTGATCCCCGATTTCCTACCTTGAGATGACCCTCCTTCTCCTTCCCCCATGTGCACACACAGGATGTGATCACAAGGACGAGAGCTTTGGGGGTGCCATCTCCTCCATGCAAGAACAACTGCTCCCTCTCAAGAGCTAAATGAGGAGACAGGTGGGTTTCCTTGCAATTGAACCATCTGATCAGAACACATTCATGGAAATCAGGAATAGCCCATGAAGCTGTAGGCTTCCCTGTCCATTACCAACTCCTGGAGTTCACTCAAACTCATGTCCATTCATTGGTGATGCCATCCAACCATCTCATCCTCTGTCTTCCCCTTCTCCTCCTGCCTCCAACCTTTCCCAGCATCAGCATCTTTCCCAATGAGTCAGTTCTTCGCATCAGGTGGCTAAAATATTGGAGCTTCAGGTTCAGCATCAGTCCTTCCAATGAATATTCAGGATTGATTGCCTTTAGGATTGATTGGTTTGATCTCCTTGCTGTCTAAGGGACTCTCAAGAGTCTTCTCCAACACCACAGTTCAAAAGCATCAATTCTTTGGTGCTCAGCTTTCTTTATGGCACAACTCTCACATCCATACATGACTACTGGAAAAACCACAGTTTTGACTAGACAGACCTTTGTCGGCAAAGTAATGTGTCTGCTTTGTAATATGCTGTCTAGGTTTGTCATAGTTTTTCTTCCAAGTCGCCAAGTGTCTTTGAATTTCATGGCTGTGGTCAGCATATACAGTGATTTTTGGAGCCCAAGAAAATAGTCTGTCACTGATTCCATTGTTTCCTCATCTGTTTGCCATGAAGTGATTGGACTGGATGCCATGATCTTTGTTTTTTGAATGAGTTTTAAACCAGCTTTTTCGCTCTCCTCTTTCACCTTCATCAAGAGGCTCTTTAGTTCCTCTTCAATTTCTGCCAATAGGGTGGTGTCATCTGCGTATTTGAGTGACAGTTCAATAACCTTCTGTTGGGAAAGCTCTGTGGAGCTACAGAGACAAGCCCCTAAATAGTCCTGCCTTCGAGGCACCCACATTGTTATGAAACATTGTGGACACAAAGCAGAAGGGCTTCAGTTCAGTTCAGTCGCTCAGTCGTGTCCCACTCTTTGTGACCCCATGGACTGCAGCATGCCAGGCCTCCCTGTCCATCACCAACTCACGGAGTTTACTCAAACTCATGCCCATTGAGTTGGTGATACCATCCAACCATCTCATCCTCTGTCGTCCCCTTCTTCTCCCACCTTCAACCTTTCCCAGCATCAGGGTCTTTTCAAATGTCAGTTCTTTGCATCAGGTGGCCCAAGTATTGGAGTTTCAGCCTCAACATCAGTCAGAAAGATTTACATAGCAAACAAACTGTGCCAACAAAGTGTCGTGGGACACAAAGCAGAGAGCCCCTTTAAAAAGCTAGGAAAGGCTGTGTTCAAGTGATGGTGTCGAAGGTGGCTTGAAAAAAAGTTCCAGATCTCCCCAGGGAACAGCATGAACAACATACAGAGATGTGGGGAGTACTGACAATGTAGAGAGGGGTTGGTGGTGTGCAGCGTGGATAGAACATCAGGCTCACAAAGCAGGGGCTGTTTTCTGGGGGCCCAAGGACTCAGCTGAAGAATGTGGTCTTCCTTCTGTGGTAAGAAGGAGGCACCATAGGTTCTTGGGTGGTGAATCAGCCAGGATCTGGCCAAAGTAGCAGGACCAGTGTGAGTGATTAAGGCTTTGTTGTGGAGAACAGAGCTGTCATTTGTGGGAGCTGCAGGAGAAGCCTGTGCCATGCTCGGCCTCTGCGCTTGGTGTCGCGTCTGAAGCTGTGCTCCGGTGGGTATGGGGCAGGTGGGGACAGACCAGCGCTCAAGAGGACACGGTGGAACCCATGTCAGGCCCTCATTGTCTTGGGTTCAGTGACACTGGTGACCCACAGGAGGACCTGGCACTCTCTGATTGGAGCTCCCTTCGCTCAGGCCTCAGAGCAGCTGCAGGTGGCCTGGCAGGAGCCCAAGGGGCTGCACTGACAGCAAGTGAGGGCTCCACCACCTCAGCGCGGCCTTGCCTCTGCCTTTCCATCTCTTCCAGATTCTCTCGTGCTCAACCTGAACCCAGAACCTGAGAGCAGAGTCAACTCTTGGAGGGCCGGTGGAAACCTAGCTGGATACTCCAGTCCAGAGTCACACAAGCCAGCTAACCAGGGCTCCCTGGGGTGATTAACCTGGAAGCAGCCAGTGAGGCACAGCTGGCCAGAGAATGGAAGCTCTAGAAATCTCTTGTAGCTCCTGGGTTGATGGTAGGGTAGTGGCATTGTCACCAGGCTCTTCAGGATTCCTTAGTCTTACCCATCCTTCAAGAAGTGGGGTAGGTGTGCATCTCCAACCCTTGGTGTCCGCTCTGGCCTTTGCCTTGAATGATTGGCCAAGGAGGTAGAAGTGGAAGCACCAGGTCATTTCTGAGTGGGAGCTGAAAGAATCCACACAGGCTTTGTCATCTTCTCTTCTTCTTTTGCCATTTGACCAGCAGTGTGCATAAGGCAGATGCTTTATCATCTTGAGGCCCACAGGATGAAAAAGATGAAGTTGATCCCCCATCCAAAATCTGATGGACTTGGAGAGTGAGCAAGTGCACTGGGATGACCCAGAGGGAGGGTATGGGGAGGGAGGAGGGAGGAGGGTTCAGGATGGGGAACACAGGTATACCTGTGGAGGATTCATTTCGATAATTGGCAAAACTAATACAATATTGTAAAGTTTAAAAATAAAATAAAATTTAAAAAAATAATAAAATAAAATAAAATTAAGCAGAGAGGAAAAAAAAGAAAGAAAAAAAATTAAAAAAAAGAAAAAGAACCTTTTTATTTTTAAGCCTCTGCAATTTTGAAATCATGGCCACAGTATAACTAGTTCCCCAGGTGGCGCTAGTGGTAAAAAAAATCCCCCTGCCAATACAGGAGACATAAGAGACCTTGGTTCGATACCTGGGTCGGGAAGATCCCCTGGAAGAGGATCTCGCAACCCACTCGAGTATTCTTGCTTGAAGAATGCCATGGACAAAGAAGCCTGGAAGGCTAGAGTCTATAGGTTCCCAAAGATTTGGACAGGACTAAAGTGACTCAGCACACACACACCTGCCTGATGGACTTAGAGAACAACAGGAAAGCGGGCCATCTTCCTGGAGAGGAGATCTCCGCTCAGCAGCTTTCACCTCTGCATTCCTTAGGCTGTAGATGATGGGGTTCAGGGATGGGGTCACGACCCCATAGAACAATGCAAGAAGCTTATCCAAGTAGAGGTCCTTGGCTTTGGGCTTGAAGTACATGAAGGAGGTAGTCCCATAGAAAATCACCACCACTGTGAGGTGGGCAAAGCAGGTAGAGAAGGCTTTGTGCCAGCTGGCAGCAGAGGGCACCCTCAGGAGGGCAGTGAGAATGAACCCTTAGGACAGGAAGATGAGCAGCAGTGGGGGCAGTGTCACAACAGCTGAAGACACTGTTAATAGCAGTGCATTGAGACAGATGTCCCCACAGGCTAGTTTCAGCACTGCCAAGATTTCACAGAAGAAGTGGTTGATGATATTGTGGCCACAGAAGGGGAGGCTCCAGGTGAGAATGGAATGGAGAAGGGAGTTGGCAAAGCCTTCCCCCCAGCTCAGGGTTGCCATCCACATGCACATGTTCCAGCTCATGAGCTCTGAGTAGGGAAGAGGCTGGCAGATGGCCACATACCAGTCACACGCCATCATGGCCAAGAGCACGCACTCCGTGGTGCCCAGCGCCAGGGTCAGGTACATCTGCAGGGCACAGCCAGACAAGGAGATGGTGCTCTGGGTTTCCAGGAAGTTGACCATCATGAGAGGCACGAAGGAGGATGTGCCAGAGATGTCCATGAGGGCGAGGTTGCTGAGGAAGAAGTACATGGGGGTGTGCAGGCGAGGGTCCAGCATGTTCAGCCCGATGAGGAGGGTGTTCCCTAGCACGTTCACGGAGTAGATGCCCAGGCAGAGCACAAACAGGACCATCTCTAGGTTGTGGTGGTTGTGTAGCCCCAGCAGGACAAACTCTGTCACGACCGTCTGGTTTGCCCCATTCGTCTCACTCTCCATCCGTCTCATTCTCCCTCTTTTCCCATCTGCACCATGAAGGTGTTGGTTAAGCACCAATGGGCCTGGGAGCCAAGCAACATGTGTGACCTGGGGCGGGTCAGCCCCGCCTCTGGAACTCAAGTTCACCATCAGTATAATGAGAGAGTGGACGTCAGGTCTGTAAGCAAGCCCCCTCAGTTCTGTCGTTCTGGTGTAACTTACAGGAGATTGGGTCCATTCTAATCTCCTAAGCTCTTCTCTCTTCTCCCCAGGCTGACCTAGGGGAGACAAGAGAATAAATTGTTGTTTCTTGAGCTCTTTGAATCTGCAGTGTTCTTGGTTATTAAGAGGAAGCACGTTTTCTAGGTTATGACTTCATATGGCTGAATGATGCCCATAGGATTTCAGGTTCATTCACTTACTGAGGATTTGACAGTGCCTACCCTGTGCAGGGTGTTTAGGTGCTGGGCTATATCAGTAAGAAAACTAAGTGAACAAAAGATGCCACAATTATAACAAGTGCTGCTCCTCTTTCTCAAATTAAGTGGGATGAGCTTGGGAAGGCAGGTGGATGATGAGTGATGGTCACCTCATTCCTTTGGGCATAAAGGTTGAACATTTCTACTGCATAGGATGTACAAGCCTTATTCAGGTGTCTCTCATTAAGATCAGAGACCATGCATTGATTTTTAAAAGAATATACAAGAACATACTTATCCCAATAGAGCCACTGGTCACAACATTTAACTCTGGTCATAAAAGCCAGTTGAGTATCTTCTTGGCCTCCATATAGCTTTTTAGAATAAATAATGTTGACAATAATATTACAGAGGAGGGAAATTCAGGTTCTAATCTGGCAGAGGTGTCCTAGGTCACTGACCCACTCTATAAAGGAAAGGTGGGGAGCGGCCACAGTCTTTACCCAGGAGCCTCCATGTCTCTTCTGAGGTGGGCTCAGCCCCTTGGGAAATGCCAGTGTCTGGAGGGAGCCAAGTGTCAAGTGTCAGATGGAGAGCTGTCTTGTGGCCCAGGTGACCCCCTGCTCTTAGGGATAAATAGGAGCTGATAGTGAACTTCCCTCCCTCCATCTCTTCACTCCTTGATGGACGTGAGGCCAGTGCCCCATGACAACATTAGAGTCCTCTCTGTCCTTCAGCAATGGTTCCCTCCCTCTCATTCTTCCTGTAGAATTGCATCTATCGTTCCTATCAGCCAGTGAGCTTACTCTTCCTAAATAAACCATGTCTGTCCCCAGAGCTATACCTTTGCCCAAGAAGTTCCCTTTTGAAGGCTTGTCCTCCCTCTCCTCCCCACTAGGGGGATGCTTCTTGTTCTCTTCAGAGCCCAGCTCCTCTCTCCTTGTCTCCCACCTGCCCCCTGCACAGTTGCCTGCTCCCTCCTTCCTCCCACAGCACTTGGCCATCCTCCCTGTTCTTGTGCTGCACACCTGGCTCCTCTGTCACTCCTGAGAGCAGACTCTGTCTACTTTGTCCAGGCACCTCATACTGTGAATGCTTCCAAGGCCAGTCAGTCAACAGATAGTCAGTTCAAAAACCCAGCACTGCATGACAGCTTCATAACTAAGTATAGCTCTCTAATATTGACCAAGTCACTTGGCCTGTGAGCCTCAATTTCCTTTTGAAAAGTGGGGATTCTGTGTAGTCCAGATGCGACTCACATAAAAAAGTACTGGTAAATCACCTAGTGGCAAGGCTTCAGGTCAGAGAGTGAGCCTTCAACCATGGCACCCGCTGGATCTGTGCTCTCCTCCTCTCAGACAAGACCTCCAGCATCTGTCAGGACTCCCTCTCTCCCCAGAGCTTGTGCTGGTTTTCCCTCCCCCAGCCTAAATCAGGGTGATATTATGAAGGAAGTTTCTGGATCATATGGGGTAGGTGATTAATCTGGATCAGTCATTGACCGTAAATCTTACCTATGCAAACATTTGAAGGTAGGGATTCTCTTGCTGAAGTTTGGCAAACAGGTGAATAACTGCCTCAGTGTGATGGCTTATTAATTCGCACATCCAGAATATTATTATGGAGCACCTACTATGCACTGAGTGCTGGCGACACAGCAGAGGCTTATGTGCCTTCTTCCCTCGCAGTGTTTGCAGGCATCCCCTTTCTCTTGGTGACCTTGATCCTATTCCCTCCTTTCACTTGGCTTTAGAAACATCTAGATTCTCTTTGAGTCTGGAATGTAAAGACAGAGTAAAACTTGATGTCTGGAAAGCAGAAGTTAAAAGGGCAGGTCTTTCCCAGGTTATGACTTCATGTGGCTGGATTAAGTCCACAGCTTCATTTCAGATTCAAGTATAAGGCCTTTGTCTATGTCCAAGAGTCTGATAACCTCCAATTCCGACACTGGACACAGGAGTGGGGGTGTTTTCAGGCAAGTAAATGGTAGGAAACCACCTAACTCTGCATTTCTCTCCCCGAACTTGTCTCCATCAGAGAGACTAAGTGGGAATGGCATGGACATCGGAGGGCTTTGTCATCAGGCTCTGGCCTTTACTCAACCTGCCTCACCTCCTGCGCCTTCGGGCATGCCTCCCCACTTCAGCAGACCACACTCCCCATTGGTGGACAAACCCCACCGGCTCCTGTCCCCTCCCTTTCCTCCTGCTTTCCTCAGGCTGGAGCACCTTTCTCTCTATACTCATCCTCCAAGGCTCAGCTCACACCCACCTCCTCCCTGGGGCTGCCCTCTCAGATGTCTCCACAGCACTGACCATCCTGACACCGTGATGCTCACACAGTCATTAGCACGGTTTGTTGTGCATGTCATTCTCTCTCACACAATAGACTGTGAGCCACGGAAATCACAGGGCTGTGTCCAATTTACCCCAACCTCCGCAGCGCCCCACACAGGAGCTGCTGTATAAGATCCAGTGCTTTCCTTCTGCTAAAATCCTGATCCCCGATTTCCTACCTTGAGATCACCCTCCTTCTCCTTTCCCCCATGTGCACACACAGGATGTGATCACAAGGACGAGAGCTTTGGCGGTGCCATCTCCTCCATGCAAGAACAACTGCTCCCTCTCAAGAGCTAAATGAGGAGACAGGTGGGTTTCCTTGCAATTTAAGCATCTGTTCAGAACACATTCACGGAAATCAGGAATAGCCCATGAAGCTGTAGGCTTGTCACCCCAAGGAAATAAGACTCTGTGTAGAAAACACCATGCTGCCAGGTTACTGCCAGCTTGGACTGCAACATGGGCTCAGGCTGGCACCACAGACAGCAACTGTAGCTCTCTTGGTCCATCAAGGTGAGCTGAGTTTTGGCTATTTTCAGAATGGATAACTAACAAGAATGTATTGCACAACACATGGAATTGTACTCAATGTTATGTGCCAGCCTGGATGGTGGGGAGGGGGAGGAGGAGAATGGGTCCTTGTATCTGAATGACTGAGTCCCTTCCCTGTTCACCTGAAACTACCTCAATATTGTTCATCTGCTATACCCCAATACAAAATAAAAAGCTTAAAGTTTAAAATCATAAAGATCTTACAGTGGGAAAAAAAAGATGAACAGAGTCTTGCTGCAGTAACACACAACCTCAGGATTTTAGTGACTTAGCAGGACAGAGGTTTAGTTTTCACCCTTCATATCCATTGCAGGTTTTCAGGGGGCTCTGTTCCAGGTTGTCATCCTCAGAGACACTGGCTCCTCCCTTTGGGATGTCACCAGTTCTCACAGCTGGGGAAGAACACAGGAGAATCTCACACCAGCAGGTCACTGGTCCAACCCAGAAGCAACATGTGTCCCATCTGTCCACAGCCTGCTGCCCTGTGTAATCCTACAAATGCCCAGAGGAGGACGACCAGACATGCTGCAGAGCATTTTGGTGCAATGGTGTTTTGCAGTAGACTCAGGAAACCACTCTAGCATCTGTCTGACAGGTCTGTCATTTCATCATGTCCTGGAAAGTCAGGTTCACAGAGAATCACTGTCTAATTCTCTCCCCACTTGTAGCCCTTCTGAGAAGCAAGGTGATGCCCTGGAAGGAGCCCTAGACTGGGAGTGAGGGGTCCAGGTTTGATTCTTGCCCTTGTTCCCCTTCTGCTGTATGACCTTCATTGAGTTTCTCCTCGTGTGAAATGGAATCATTCAATATGTGGCTTCTTACACTCTGTACCATCCCCGAAATATTCCTTCATCGTTCTAGCAACTTCCAACCCAGATAAATATCATGTCAGTTTCATTGGCTGGTAAATCTAGTTTGAACCATTTCATTCTTATTTTAAGCTTCAGACATGATTTAAAGGAAGTTGAGGAGTACAAGGAGAAGCTGCTGTTAGAATGACCCAGAAGTTCCCTCATCTGGATTCCCGCATCACTCCACACTGACAGCAGAGACGGTGAGTGTGGGCTTTGGAGACAGACCGCCAAGCCCAAGTCTGAGACCTGCCACTTGCTAATGGCTTTCTCAGTCTCAGCCTCCTTACCTGTAGGGATAAAAATAGTATTTCCTTGTGGGGGAATTTGAGGATTGAGTGAAAGGCGTTAGCACGGACGTTTGCACAGGGTAAGTATTCAGCAAGTGAAGTGGATATTATGGTGTCACTTTGTTCCCTTCTCCAAGCAGGTATTCTGGTTTCTGTATGATTAAAAAAGATTTCAGGAGAATAGTCAACATGCTAGATGGATTTTCCTTGCCTCCTACCTGTTGTCCAGTGACATTAGGGCAGGCAGGTGGCTGGAGAAGCTGCCAGGTGAGGTGATCTGAGGCTTGGGAGAGCAGGGGGAGGGAGTGCTGAGTTCATTACCAGCAGACACACTGTGCTGGGGTGGGCCAGGATCGAGGCCCCGAGCTCCTGAGGCTCAGCCTCCTTGTCCCCTGCCATGTAGGCATGTCTCCTGCTCCCTGCCTTCCGGGACTCGTATTCCCTGCCCAATTTAAAGTTCAGACTCTGCAATAACACAAGTTTGCAGACTTGGCACAATGTGGCTTCAGAGACTCCAGGTTCCCTGTGCTGCCGCAGGAGGGCCTGGCTGGGTGAGGTGGGCACAGGAGAGACACTGGACAGGAATCTGAAGACTGGGTCTCACTGCAGCCTGGGTCTCACTGCAGCCCTGCCCCTTGGACCTGAAACTTGGGGGCTATGAAGTGGGATGTCTCCTGGCAGGAGTGCCATGGGAACCTGTGCTCATGAAAGGTTGTTGTTATAGTTTAGTCGCTAAGTTGTGTCTGACTCTTCTTGTGAGTGTTGTGATCCTGTGGACTGTAGCCCACCAGGCTACTCTGTCCATGGGTTTTCCTACACAGAAATACTGGAGTTGCCATTCCCTTCTCCAGGGGATCTTCCACCCAAGAATCGAAACTGTGTCTCCTGCATTGGCAGGCAGGTTCTTGACCACTGAGCCACCAGGGAAGGTTAAGGAAAGGGAATTGCTGTACAGGGTGAGGCCCTGGGCCCCTGTGATGCATGTGAAGCCAGTGATTGCGCTGGGTGTGTGAGTTTCTGCAGGTCCCCTTTCATGTTTCCCTTGCTGTGCCTTTCTCTTTCCTTCACAAGAAACGATGACAACTTGACAGAGCTTAGGACTAAAAACAGCCTTAAATAATGCGGCAGCAATTGCACATTTTCTGAATAAACTGTGATATGTCTCTGGGAATATCTTTTTGTCAACAACACAGGTCGAAATAAAACACTGGAAGACTGTCACTGCTTGTTTTCTAACTGCTGAGGAACGGGACCATCTTGCCACCATGGATGCCCACAGACAAGCTCCTCCCAGCCCTCCCGCCACTTCCAGCCTACTCTTTTCTTCCTTATCTCTCAGGGCGTCTCTCAGGGTGATGCAACATCCATCCAAAAACCTCAGAAGCTCAAGCATCAAACCACAGTCTCCTCCTTCCTCAGCCACCTCTGCCTTCAGTCCGATATCCCCCGGACATCAGCTCCATGCTCTCTGCCTGACCGTCCACGTGGCTCAGGCCCCATCCATGCTTCCTCACATCCTTCCCTCAGGCATGGGTGCTTCCCCTCTGTGCTCTATCTGGAGCCACGTGATCTTCCATTTCTCAAAAAGAATACTATCTTTTAAGTTCTAAGTTATGTTCATTTTAGAAGTATTGAACAAGGTTGGAAAGAATAATTCAGAAAGCAATATTAATCTGTAACTCCATCACCTGTAGGAAACATTTGTTAGTTAATGTTTTGTCCTAATTTTCCAGGAATTTCTATATACATACGTATTCATATATCCTTAAGAAAGTATCATTAAAAAAATTGAGATTATATTAAGTACAAAGTTACTTGTTCTATCTTTTTTATGTTAATTACAGTGTGAGCATTTCCCTTCATCAATTATTCTTCAAAAAATAAGATTTACAATGGCTGTGTCACAATCCATCATTGGGCTCCACCAGAATTTACTTACACATTCTGCCCCAGTTAAACATTATGAGTCTTACAATTTTTTGTTGCCAAAAATACCTCTGTGACTAATAACATATAGATAGATAAATAGACAAATCTTTGTACCTGTAACAATTTTCTCTGAGTAATTCATAAAAGTAGAGGTGTTGGGTCAAAGGGTGTGAAGTTTTCAAGTCTCTTGACTGATACCCACAACTTACTTGGCAGGAAGCTCATATAAATTTATTCACACCCTCACCAGCTGTGTAAGATATTACCTGCTTCACCGCACTATAGTTAGCGATATATGTCAGAAAAATTCTTTGCAGTTTCATGGGTGAAGTATGGTGTCTAATCAGTGACCCTGCTAAAAGGAAGTGTGATTGTAAACTCCCATCCCCACAGCATAAAGTCCAAACTCCTGTCATGGCATCAAAGGCCTAGCAGAGCATCTCTGCAGAAGCTTCGCCCGGGCTTGGTCAGCTGTGGGCTGCGGGCTGCGCTGCTCTCCTCTGTGCCTCTGTTCTGACCAGCAGAGGAAGCAGGAAGACAGACTGGAGGGTACCTGAGGGCTCAGACAAGCACTGTGCTTACCTACAGGGCGCAGGAGAGCTGGCCTGCTGCTCGGCGGCTGAGCTCTCCCATCACACAAGATGGTACCACTGAGGCCAGAGGAGGCAGGGAATGGAGATGCTCTCAAGCCTGAGTCCATTTCCTCTGTGTGTTCAAACCTGGGAAGAGGCTGAGCTCCAGGAAGAGGTGGAAATGGCAGGGTCTTAGTAGGTGGGTTGAAGATGGGTGAAGCAGAGTCTCCCCAAGGCCACATGAAGCGTGGACGCTCGGCAGGGAGGCAGTGGAGCGGCTGCTGCTAAAGCGACAGAGGAAGCCAGACCCTCCGCTGCTCCGGTGACCAGTGTCCCAGGGCCTGGGCTGGGCTGGAAATCGTGGAGGCTGGGCCTCGTCACTGCCTCTGCCGTCAGCTCCTCAGACACTAGACTGTGCCTGTCATCTGTGAACTTCATCTCAGCTCTGCTCAGATTTGGGGAGGACCCCAGGCTCTGCCCTACATTGATGTATTTTCTGTTTATTTAAGAAACCGGTGTGGGCTTGGGGTTGGGCAGGGCCAGACCTTGGGACAGAGTGAAATCCGGTATTACTGGCTCTTAGAGCAACACTGAAATAAAGCAGGAGGAGCACAGTGAGAGGTGCAGAGTGGGGAGGCTTCCTGGAGGAGGTGTCATTCAAGATGGGCCTTGAGGTGGGGGAGGGGTAAATCAGGAGTTGGGGATTAACAGATTTACAGTACTCTATGTAAAATAGGAAAACAATAAGGACCTCATGTGTAGCTTAGAGAATTTCATTTTAAAAATAAAAAGAAGGGCCTCGAGGATCAGGAAGTCCTTTTACAGAGGGAGCTGTGTGTCAGGTGGGAGCTGCCTTGTGGGAAGAACCAAGAAGGGCACAGAGTCGGGCATTGCTGGGCACACGAGGCTCCTGCCGGGTTGGTGTGTGGGGCTGACAAGAGGGAGTCTGTGTGACACAGGGCGGGGAGGGGATTGGTCATGAGCAGCAGGGCCAGGCTGCAGGGGTCTGGAATACCCCCGCGAAGCCCTTTCATTTCATCCTGAGAACTCTGGGAGCCATTCAGGTATTTCAGCCAAGACAGACACATGATCAAATAGACTTTTCCGAAATATCCCTCTGGATGACCCTTGGAGGATAGATTGGCTGGAACAAGACTGAAATCTTGAGGCCAGCAGGGAGGCTGGTGTGAAGATGCGGGGACTGATGCTCAGAGCTGGCCCAAAGCTCTGCCTGGGGAAGGAACAAAGGTGAATTGTGAGCTCGGATCTGTGGCAGGATCAGTGGGAGGTGGTGCTGCCTTTCTGGGTTGAAGATTCCAGACCCCCAACTCTGCACCCTACCCATCCTCTCTGTAGGCGAAGGCAGACCTGAGCTGCTAACCTGCAGGAGCCCTGGCCTCCCTCACCTGGAGGTCTGTATCCTGCCCCACACCTTCCTGGCAGCCTCCTTCACCTCCTTGTTCCTCAGGCTGTAGATGACGGGGTTCAGCATGGGTGTGACCACAGCATAGAGGACCGTGAAGACCTCGTCAGAGATATGAGCCTCCTTGCTCTTGGGTTTCATGTACATGAAGATGACGGTGCCATAGAAAAGCATAACCACGGCCAGGTGTGCTGAGCAAGTAGAGAAGGCTTTGTGGCGCCCGGCGGCTGAGGGTGGTGGCCAGGATAAGCGTGTAGGACAGGCAGACGAAGGCCAGGGGCACGGGCAGCAGCAAGATGGCACCCACCAGCAGGAAGACCTCACTGATGGACGTGTCACCACAGGCCAGCTTCAGGACTGCCAGGATCTCGCAGGTGAAGTGACTGACCACACGGTGGCCGCAGAAGGGCAGCCTCATGGCGATGACTGTCTCAGTCACTGACTTGCAGAGACCAAGGACCCAGGCAGCCCCGGCCAGCAACCAGCAGAGCTGGTGGCTCATCAGCACGGGGTACCTAAGGGGCTGGCAGATGGCCAGGTAGCGATCATAGGCCATGATGGCGAGCAGCAGACACTCTGTGGAGCCTGTAGACAGACTCAGACACATCTGGAGTGCACAGCCAAGAAAGGAGATGGTCTTCTGGGCTGACAGGAGGTGGACAAGCATCAGGGGGACAAAAGTGGACGTGTAGCAGATGTCCAGGATGGAGAGGTTGCCCAGGAAGAAGTACATGGGTGTGTGCAGGCGGGCATCCAGCACGCTGACCACCACGATGCCTGTGTTCCCCAGCAGGGTCACCAGGTACATGGCTGAGCACAGAGGGAAGAGCAGGTGCTCCAGGGCAGGGTAACCGGAAAATCCTTTCAGGAAGAACTCAGACACCTCTGTGCTGTTGACTGGCTCCATATCACAGAGCTCTGGAGGGACGCACGGCTAGGAGGCAGGGTAAGAGGGTGCAGGGTTTATGGGTGAAGAATATTGCTAGGGCCTTTTCGATCCCTGACACACTTTCTCTCTGAGACTTTGGGTAGTCCCAATACTTCTTCCAGTTTTCAATAGATCCACGTGAAAAATGAGGAATGAGGTGGGTCAGAATTTCTCTAAGAGAGTGTTAATGGAAATGTGGGCAAACTGAAAAAGCAATTTGAAACAACGTTGGATTAATCAAAAGCAAAGAATTAACTGCGGAACTTCTCAGAGTCATTAACACACCACTGTGATTGGTGACTTTCTGAATGTGATGCAGAGAGTAGGCAGTTCCCAAACTTATTTGACCATAGATCCACCTTTTACAGAGCACCTGTTAACCTTCTGCAAATGAGTATTCTAGTAGCAGAGTTTCGGGAACAATGAGCTGGATGGAAGGTCCTCAAATCTTAGAATCACCTGTAAGGATTACATGAGAATCACCTGGAAAGTTTGTGAAAACACAGTTTTTATCTTATTCAGTCTGAGTGATGCTGTTCTGTTGGTCAGGGGACCACACTTTGAGAATCACTGGGCTAGATGGTCTCTGAGGGTCCTCCTGGCTTTCAGGAAGTCTTGAGTTATATCACACTTCCCACTGATGAAGATGCCCGTCTCATTTATCTCTCAGCCTGCAAAACTCTGACTTGCCTCTGCAGTCAGCTCTGGTCTCCATGCATGAAGCACACGTGCTTTGTATTGGAGGGGCTCCTGGCCTCTGAGCCTATTAGGGGCTCGTCCACCTGTGAGCCCATAGGTCCTGCTTCATCAGCTACTGTGGATTGACCTTCAGAATTGATCTTCACCATATTCATTGGAAGGACTGATGCTGAAACTGAAGCACCAATACTTTGACCACCTGATGCAAAGAGCTGACTAATTAGCAAAGACCCTGATTCTGGGAAAGATTGAAGGAGGGAGGAGAAGGGGAAGACAGAGGATAAGATGGTTGGATGCCACCACTCACTTAAGAGACATGAGTTTGAGCAAGCACTGGGATTGATGATAGACAGGAAAGCCTAGCATGCTGCAGTTCATGGGATCGCAAAGTTTTGGACATGACTGAACAACTGAACTGACTACCTATGTGTTTTTGAGTGAAAGTTTGATGGACCTTTCAGCCTGCCTCCTATTTTCTCTTAACCTGAGCCAGGGCTGCTTGGGCTTCATGAACTCCTAGGCATCAAATTGCAATAAGCTCTGAGAGATTAATCCACTGGAGCTCCCACTGTGCAGGTAGGGAAACTGAGGCTGCACAGCAGGTTCCTGGCAAGATGAGTCTAGAATCCTGTTCTCCTAACAACAAGACAGCTGCACTGAGCTCACAGCAGAATTTTGCTTCTGTTAAACCCCAAATATTGGTTGTTCTTTCATCACCCTAGATGGACATCTTTCTCCTAAGTGTCTCCCCCTACTCCTAATCTTCTCACCAGCTAAGGAGCAGGACTTAAACTTTCCCTCGTGTTTCGGGCTCTTGGAACCCGTGGGACACACTGTCCAAGCCTGGTCTGGGCTGGGCACCAGTCCTCTCAATGCCACCCTTGCCGGAGACAGTTTCCTTCTGTTAGTCCTACCATGTTTATTGCTTTCAGAATCGAGAAGGGATTGAGTTCCTCTCACACCCCAGACAGGGTGCTAGGCATTAGGGGAAGGAATGAGAACACATGTGCCTCCAGGCCAGGAAGCCTCAACCATTCCATGACAATAATCCTCTCCAGTTCCTAGCTGAGCCTCATCCTGCTTCTATTGGCATGCCTCTAGTGACAGAAAGGTTACTCCCTTAGACACACTTTTCTTTTTGCTGTCAGGCCACTCGACGCGTCACAAAATCCTTCCTGATGTGGACTCTCTCTGAGTCTCCCTGGCGCTCCACCACCCAGTCAGGCCCAGGCTGGGGCCCCCTGTGGACTCTGCCCTCACATGCACAGACGCGGGGTCCCGAGTTTTGCGTCCTGCCTCGGGGGCGGAGGGGCCTTTCTGTAGCAAAGAGAGCAATGGCCTCGCCCTGGGATCCCAGATAGAATGTCTTGCCTCACTTTGACTGTGTCTGGAGATGCACCTGTCTACCTGTGTGCACAAACACTTGACTGGCAGCCAGGTGCACATGTTCACCTGTGAGTATATACACCACATCAGGCTCATGTGTGTGCATGTACAGTCCTTTGCTTGAGTGTATGTGTAGTAGGCACTCTCTTGTTCTCTTTCACACACACACATACACACACACACACACACACACAACCAGTAGAGCAAGCCCTTGGACCTGTGGCCAGAGCTTCAGAGGACCAGGCTGGACAGAGGAGGTGTGTGGAGACCAGGCAGGGGCCCTGGACGTATCAAGGGAGAAGCAGCAGCCCTGCAGTTGGGGAGCAATCTCTGCCTGGGATGAACCATGAGCACAAAGAAAGCTCAGACTCAGGACATGGTGAGCAGACCTGCTCAGTGCTTCATCGGCCTTCCGGCCTGAGTGCTGAGAACCTGAGAATCTGAGCCGCTCAGCCCTCTCTCCTGGACTGGGGGCCAAGAAGAGCCGGGAGGAGGGATGTGGCTGCAGGCTATGGGACTCTGCTTCCCAGAGCTGGGCCAGGGAGCTTTGTTTGCAGAGCCCACAGTGTCTTTCAGTGTATCTTCTGGCCAAATGCTATCTGAAAACCAGTTCAAGTGCCACTTCCCCTGGGGAGCCTCCCTTTATCCTCTCCCAGCCCACCTGAGCCCTCTGTCCTGTATGCATCACAGCCATGTGTGTGCACCTGAAGGATGTGCTCACATTTCTCACTGGCTTCCAGCCTGTTGCTTAGCCCCACAAGCTCACCCCTCCTCACCCAGATTCTGAAGGCCAAGCTGAAGCCCCCAGCCTGGCCACAGCCAACTTCTTCCTGTCCCATTGCCACTTCCTGAGGCTAAGACACATTGGGAGTGAGCAGCTGGCTGCTCAATCTGAGTAGTTCCTAGCCTGGATGTCACCTGTCTGAACTGGGAGGGGGCTTGCAGATCAGCAAGACCACCCCTTGTTATGTATGGGAGAAATGAAACTCAAAGAAGGAAGGGGCTTGCCCAGTGCTGCACAGTGAGTTAGAGGGGAAACCAGGGCTGCAGGAATTCCCTGGGGCTCCTGATCCCAGCCCTTTCCTCTGCCCTATGTAACCATTTTTTTACTAACCTTCAGCCTCTTCCAGATCCATGTGCCTTGTTTCCTGGAAGATGTTTCTGAGACCAGGAACCTTCACTGGCTGTAATCAGGAGAAAACAGGTCCAAGAAGCAGGTCTGAGCCTCCTCTAGCCAGGGAACCTCAGTGGACAGGACCCGGAGTTACACATTACTGGAGATTTCCAAACTAAGAAGACTCACCTAGGCTGTCGTAGAGTTTAGTAAAGTGTTTGCAATATGATACAGTTAAGTGGAGCTCTTAGAATTTGGGAGAAGTAGACCAAGCACTTAGAATGCAGCGCATTCTCTGCAGTGTGTCAGGTTTGGTAGAACTAGGAGATTCTGGTGGGCTCAAGGCTGAGCAGGGTGCCCAGTGGTTCATTGTCAGCAACCAGGGACTGCCCGCCCGATCAGCTCCCAGCCCCATGCTGGCTGACAGCCTCCTGGGGAGCAGGGACCTTTCAAAGCTCCCTGCACCAGGGGAACGCACCATCCCCAAGGCAATTTAGAGGCAGAAGGGAAAATTCACCCAGCTTAGAAACTTTGGGGTACTTCAGGGATGATGTCCCAAAGACCCAATTACACAGAGTCTACATAGAGATCTTAATTGATGTAGAAAAGTTGGAGGAGGTGGCTCAGGGCCAGGAATCCACCCTCACAGGTCAGTCCTCAGTGTGGGCCATGAACGTGTACAGGATCAATAAATGAATGGATGGATGGATGCACAATTAAGTCAATGTATAGGCCACTCTTGGTGAATACATTTAAAGACATTGGGGTGACTGAATGAACAATTGATAGGCAGTTTCACCTTTAAGGGAAACTCTGTCCCCATTAACAGCCACACTCCATTTCCACTCAAGTTTCTTCTGGCCCTCAGTTCAGTTCAGTTGCTCAGTCGTGTCTGACTCTTTGCGAGCCCATGAATCGCAGCACGCCAGGCCTCCCTGTCCATCACCAACTCCTGGAGTGCACTCAAACTCATGTCCATTCATTGGTGATGCCATCCAACCATCTCATCCTCTGTCTTCCCCTTCTCCTCCTGCCTCCAACCTTTCCCAGCATCAGCATCTTTCCCAATGAGTCAGTTCTTTGCATCAGGTGGCCAAAATATTGGAGCTTCAGGTTCAGCATCAGTCCTTCCAATGAATATCAGGATTGATTGCCTTTAGGATTGATTGGTTTGATCTCCTTGCTGTCCAAGGGACTCTCAAGAGTCTTCTCCAACACCACAGTTCAAAAGCATCAATTCTTTGGTGCTCAGCTTTCTTTATGGCACAACTCTCACATCCATACACAACTACTGGAAAAACCACAGCTTTGACTAGACAGACCTTTGTCGGCAAAGTAATGTGTCTGCTTTGTAATATGCTGTCTAGGTTTGTCATAGTTTTTCTTCCAAGTCGCCAAGTGTCTTTGAATTTCATGGCTGTGGTCAGCATATACAGTGATTTTTGGAGCCCAAGAAAATAGTCTGTCACTGATTCCATTGTTTCCTCATCTGTTTGCCATGAAGTGATTGGACTGGATGCCATGATCTTTGTTTTTTGAATGTTGAGTTTTAAACCAGCTTTTTTGCTCTCCTCTTTCACCTTCATCAAGAGGCCCTTTAGTTCCTCTTCATTTCTGAAATAGGGTGGTGTCATCTGCGTATTTGAGTGACAGTTCAATAACCTTCTGTTGGGAAAGTTCTGTGGAGCTACAGAGACAAGCCCCTAAATAGTCCTGCCTTCGAGGCACCCACATTGTTATGAAACATTGTGGACACAAAGCAGAAGGGCTTCAGTTCAGTTCAGTCGCTCAGTCGTGTCCCACTCTTTGTGACCCCATGGACTGCAGCATGCCAGGCCTCCCTGTCCATCACCAACTCCCGGAGTTTACTCAAACTCATACCCATTGAGTTGGTGATACCATCCAACCATCTCATCCTCTGTCGTCCCCTTCTTCTCCCACCTTCAATCTTTCCCAGCATCAGGGTCTTTTCAAATGTCAGTTCTTTGCATCAGGTGGCCAAAGTATTGGAGTTTCAGCCTCAACATCAGTCAGAAAGGTTTACATAGCAAACAAACTGTGCCAACAAAGTGTGGTGGGACACAAAGGAGAGAGCCCCTTTAAAAAGCTAGGAAAGGCTGTGTTCAAGTGATGGTGTCTAAGGTGGCTTGAAAAAAAGTTCCAGATCTCCCCAGGGAACAGCATGAACAACATACAGAGATGTGGGGAGTACTGACAATGTGGAGAGGGGTTGGTGGTGTGCAGCGTGGATAGAACATCAGGCTCACAAAGCGGGGGCTGTTTTCTGGGGGCCCAAGGACTCAGCTGAAGAATGTGGTCTTCCTTCTGTGGTAAGAAGGAGGCACCATAGGTTCTTGGGTGGTGAATCAGCCAGGATCTGGCCAAAGTAGCAGGACCAGTGTGAGTGATTAAGGCTTTGTTGTGGAGAACAGAGCTGTCATTTGTGGGAGCTGCAGGAGAAGCCTGTGCCATGCTCGGCCTCTGCGCTTGGTGTTGCGTCTGAAGCTGTGCTCCGGTGGGTATGGGGCAGGTGGGGACAGACCAGCGCCCAAGAGGACACGGTGGAACCCATGTCAGGCCCTCATTGTCTTGGGTTCAGTGACACTGGTGACCCACAGGAGGACCTGGCACTCTCTGATTGGAGCTCCCTTCGCTCGGGCCTCAGAGCAGCTGCAGGTGGCCTGGCAGGAGCCCGAGGGGCTACACTGACAGCAAGTGAGGGCTCCACCACCTCAGCGCGGCCTTGCCTCTGCCTTTCCATCTCTTCCAGATTCTCTCATGCTCAACCTGAACCCAGAACCTGAGAGCAGAGTCAACTCTTGGAGGGCCGGTGGAAACCTAGCTGGATACTCCAGTCCAGAGTCACATAAGCCAGCTAACCAGGGCTCCCTGGGGTGATTAACCTGGAAGCAGCCAGTGAGGCACAGCTGGCCAGAGAATGGAAGCTCTAGAAATCTCTAGTAGCTCCTGGGTTGACAGTAGGGTAGTGGCATTGTCACCAGGCTCTTCAGGATTCCTTAGTCTTACCCGTCCTTCAAGAAGTGGGGTAGGTGTGCATCTCTAACCCTTGGTGTCTGCTCTGGCCTTTGCCTTGAATGATTGGCCAAGGAGGTAGAAGTGGAAGCACCAGGTAATTTCTGAGTGGGAGCTGAAAGAATCCACACAGGCTTTGTCATCTTCTCTTCTTCTTTTGCCATTTGACCAGCAGTGTGCATAAGGCTGATGCTTTATCATCTTGAGGCCCACAGGATGAAAAAGATGAAGTTGATCCCCCGTCCAAAATCTGATGGACTTGGAGAGTGAGCAAGTGCACTGGGATGACCCAGAGGGAGGGTATGGGGAGGGAGGAGGGAGGAGGGTTCAGGATGGGGAACACAGGTATACCTGTGGAGGATTCATTTCGATAATTGGCAAAACTAATACAATATTGTAAAGTTTAAAAATAAAATAAAATTTAAAAAAATAATAAAATAAAATAAAATTAGGCAGAGAGAAAAAAAAAGAAAGAAAAAAATTTAAAAAAAGAAAAAGAACCTTTTTATTTTTAAGTCTCTGCAATTTTGAAGTCATGGCCACAGTATAACTAGTTCCCCAGGTGGCGCTAGTGGTAAAAAAAATCCCCCTGCCAATACAGGAGACATAAGAGACCTTGGTTCGATACCTGGGTCGGGAAGATCCCCTGGAAGAGGACCTCGCAACCCACTCGAGTATTCTTGCTTGAAGAATGCCATGGACAAAGAAGCCTGGAAGACTAGAGTCCATAGGTTCCCAAAGATTTGGACAGGACTAAAGTGACTCAGCACACACACACCTGCATGACGGTCTTAGAGAACAACAGGAAAGCGGGCCATCTTCCTGGAGAGGAGATCTCCGCTCAGCAGAGCTACGGCAGCAGCTTTCACCTCTGCATTCCTTAGGCTGTAGATGATGGGGTTCAGCGACGGGGTCACGACCCCGTAGAAAAATGCAAGAAGCTTATTCAAGTAGAGGTCCTTGGCCTTGGGCTTGAAATACATGAAGGAGATAGTCCCATAGTAAATCACTACCACTGTGAGGTGGGCAGAGCAGGTAGAGAAGGCTTTGTGCCCGCCGGCAGCAGAGGGCACCCACAGGAGGGCAGTGAGGATGAACACGTAGGACAGGAAGATGAGCAGCAGTGGGGGCAGTGTCACAACAGCTGAAGACACCGTTAATAGCAGTGCATTGAGAGAGATGTCCCCACAGGCTAGTTTCAGCACTGCCAAGATTTCACAGAAGAAGTGGTTGATGATATTGTGGCCACAGAAGGGGAGGCTCCAGGTGAGAATGGAATGGAGAAGGGAGTTGGCAAAGCCCTCCCCCCAGCTCAGGGTCGCCATCCACATGCACGTGTGCCAGCTCATGAGCTCTGAGTAGGGAAGAGGCTGGCAGATGGCCACATACCGGTCACACGCCATCATGGCCAAGAGCACGCACTCCGTGGTGCCCAGCGCCAGGGTCAGGTACATCTGCAGGGCACAGCCAGGGAAGGAGATGGTGCTCTGGGTTTCCAGGAAGTTGACCAGCATGAGAGGCAGGAAAACGGATGTGCCAGAGATGTCCATGAGGGCGAGGTTGCTGAGGAAGAAGTACATGGGGGTGTGCAGGTGGGGGTACAGCATGTTCAGCCCGATGAGGAGGGTGTTCCCCAGCACATTCGCGGAGTGGATGCCCAGGCAGAGCACAAACAGGACCATCTCTAGGTCGTAGTGGTCGTGTAGCCCCACCAGGACAAACTCTGTTTCGGCCGTCTGCTTTGCCCCATTCATCTCACTCTCCATCCGTCTCGTTCTCCCTCTTTTCCCATCTGCACCATGAAGGTGTTGGTTAAGCACCAATGGGCCTGGGAGCCAAGCAACATGGATGTGTGACCTGGG